>NC_137125.1:24268444-24593444 GCF_949319135.1 Squalius cephalus
TGGTCAGGAATGTAATATTTTCCCAAAACATAGTTTAGTTCTGCTCGTATAACATGAGCCCGAAGATTTCACAATTCTTCTTAATTGTTTTAAGTTTTCAACAATACATTACAGATCAACAACACTGCCCGACAGTTTCAATCAATACTCGGGCACAGAACTTGTTCATTGACAACGTCATCTGTCCATTTATTTATTTTCGATTTAATTAACAACAGACTGACTTATTATACAGAGAGGATGCATTAAAATGTAACCTATAGGCTACTTCGAGATAATAACTAATACAATATAGGCCAATTCACGGTCATCCACAAAGATTAACAGCCCTTTAACGCATGTCGGATCAAGCATCACAATATCAACAAAGTTATCTGCATTGCAGAAAAACAACAACAAAAAAAAAACCCATTTCAGAAGCCATTAACTTATCAGGCTAAACAATAACAACTGAGTAGGCTAAAAGACACTCATATTTTTGCACCAACAGACAGGCTTAAAAGATTGTCAAACGTGAAGGTAAGGGAAGAAGAGAGAGTATGAGAAGAATATTCATTCATTGCAAATCAAATTGTTTTACAGAGCAGTAGGAAAAGGCATGCTACCTAGGAGTAGTCGGCGGGGTTTGCTCTTGAAAATGTCAGTGATTTGAAGGGTTCCAGTGACGTCATCACTCTGAATGGCAGCTTAAACAACAGCTCCTCCGGGAAAACCAATTAACTGCCCCGTTAAATTATCAGATATAACTTTTTTTAAATTCTGTTCAGCTCGAAAAGTGGGGCAAGAATGGGAAGAAGAGATGGAAACAAAACATGCACTGCTGGAGAAACTGTGAACGAAGAAAACGCAGGGAACAGTTCTCCTACGCAGGTACAAGATGGCGAAGCTAACGCGAGCCTTCAACCGAGTGAGGCGGCAAGTTTGACAAAGGTTCTGGAGGAGATCCAGGACTTTCGCAAAGACACAAAACAACAATTAACCGAAATTATCTCAGAAATCACCAGTGTTAATCAAAAATTGGCGGAGGCAGAAACGTGAATTGAAAGAGTAGAAGATTGCGTTCAAAATGTGGAGCAGGTGATGAGCAAGATGATAAAAGTCATCAATCAACAAGAAAACAAATTACTCGACCAAGAAGGGAGATCTAGAAGGGAGAACATAAGGCTCTACAATGTTCCCGAAGGATCAGAGGGTACGTCAATGGCGATGTTTGTGGAAAAGTTACTGCGAGATACACTGGAGATCCCTCCGACTACGGACCTTGGCATCGAGAGAGCTCACCGCGCGCTCGCCCCAAAACCCTCCGGCAACGGGGGAGATAAACCACGGTCAATTATAATCAAATTCCACCGCTACAAAATTAAAGAAGAGATTCTGCGCAAAGCCTGGGCAAAAAAGAAGGCGTTTTTGAATGAGAGACCAATATACTTTGACCAAGACTACCCCCCGGCAATTCTTCAGAAACGTAAGGAATACTCTGAAGCTAAACAAGTATTAAAACAGAAACAGATCCGGTTTCAGACTCCGTTCCCCGCTAAACTACGCGTGTTTTATGATGACGGGACGCGATTGTACCAGTTGGCAGAGGAGGCAACCGTGGACATGAGAGATAGGGGACTGCCCATCAGTGTAATCACGCCGAGGGAGAGCCTAGCGGAGCAACTCTGCTGTGCAAAGGCAAAAGACCGTAACTTCGTTTTTGGTCGAAAATGAGTTATTTATATTTTTGGCACATTCAAGACCTTCTTTATCATGTGGATAAGTATCTTGAATCAATTCCGTTGTTTTTTCGAGAAAATAATGATTTGTCTTAACAGTAACTTCCAAAAGCCCATGAGAAACAAAGGCAGAACACCGTAACATCAGTTACCGCTCTTTGGCTTTGTTTTGGAACGCTCAAATTGAGTTCCGGTACTCTGCCTTTGTTTAGCCGCGCATCAATATGAAGTTACTGTGCCGGTGTTCTATCAAATAATGCTACCTACCAGATTGTACGGTTATCTGCCTTTGTTTTACTGTCCATTAAAATTAAAATTACGGTGTAGCCTGTGTACTTTGTACAGCTGCCATCGCCTGTAACTTCTGATGTCCTCAGAGCTTTGTCCTAAACAAACGCGGTCAGAACATTTATGGTCTGAAACCGCTCCATCGACAAACATGCGATATCGATCGCGAATGATTATGCAGAGTTGACAGAAAAACGTTACACATTGCCGTATCAGATGAATACAACCAAGAATTAAAGCCCCGCCTCAATCAGTTCGGGTACTGGACCTGGTTGAAACACTCATCTAGCTGGCACAGTGCCAAAACTTCGCCGGCGCCTTCAGCCCCGCCCTAAACGCGGTCGAGCCAACGCTGGACTAATATATCTATGGAGGTATTTTGTCATGTCAAATGTATTAATAATGCCATCAGAATGCAACCAAAGTACAGGATAGCATAGTAGATGGCTATAAATAATTGTAAATCATACAAAATAAATGCCATGATCACTAGATTTTATACAGGTGTTACTATAATGATTTTGTTAATGTGATCAGCAACCAAATATTGATAATGTGGAAGTTACTGCCTTTTGCCTTGGCATGACTTCTCACTTTTTGCTGACAATACAAAGGCAGAGTACAGTAACTTTAAAATAGTGGTCAAAAGTCAACTTTGAGCTCAAGATTTTTTATGTATATCATTTTCATTACTAAAACATCTATTTGCCAGATTTCCAGTGTCCTACCTATAATTAATTTGGCGGGACAACTAAAAATCTTTAAAGTCATTTTTCTCAGTTCCACACTCTAGCGACTTAAGGTCTTTTGCCTTTGTAGGGCAGAGCTATCCCGCACCGTCTGGGAAATGGTTAGAGGCCCGAGACAACAGGGAGCGGAAGAAGAGCGAGAGAAGAATATAAGGGAGAGACTTCAAGTTTTCAGAAGAAGACCCCTGTCCCCTCCAGAAGAGCTTTAAGTTTGGACTAATTTCAAACTTCTGGTGAGCTACAGAAACCTGAAAAAGATGGTGCAATATTCACTTTGAGAGATATGTTAAATTTTCCATTGCCTGGTTTTAGGTTTTTTTTCAAGTCATTTATTATTTATTTATTTTGTGGACATCCCTCTCCCCAACTTAAATGAAAATACAGTATATATAAGGGAGGAATATACCAACGTTTTTTTTTGGTGAAATGTACACTGAACTTTCCATTTATTTTTGTGAATGCTGCAATGGGGGCCCTCGACCCACATGGGAGAGAGATTTTCCCCCACAGCTAGAAGTTCCATCTAGCTCAGTTCAGGGTCATCTATTAGAGACCCCAACCTTGGAATCATACCATTGTTTCTTTTTCTTCTGTTATGTATGTTTTTTTGTTCTTGTTTATTCAGGGAGTAGATTAATTAAGTTCTGTTTAGCTGAGTTGGTTAATACATTACCTTTAGATAAATATGGTTAGGGACAAAGTTCAAATCCAGTTAAACGCAGTAAGATTTTATCTAAAATGAAGAAAGAACAAGCCCATATAGTGTATTTACAGGAAACACATCTGAATGATAAAGAGCATGAAAAACTGAGGAGAATGGGCTTCTCTGATGTGTTTTTCTCATCATATAAATCAGGACATATAGAAGGGGAGTTGCTATTCTTATTTCAAACAAACTCAATTTTGAAAAAATATCTGAATTGGGAGACAAGGAGGGCAGATATATCCTAGTAAAGGGTAAAATATATGAGAATCTAGTTACTCTATTAAATATATATGCGCCCCCAGGAAGTGATATTAGTTTCTTCCAGAGAATTACTAGTATCACGACAATGGAACAAAAGGTTTTCTGATTTGTGGCGGAGATTTAAATATACATTTAAAACCAAAATTAGACTCCTCTAGTGGAAACAACTATGACAAGAGGTCTCTACATAAGAAAGTTAATGCACTTTTTGAAGATGTTGGTCTAATTGATATATGGAGAGATTTCTTTCCTAACAGAAGAGACTATACTCATTACTCTGCCCCCCCCCCCATTCTCTATATATTGTTGGAGAATTTCCTTGATTCATGTCTAAGTATGATGTAATGAAAATGACAAGCATGACAAAATGGGTCTGAGAAAGGATGAGAGAATGGAAAATAACCAGTTGCATCAGCAATGCAAAGTGCCAAAATATTGAACCAACAGAGCACCATTGTGTGAGGTTTGACCAATAGAGAAGTCATGTCTGGCTGTGCCAAGGTCACCAGGTGTGACAGAGGGGAAGAGATAGATTTGAGGGTGCCCATTGGGCACCTAGCGATAAGAAAAAATATAAGACATGAACACTGGCCATTGTAACTTCAGATGTCCGGATGGCCAGCCGGCTTCTCACTTTGTTGCTTGTCAATAAAGTTAATTCTTCTGACCTGGAACCTCGACTCTGAGAAACTTCTTTGAGACCTGAACCAAAAAGAACTATGAATTCGCCACAACATAATTGTCGAGCCGAGCCAGGAGGGACAAGGGGTCGAGGGGTGACCACGGTGGGCATGCTGGCAGAGGCCTCACAAAACAAAGGCGCCATAAAAATAAGGTAAGCAAATTTTGCTTATATTTGTTTTGTGCTGCCCCTGGTAAGCTAGCGCCTGGTTGATGACTGCCTTAAACAAAAGACCCCACCAAAAAGAACCTAAAACTAATAAAAGAAGGGAGGAAAAAGGAGGGTAGGTTCCAGGTTTTGAGAAAAAAGTGCATGCAGTATCTGTTTGTCTGTCCATACGCAGGAGATGCGTATTCCATTCGCATGAAGGTGCATTGTACATGTGTGCGTCACAGTATTTTATGCGAAAAGTGCGTTTGCAAATTTATCTGTTTGTCTGTCCATACGCAGGAGATGCGTATTCCATTCGCATGAAGGTGCATTGTACATGTGTGCGTCACAGTATTTTATGCGAAAAGTGCGTTTGCAAAATTATATGTTGTATTGTCCCTAAACGCAGAAGGTGCGTTTTGACGTGAGAAGCACGTTAATTGAGTACGCGAGAAGGTGCGTACCGACGCGAGAAGCGCGTCCCCAACGCAGAAGACGCGTTGAAGAACGTGAGAAGCACGTTATATACGCAGGAGATGCGTATTCCATTCGCATGAAGGTGCATTGTACATGTGTGCGTCACAGTATTTTATGCGAAAAGTGCGTTTGCAAATGTATCTGTTTGTCTGTCCATACGCAGGAGATGCGTATTCCATTCGCATGAAGGTGCATTGTACATGTGTGCGTCACAGTATTTTATGCGAAAAGTGCGTTTGCAAAATTATATGTTGTATTGTCCACAACGCAGGAGGTGCGTTGTAACGAGAGAAGCACTTCATTGTTAGTCTTATCTGTTTTATTGTGTGCGCACGTGATCTGTTTTATGTGAGGAGAAAAGTGTTTGTGTTTGTATGTCTAAGTGATTTTTCATCTTAAAAAATAAGGAGGAAGGTCATTTCGGAGAAAATTAGCAAAAGTGACAATAATAATAAAACCTTTTACTTATAATGTTTTTTTTCTAAAAACCCAAAGTGATAGAAATTAAAAGTTAGAAATGATATAGCCGTGTTTGAGCAGAATTCATAGAAAGGACGGAGACGCATAGACAAAGTGTTTTTAACTGAGCTCTGTGCTCTGCATGGAATTACATTTGAGCCACTGTCCCGAAATTGTTACAAAGTACAAAACCTTGGCACCGCTCAGTGAGAGAAAAGGGAGTGAGAAAGCTGAGACAGACAAAGGCACATAAAATAAAACTCTTACAAGAAATAATTATTGAATCAGTGTTATTAAAAGTTTAATGGGTAATAAAACAAAAATTGATGAGAGAAAAAAAAAACTAAACAAAAACAAGGTATCAAGGAACAAAGAATATTCACCGAAATTGGCTTTGTCGGCTGTTTGGCCATTCTCCGAACTATAATCGATGTGATCCGGATAGGGAATCACAGCCCATATTGTCAAAAGTTTGATTGATTGACTTCGTCTTTTCATTTGTTACAAGAAAAATAGGGAAATAATAAGTGTGTGAGAGCGGCGCTGCGTGAGTGAGAGAGAGAGACTTTGTGTGTGTGTGTGTGGCTTTGAGTGAGTGAGAGAGCGGTTTTGCGTGTGAGAGCAGCTCTGTGTGTGTGTGTGACTGAGTGTGTGTGCTTCAGAGCGACTCTGCGTGGGTGTGAGTGACTCTATGCACGGCTGTGTGACAGTGTGTATGAAATCCCGGGTGTATGAGTGTATGTGTGTCAGAGTGGCACTGCGTGTGTGTGAGTGGCTCTGTGCGCGGCTGTATGTGTAGGCCTACATTATAGCAGACTGAAAGCGTTTGTATTGAGATAAAGAAATAAGGAGAGAGAAAAGTGACAAGAGTTTTTTCACCTTATGACACCTGAAGAAAAGTACACATGTGGTCTAAAGTGAGAGATAATTACGAGGCTAGATTGCGGAAAGAAGAATGATTTTCAAGAGGCATTAAAACTAACCAAAGGTATTAAGAATCACTTCTGGTTAGAATAGATAAACTCAGAGATAGGAGTTAACAGACCAAGGGAAGGATGAGCTTTTGAAAAATTTGACAAGAATAACAAACTTGAACCAGGTTGAACGAGAGTGGCTCTTAGGGGATTGACGTGATGTGATAAAAACAGATAACTCTTGAAGCTCAGAGACCACACTTGAACAGATTTGACCTTCCCATAACTACCCTTTTGGATTCATTGCTGACAAAATTAGAAATAAAGCTAAATCCATTGTACATCCCATACCTGAAAAGAAATGCGTGGTACACTTGGCCTTGGGGTTTTGGAGGAGCCATGATTTTGAGGAACATGTATATGGTAGTGAGCTCAAGGCCAGAAAAATGGGAAAATGACACAATTGTTAAAATCGGACAGGGAGGGGAAATCAGACCAGCACAGGTAGATAATTGGACACTGGAAAAACTGGTGGGAGTGGTAGTTTTGAGGAACAACACCGACCATACCAGTCATATGTTGGTAGAAATTCATGAAAAAGACAGAAGTGCAGTCAGTTGTCAAAAAAGAGCAGTCAGTAACAACTGAGAATGTTGCAATGATGGACAAATAGGAGGGGCAGGAGAGGAAACAGGGAGACAAAACTTAAACAAAAATAATAATAATAATAATTAATTAGAAATAATTTGGCTTTGCCTCTTCATTGTTACAAGAAAAAAATAAAGTAAAAGTGTGTGTGTGCGCGTGTAAAATGCACAGATTAGGACTATTTGAAAAAGAACGATATATTCATTTATAAAGAGAAACTAGAATTATGAAAGAACACTTGTTTCTCTCTCACATAGCAAAAGTAAATGGTGACTGTGATATGAGAAAGAGAGGCAGAAAGGAGGGGCTGCCTCTGACAGAGAGAGGAGGGGCTGCAAGAAGAAAGTGAGACTGCGTGTGTGTATGTGTGTGTGTGAGGAAGGAAAGGAGGGAGACAGAGAGAAAGAGTTCACCTTTCCTAGTTCTGACTAGCTTATAAACCAGAGAGTGAGCAACCATTTCCAACATACACTTTGAACAACACTTTGAGAGATTTTATTTATAACTGTTATCCCCACCAGTGGACCTGTAATAGAGGAACTGAATTTTAAAATACCTGAGAAAGACTAATCAGATATCTTAATAAATGTCTGACCATCTTGCTGAAAACTAGTTAAGAATAGATGCAAGCTGGGGTTAGTAAGGAATACTAAAAAGGAGTGAAACACACTGATAATAATTAAGATTATAATGGCATCAACACCTGTAGAGATACCAAGATCAAAATATTATTTTTGCAGAGATACTATAGGACAATCCTAAATGCATAATTAGATAATTGATGATGTTGTCGATTAAACAGAGAGCTTTTGGGCTCTGCTTTCAAGACAGAGCTGATATAAACTTGAGTGATACTGAGCTCTCTATCAGGAAAAAAGAGGACATAATATATTCAACAACAAAAATATGGATGATAAAGCTATGGTGCTGGTCACTCCATCTTGGTCAATAGTTAATTTTTTTTAGGTTTAGAAATAAAAATAGTAATTACACAAATTACAAACACGTGATATCACAAATGCTGTCATTACCAGGGATTGCACGATGTTGATATTGTTGGTCATGAATTCGAGATTATGCTAACATCTCCAGTCATTTAAAAGAGCATCTCATAAGCAACAGAAGAAAAGATTATGAAGAGAAATTAAATTAACAGATGAATGACAAATCAGATAAGAGAAATTGATAATGGTTCTTTCAAATGACAGCATGTCCAGACCTACCAGAAATTTTTATCTATTAGATATTGAAAAATTTGGGGTTTATGACAGCAGTGTTTAACACAATCAAATGGAAACTGATATCGACCAGCTGTGTTATTCAAAACATTTAGACACTGTCACATAGGGAATGCCACATTGCCTACATTCAGTAGCTTTTGTCATCAGAGTTGTGTTACCAATTTACAATGCGCACCTTGAAATTTAGAATAGATAATTGAATATAAAATTAAGTCTCTATCATTAGTCAAGAAGGCATAAGCAAAACCCTCAACTTCAGACTATTGGACAAATGAGGTATTAAAAGACAAATAATTACACTAGCAACCCTTTTTACTATTTTAATTTAAGATGCGAATGGTTTTGACCATTGCGCAAGGGGGGAGATTATTAGAATAGTAGAATTAGAAAAATAAAAAAAGACAAAGATTCACAAAATAATGTCAGAAAAGGAACAGCAACTCCAATAGGCTCTATCCAAGTTCCAGAAGGACCCTTCAAACATCTAGTGATGGATTATGTGGACATGATAAATACACCAGCAAAATGACATGGCAAAACAGACAAGCTCTGAATTGGCTACTGGCAGAAAAAGGAGGGGTATGTGTGATGTTTGGAATTGACTGTTGTACCTTTATTCCGAATAACACAGCCTCTGATGGAGTTTTTACTAGGGCCATGAAGAAGCTGAAGGATCTGAGACAAGAAGTTGCTGAAAATGCGGGGAGATACAGAGACGTTGGATACTGGTTTGACTCTATATTTGGGTCTTGGAAAGAATGGTTCATTAAGGTGGGAATAATAATATCTGTGGCTGTTGTCATTTTTCTTTTGTGTTTTGTGTTTTCTTTTCTGCTGTGTTGTGCCTTTTCTAAGATCCATGCTAGCCAACGTGGCCGCCAAACAGATGATTAATGTGTCAGTCAAACCATCGGGAGTTGACATCGGGTGCACAAACACAAGAGTGCACCAAATTGGGCCAGGACTGGACGAGCTAGATGACTTCCTGTAAGGAGTTCTGGTGAAGGAGTAAGGAATGGGGTACCTTGTTATTTCTGACAGTTTGATTCTGTTTCGGATAAGAGAGGGAGGTAGTAACATTGTGTATTTTAGTTTTTGGGGTAAAATTAGACAGATCATTAGAACATGAGTAGAGCAGGGAGTTAGTTAGAGGGTTTTTAATTGTTTCTCTGATTTTTATGAAGGACCCCTTCCTGAGTGTTTTCTTTTTTTCTTTTTACACTTATAATCCTACTGAGAATATTTTTACATATAATCACACTAACAGTCACAAACATGAATATGTGAATGAGAGGGGACGATACAAGGTTTGAAGCAGGTCATTGCCCGTGGTACGAGGTAATGCAACCAGATATAAAGGGAAAAGATAAGAATGTTTTTTACTATTACTAATCATTTTATTCTTATAACAGAGTACTTCTAATATTTTAAAGTTTTTTATGAATCAAAAGTGAAGTATGTGCATAAGACTACTGGTAGATGTTTCCATGGGGTAAACAGAGAAATTAATAACAAGCGCGGTCGCCAATTGCCGGACCAGCAAGGGCAGACTCAACTGGTGGTTTAAAAACCCACTGTCTGCTCTAACACCAGATAGTGCCCAGGGCACCTCTGGCAACGATGGAGCAACCCAGATAGCACTCCAGGCCACCGGAAGCGCCTGTGCAGTTCCTCTGGCACCGTGGGATAATCCTAATTTTGTGTCTATACACTGAAATATGTTGATTATGTTGAAAAATCAAATGTTTGAAATAATCTATCCCTTCAAGACTGAAGATAGAAAAGGAAGGTGGGATCTTTTACTCCACCCTAGTCAAGTGGGGGCGGAGATGTTTGGTCTCACTATTCCTCCAGGGTGTACCTTTGTGAGTGGGCTTATTGATAAGAGAGATGGATGGTCCATATTGGCCTTGATTGAAAGATAATGGAGAGAAGCCTGATCGTAAAGATACATTCTGGGACAGAAATGAAGGTGGGACTAGGATTAGTCCCAAAGGGGGGATATGTTGGAGAATTTCCTTGATTCATGTCTAAGTATGATGTAATGAAAATGACAAGCATGACAAAATGGGTCTGAGAAAGGATGAGAGAATGGAAAATAACCAGTTGCATCAGCAATGCAAAGTGTCAAAATATTGAACCAACAGAGCACCATTGTGTGAGGTTTGACCAATAGAGAAGTCATGTCTGGCTGTGCCAAGGTCACCAGGTGTGACAGAGGGGAAGAGATAGATTTGAGGGTGCCCATTGGGCACCTAGCGATAAGAAAAAATATAAGACATGAACACTGGCCATTGTAACTTCAGATGTCCGGATGGCCAGCCGGCTTCTCACTTTGTTGCTTGTCAATAAAGTTAATTCTTCTGACCTGGAACCTCGACTCTGAGAAACTTCTTTGAGACCTGAACCAAAAAGAACTATGAATTCGCCACAACAATATCAGAATAGACTATTTTATAACATTTGGAAAAGATAAAGATAAGATACATTCTTGTGGAATCGGGACAATAGATATAAGTGACCATGCACCAATAGATTTATCCATTGATTTTGACCTACAACCAAAAAACAATACATGGAAATTAAACTCAAGTCTATTTTAATGATCCTTGTTTTAAGGAACAAATTAAAAAAGAAATTAATGTCTATCTAGAATTTAATGACAATGGTGAGGTTTCACCTCCTATCCTATGGGATACTTTGAAGGCTGTCTTAAGAGGTAAAATCATAGCAATATCTTCATATAAGAAAAAAATGAGAAATAAAACATTAGATGAACTACAAAATAATTTAAGGGAACTAGAAAAAAGACACAAATTAAGTTTAGCGAACGATATACTAGATGAAATTAAAAAAATTAGGGACAAGATTAACAATTTAGCTACACAAGAAGTAAAGAAGAATCTAATGTTTCTAAAACAGAGATATTATGAAGGGGGATCTAATGCAATGAGAATATTGGCATGGAAACTGAGGAAGAAAACTGCAGAAAATACAATTCATAGAATTAGGGACCCAAGAACAAAAGTGATAAAAAGTAAGCTAAAGGAAATTCAGGAATCTTTCGAGGTTTTCTATAAAACTTTATACTCAAGAGTTCCAGGGAGAAATGTAACTCAAATTGACACTTTCCTGAATTCATTAGAGCTACCCACTTTAAATGAAGAGCAAAATAGAAGGATGACCACTGACATATCTGAAGATGAATTAAAGACTGCAATTAGTAGACTAAAATTAAGCAAGTCACCGGGATCAGATGGTTACACGGCAGAGTGGTATAAGGAGTTTAAAAATGAATTAATTCCGGTTATGCTCCCTACATTTAACTGGGTTCTGAAAAAAGCACAAACACCACCTAGCTGGTAGGAGGCGGTAATATCAGCCATACCAAAAGAAGGCAAGGATAAATTAGAATGTGGATCCTTTAGACCAATATCAGTTCTTAACGTGGACTATAGATTATTCACCTCTATCATGGCCAAATGATTAGAAGAATTTTTACCTAAATTGATACATAATGATCAGACAGGTTTCATACGACAACGTCAGACACAAGATAATATACGAAGGACACTACACATCATGAATCATATACAAAAAAATAATATGGAAGCAATAGTGATAAGCATAGATGCTGAAAAAGCATTTGATTCAGTTCATTTGACTTTTTTCTACAGAGTTTTACACAGATTTGGATTACATGATACAATTATAAAAACTATACAGTCTCTATATGATAAACCCACAGCTAAGATTAAAATCAATGGATACTTATCAAATAGTTTTACCCTAGAAAGGGGTTCAAGGCAGGGTTGTGCATGGTCACCATTACTTTTCGCACTATATTTGGAACCATTAGCTCAATACATCAGACAGAATGAGGATATCAGGGGAATTAACATTAAAGGAACAGAACACAAACTCGCTTGTTATGCAGATGATATTCTGATATATTTAGGGCAGCCAACATATTCCTTACCAAAACTGATGCAGTCACTTGAAACATATGGCCAATTATCAGGATATAAGATTAATATTGGTAAAACACAGTTACTCTCGTATAACTATAGAGTACCAAAAGAAATTAAAAACAGATACGGCATTAATATGCCAAAGGATCTCGCGAAACTATTTGAATGTAATTATTTACCTATATGTAAAAAAATTAAGGAAGATATAGGAAGATGGAACTTAATTCCTTTCTTTAGTCTCAGTTCAAGGATTGAATCTATTAAAATGAATATTTTGCCTAGATTATTATACCTATTCCAGACTCTACCAATAATGATTAACCGAAATCAATTTAATGAATGGGAAAAGATGCTGTCAAGATATATATGGCAGGGTAAAAGACCTAGGGTTCGTTTTAAAACGTTACAGCTAGCTAAAGAAAAGGGTGGTTGGGGATTACCTTCTTTAAGAGATTATTATTTTGCAGCACAGATGAGAGCCGTGATATGTTGGTGCAACCCATCCTATGACGCTCAATGGAAAAATATAGAGGAGAAAATATCCTCCATCCCTATACAGGCAACCCTTGCTGATAGCAACTTACAAGGTCATATAAATGTTATTGATAACCCATGGGTAAAATGCACTCTTAATGTATGGAAAACTATTATAATAGAATATAAATTAAAGAAGGATATCGTGCCTCTTAAATGGTGTGCATACGACTCTGAGTTTACGCCAAATAGATTAGATACTAGATTTAAGGACTGGACGGATAAAGGATTAACAGTTTTATGTAATATAATAAAAGGTGACACAATAACTAGTTTTGAAACACTCAAAGAGAAATACTCATTAGAAACACAAGACTTCTACCGATATTTACAAATGCAACATTTTGTTAATATGAAGATGAAGAATGTGGCTGGGACAGGGAAAGTTATAATAGAATTGTTCAGAAAAGCATACAACTCAGATTTGTTTGGTAGAATTATTTCATGCATATATAAATGTCTGTTAAATCTTAAAACACACTCGACTTCCTATATTAAAACAAAATGGGAGAAGGAAGGAGGAATAAATATATCTGAGGAAGAATGGACAATAATATGGAGGTATCAATGGAAATGCTCCAGGTCACAGAAATGGAAGGAGTTTGGTTGGAAAAATTTGATAAGATATTTTATTACACCCTCTCAGAAATCATATCATGGTAGCAATGCTTCTTTATGATGGAGAAAATGTGGAAATCAAAATGCAAACCATTACCATGTTTTTTGGGATTGCTCTGTTATTAGGGATTATTGGACAGGAATACATAATGCTTTACAAGATATTTTTAAACGTGTAATATCATTTGATAGTAAAACCTTATATTTTGGATTATATACCTCAAGAATGGTTAAAAAGAGATAAATATTTAATGAATATATTGCTGGTGGCTGTAAAAAAGAGCTTTACCAAAAAAAGGTTTGTCACACGAGAGCCCTACTCTAAACACCTGGATGGAAATTACAATGGACATTTACAATTTGGAGAAGATAACAGAATTTTTAAACCATAATCTGGAACTATTGGCTTTGTGCTGGAAAAAATGGACCAAATATGCAACATCCCAAAGACCTGATTTTATTTTCTAGTTAATATTTAGAATGCCCAGAAAGACTACTCCCTACATGTACATAGTTTTTTTTTTTTCTCTCTCTCTTTTTTGTTGTTTTGTTTAAAAAAAAAAAAAAAAAAAAGTTTACATTTCTGATGAGTAGATGTACGGCAAACACAACTGTATGGTGTATGTATGGGTATATGTTTGTATTTGTACGTTGTGTGAGTATGTTTCTGATATGAAGATATCCGATATAGTATCTGATGTACATCTGACTGAAGTGTAATGTTTATATGAGCAAAAGTAAATAAAAAAAGAAAAAAAAGAAAATGTCAGTGATTTCGTCGAAGTCGAGAGTTACTGTAAGCTCTCTCTCAAATGTCAACAGACAGAGGGACATAAGGCGAGAAGTAAGCATGGTGCTCCTATTTGGTGTTTTAATCCAGTTGACACTGGAAAAGACGCATTCAACTGTACAGGATGTCATTGGCAATGTTATCAGAGCTTTTAAGAAAGCATGGATATTTGGGAAAACGTCCTCATTGCATATGTCCATCACTTCAACAAGACTTTTGAGATGTTCTCCTCTTTTTTTCTTCCTCTCTATGAGTTGCACAAACACTACGAGCTCCGACTCTGATATGGTTACGTGGAAGCGCTTCCCTGTATCATTGAGAGAGTTCGCTATAGTGGCCAAGGTGGTGTCATTTGTATCAAGGCTAGGGGACATCAGGATTGCCGCAGATGCCATGAGGCCATAGGTGTCACTGTGGCATCTCTCTTTGCGCGTTAAGGAAACGGGCATGACTTTCGCTGCCGCACATGAAGGTGTGCAAGGTGTTGAGAGTGTCGAAAAAAGTAGAAGCATCCAGCGATGTCTGGGCCACAGCTGACAGGACGAGGTTTAACCTATGAGTGACAGTGCATTTTGGCGTTTTGAAAGGTGCCCTTAAGGATGGCTTGGACACCCCCCCCTTATGCCCAGCCATTACCGATGCACCATCAAACCCAAAACCAACGCAAAAGCTAGGGTCTAGTTCAAAAGGTGCGCTGAGAGGCAGAAGCGCTGGCGCCCTCCTAGCAACGGCGCTGGTCACGCTAGCTGTGCTAGCCGCGCTAGCATCCTGCGGTGGCAGAGACGAAGATGTGCTAGGTGATGTGGATCTCAGCTCTCCTTCATCTCCTGGTTGCAGCGATGACTCCGAGACTGTACGTGCGCGTTTAAGGTACCTAAACAACGACTGTTGCAACATTGTCCTTTACTGGAAATTATTTTCACACTTTCACAAGCTAACGTTAAGCGCTGGAAGTTGTTTCATGCAGCGGGGGCTGAGGGCTGGGTTGAAAAATATGTGACGTCATTATGTTTTTTAATTTAATCAATGTAAAGATTATGAAAGTGAGCATGCAGCATGAGAAAGATATGATACATCATGAGATGTGCAATATGTCTGGAAACATGGAGTGGGTAAAACATGATTTTGACCACTTCATTGAGTTTTGTTTTGTAGAAAGACTTTTTAAAAGATTTTCGTTTTGTATAAATTGTATCTTAACTTTGATCAATGTTTTATCAACCAATTGCCTGTATTTAATAAATAAGAAGCAAATATATAGCAGACAATGTAATAAGGCGCCGGCACGATCACTTGCATTGCACGTGAACTGGAGGGTGCCGAAACTCAGCTTGTGCCTCACAGATTTGAGAAATATAGGCTATCTATTATAGAAAGCTTGAAATGTCTACTTTTAAACGAAAATATTCAAAACCCCCCAAAATAGGCTACTCTCTGATTATGTAATCCATATGAAATGTGCATTTCTCTCTGGCGTTCATGGCGAGTCCGCATCGTCAACTTCATCTTTGCAGCGACACAGAAAACACCAGTTTATTAATAAACAATTAAATGTCTCCTTGCTATTTTAGACACATTCATAATCATTACTTTTACTGGTTCTTTGTGGCAAGCTTTATGTGTGCGGCCGTGTGCTTGAGTGCGGCTATATAACGCACACGCTCATTATCCTGTAGGCTATATAGCCTGCCCTATTTAAGTAATTAAATTAATATAAAGGCGCGATTTGTCCACTAATGGCTTAAATGAACAACTACTAGTCGACTAGAAAAAAAAATTTAGTTGGAGGACTTATTCCACATATTTTCGAACCAGGCAGCAGGCCATTCTGGGTTGAGCGAGCGACCCTGCGGAATGATCGAGCGGAGCGGAATATTCAGAAATGCGCTCTCCGCTCACATGCTCTGATCGGAACAAACCCAAACCTCACTGTCTGCTGAACTTGTGCAGAAACATCAAAATAGACATAACCAGTTTTTTTTTTTTTTTAATTTAAACTAAACATTTAGACTATTTTAGCACAAATTATGAGCTTATTGCCGATTTTTTATAATTCTTGAAAAAATTAGAATATATATATATAAAAAAAATATATATATATTTTTATATAATAAAAATATATTAGCGCCGGGGCGCTCTCTCTGCTCGTAATGCACCGTCAGGCGCAGCAGTCATTTTATTCTACATCACTCACCGATCAAATAAGGCTTTGGCGGGACAAAAATTTGCTTTAGCGGCCACCAAAAAAATTTCAATGCAGGAAAACCCCTGACAAGGCTCGTAAAGGCTGCGCTGTTTCCTACCTTGCTCTACGGTGACTTTACTAGTTCCAGCTTCACCGTCACCACCTTTTTTAAAATATTTGTTAAAAAAATCTCTAAGGCCTCTATTTTCTTCTTCTCTTTTTTTTCTTTTCTGAGCACCGGACTTGTGCTTACCGGACATTTTGAGCATACTGAACTTCAAATCAAATGACATCATCACATTTTGATCAGTGGCCAAACCATTTTTGTCTTGGGGGTGGGGGGGTTCTTGACCACTATTTCAAGGACAATGGGGGTAATGCGCAACATACTTCCGGGTTCTACAAAACAGATATAACTACTTCCGGTCGTCAGCTACTGAGGTAAACACAGCGTAGGAATGGCGACCTTTTATAGCCGGTGTTTACAGGAGCTACCCATTCAATCCATTTCAGGTGTACATCCTATTGCCATACGGACTTCCAGAGCCCCGAGTACTCCATTAGATAAAGGATTTAAGCTTTACGCCTCCTCATTTATTCATGATTATGAAGGTATGTAAGTTAGTATATGTAGCTTTTGCTAATGGCACCTGATGTAGAGTTAGCTAACTATCAGTAAGTTAGTTTAGACTTGTATGCTATCAGTAGTTTAACCTTTAATATTTGCTTGCAGACGATTAAAACAATCAAATGAAGACTGCATTTTATTTTTTTTATAATTTTATTTTTCTGATACTTAAGCATTCGTGACATTTTAATTAAAACAGAAATAAGAATTGTATTCTAAAAAAGCGAAAAATAAGTTACCTTAGAGATCACCTACCGCTGCAGATGCGTACGGAAGTGCAAACCGGAAATGCTTATACCTATTTTCCGGTTCGAACGCTGGGCGTTCTGCATAACCCCTATTAGGAAGAAAACAAATAAAAAGCTTTTATGTAACTCAAATATTACATATTTTTTTCCACAAATAGTCCTATTTAAAATGTTTTTATTATTATTCCATAATTTAATGATGGCCCAGTTCTGTAACTGTAATCACGCCTGTAATCTTATTTTGGGTTATGTAGTTCATGACTTAAAGCATGTTATGTGTGTTAAGGAGAAGAAACTGAAACTGTGAATTGTTACTTTGATATTGTAAGATGCCTGCATATTAGAAATATGGGACAATGTATTAACTGAATGATGTATTTGCAGATTGTCAATTCAGAACAGATGATTGTAACGCTGTCCCATTTTATGCTTGCTGGTATGAGTTGTTATTATTCATTTTTTTTCATTATTGTTTTATTAATTTTCAGAATTCATAAATCTTATTAGTTCTACATAAAAAATATGCCTTTGGTGTTATGCATTTTATTAAATGGAACAATTTAAGATACTGTAAAGAACATACATCTTGTAATATGAGAGTTTGCGGGAAGCACTCTGAAGAGAGATTGTTAATCCAGAACAGATGATTGTAACACTGTCCCATTTTATGCTTGCATTAAACACACAAAAGTGAAAAGGCATTGCTGGGGTTTCTCTTTATTTGGGGCTGATCCT
Source organism: Squalius cephalus (assembly GCF_949319135.1). Lineage (NCBI taxonomy): Eukaryota > Metazoa > Chordata > Actinopteri > Cypriniformes > Leuciscidae > Squalius > Squalius cephalus. The sequence continues at coordinate 24,286,447 of NC_137125.1, forward strand.
GTGGTACGTCCAGTGCTCCGCTACACCTGGATCAGGCGGACTGCGTTAAACCTTGGGATAAACAGAGAGACTAATATTAGCATAGACGCCACCCTTCTTATGATGTAACAAGTACATCAGGATTTATGGGAAGTGTTCCCAGCTGACCTAATCTATGCAGCATAACATTTTAATGTGTTATGTGTATACTAGGCCAAAGATATGTGTTTTTAGTCTAGATTTGAACTGACAGAGTGTGTCTGCTTCCCGGACAATGTTAGGAAGACTGTTCCAAAGTTTTGGTACTAAATAGGAAAAGGATCTACCGCCAGCAGTCAATTTTGATATTCTAGTTATTATCAAACTGAAATAGACGTGTAGGACTATAATGCGTTAAGAGCTCGCTCAGGTACTGCGGAGCTAAACCATTTAGTGCTTTGTAAGTAATCAGCAATATTTTCAAATTTATACAATGTTTAATAGGGAGCCAATGCAGTGTTGACAGAACCGGGCTAATATGGTCATACTTCCTGGTTCTGGTAAGAACTCGAGCTGCTGCATTTTGGACCAGCTGTAGTTTATTTATTAAAGGACAGGTTCGGTATTTTACACTTAAAGCCCTGTTTACAGATCGTTTCTTTTTTTTATTTATTTTTTTATTGCAGATTAACAAAACAGTAACATATACACGGTAAGAAATCATTGACATAAATACAGAAGCGAGGGAGGAACAGAAACAGAATAACAACAACGAAAGAAAGAGAGAGAAAAAAAAAAAAAAAAAAAAAAAAAAAAAAGAAAGCTCAATCTCATTGTTGATATTTATAATCAATAATAATATATCAATATTAGTGGTGTTATTATTATCGATGATAATAATAATCATAACAATAGTAATAGTGTTAGTTTTAGTGATTTATAAAAAAATTATATATATATATATATATATATATATATCAAAAATAAATAAATAAATAAATAAATAAATAGTAAATAGTAATGATAGTATTAGTGACAGTAATAATAATAACAATAACAATACATTAAGATCAGTCCATAAGTTATTGTATATTTGCTCTAAACTCTAGGTCAGGGGCTGATCCACAACTGCCAGTGAGCACAACCAGCATGTCCCCCCGACATAGACACCTCTCCTTGATCCGACAATCCAATCCCCTCCCCCCCACTGCCACCAGCGACACCCGGCCACAGCAATTAATCCTCTATGCTCCATTGAGTCTTCCTCCAATAAGTATGCTGGGGCACCATATCAGGCACCACCATACCAAGCTCCCTTAGTCTGGTAGTGACCTGACATAACCAAATGTTATTAGTGGTTGGCCCTCTTGTCCCAAATTTTTTTTTTTTTTTTTTTTTTTTTTTCCTCCTCCTCCTCCATGGCTAGGACCATGGTGTGCACTGGTTAGCTACCCAGCCAGAGACACCATATCCAACCCAGGTATCAATCCAAATTATTTTACATGAGGGAGGGATTTGGCCGGAGGCAGTGAAAGGGGAAGGGTCAATTAGACCACTGAGACTACAATGACCATGACAACAGGGCATGCCAATCGGACCCACCAACAGCACCTAGAACAGACGCCCAACCCAGACGGTTTATATTATTAAAATATCTCTCTATATATATATAATAATTTAATATTTATACTTAACATTTTGTTATTTATATAATAAAGAGAGGACTGACTAATAATTATATTATAATATTACCAAAATCACTATTCTTAATACCACCATCACAAATGGAAATAATTAGTAATAGCAATAATATGCAGATTTAAATAAAAGAAAAGTATAGCTTATTGAACATCATATATATCTATATATCTACACACATATATTGGGGGAGTGCGTGGATCCGGTTACAGGTTGCTGAATTATATGAAGATGAGTTAGGAATGGCTTCCAGATATCAAGAAATGTAGATAGAATATTCTTGTTAGTGTATGTTATTTTTTCTAATGTGATGTATTCTATAAGAAGATTAGTCCAGTGATTGATATTTATACAGTTTTTGGACTTCCAGTTTTGCAAAATTACTTTCTTGGCGATAGTTAGAGAAATGAGGAGTGGATTTTTGTATTTAATTGGGAGATGATCAACTTCCATATAGTTATTGAGTAAACAAAGTGACGGAGATGGAGGGATTCCACAACCCATGATAACAGAGAGTTTTGTGGTCACTGATATCCAAAATGGGTAAACTGATTGACAGGTCCATAGGGCATGAAGATAGTCATCTGTGCTCCCCATTGTGCACTGTGAACAAATGTCTGTGTCCCTCAAGCCCATTATAAACATCTTTTTTTCAGTGATGTGGATCCTGTGTATAATCTTAAACTGTATGAGCTGGAGGTTAGTATTGTTAGTCATTGAAAAAGTATTGTTACAGACTTCCTTCCAGAGGTCGGTGTTGGGGGATAAGGCTAAATCATTTTCCCATTTGTTCATGGGTATTATAATTGTTGTATCATTATTTAATATAAGTTTATGTAGTTTGGATATTAGTTTGTTGGTGTTAGTAATTTTCATTATATCTTCCATTAACTTAGAGGGATTAAGTGGGTTATTAATTATGTTGATCTTGGATTTAACTATGGATTTAATTTGTTGGTATTGTAGAAACTGTTCTCCCCCAAGACCGTATCTCTGGACTAGCGTTTGGAATGATACAAATTTATTATTTTCAAATAAGTGATGGAGATGCGTAATTCCTTTTTGTTTCCAGGATGGAAAATGTATAGGTTTATTGCATAGTTGAAAGTCAGGGTTGAACCAGATGGGGGTGTGTCTACATGATGTTAGTGATGAGTTATTAATTTTATTTACTTTCCACCAGGCTGTCAGAGTTGATGCAATTGTAACATTATTAAAATAGTGCATTTTTTTAATTGATTTTGGTAGGAAGGCGAGATCTGAAACTGAAGTATTTTTACATTGATTTTGTTCCAATTCCATCCATGAATAATTGTGATTTTTATTATGGATCCATTTATACAAATATTGTAGCTGGTTTGCTAAAAAGTAATATTGAAAATTTGGAGCTTCCAGGCCACCTTGTGATTTTGTCTTCTGTAATTTTTCTAGTGATATTTTGGATGTTTTGTTTTTCCAATAGAATTGAGAAATTAATGAATCAAGTGATTTGAACCATTTATCGCTGGGAGTTGTTGGAAGCATTGAGAACAGATAGTTGACTTGTGGTAAAGTTTTCATTTTAACTGTAGCAATGCGCCCGACAAGTGATAGTGGTAGGTTAGTCCAGCGTTTTAAATCATCTCCTATTTTTTTTAAAAGTGGAGTATAGTTAAGATTGAACAACTCTGACAGTCTGGAAGAAATGTTGACACCCAAGTATGTAATGTTGCCGGTGCGGAGTGGGAGAGAAGAATCATGAGCTGTGGAATCCCAGGCATCCTCTGAAAGTGGTAGTATTGTTGATTTATTCCAGTTTATTGTATAATCAGAAATTTTTGAAAAATTATTAATAATTTTAAAGGTTTCTTTCAGTGATTTCGAAGGGTTTTGCAAACATAACAATAAATCATCCGCATAAAGACAGATTTTATGTTGTGTATTGATGTTTTGTATTCCTCTGATATTATTGTTTTGTCGTATTGCTGCTGCAAGTGGTTCTATAAATATGGCAAATAAAGAGGGAGAAAGTGGGCATCCTTGTCTGGTCCCTCTGTGAAGTGTGAAATTTTGTGATGTGATCCCGTTTGTTGTTATTGTGGCCCTAGGTGAAGAATATAATATTTTTATCCAATGGATGAATGACTCTCCAAAGCCAAATCTGTGTAGAGTGTAAAAAAGAAATGTCCAGTTTACTTTATCAAACGCTTTTTCAGCATCAAGTGATACAATTATAGTTTTTGTTTGTTTTTGTTGGGCAATATTAATTAAGTTGAATAATCTGCGTACATTATCTGAGGCATTCCTTTGTTTAATAAAACCTGTTTGATCATGGTGAATTAACATCGGGATAACTGTTTCTATTCTAGTAGCTAATACTTTGGTGATGATTTTTAAATCTGTGTTTATTAATGAGAGAGGTCGGTAACTAGAAGGGTGCATTGGATCTTTGTTTGGTTTTAGCAGAAGTGTCATAGCTGCCGTGTTCATGTGTGTTGGTATTGTTGATGTGGTTTTAATTTCTTTGATAACTTTGACGAATAACGGAGATAGAATTGGCCAGAAGTGTCTATAAAATTCAGCTGGTAGTCCATCAGGTCCGGGTGATTTGTTATTTGGCATTTTATCTAATGCTTTATGGAGCTCATCATTAGTGAATGGTGCATCTAATGCATTTGCCTGCTCTTTTGACATTGTTGGTAGTTTTAATTTTTTCAGAAAATGTTCTATTTCTTTTGCATCTGTATTGTGATCTGATGAATATAAGTTTTGGTAAAAAGTTCGGAATACATTATTAATTTCTTGTGGGTTCTGGGTTATTCTGTCTGATTCATTGTATATGGATGGAATAATTTCTTTTTCTTGTTTACGCTTTAGTTGATTTGCTAAATATTTGCCCATTTTGTTAGAATATTGATATTGTTTATATTTGAGTCGTTGGATAATAAACTGTGTTTTTTGGTTAATGATGCTATCGAGTTCAACTTTAAGACAGTTTAGTTCGCATTGTATTTCCTCACTAGGATCGGTAGTATAGGTATCTGTGAGAAGTTTAATTCTCTGTTCTAAGTTATTTTCCAGCTCTTGTTGTTTTTTTTTCCTGTATGTTGAATATGATATTATTTTTCCTGTAATTACTGCTTTGCCTGTTTCCCATAATAATGATGGAGAAATACCTGGAGAGTCATTCATTTCCAGAAAGAAAGCCCATTCTTTCCTAATGAAACAGTCAAAGTCGGAGTCGTGGAGTAATGAGGTATTGAAACGCCATCTGCTGGGGGGTTTAATAGAAAATTTAGTGTTTAATGTGATAGAGATGGGAGCGTGATCGCTGATTATGATTGGATGAATTAAAGTTTCTGTTACATGTTGGGTTAATGAATTACTTACAGATCGTTTCTGATGAAATAGAACGGTTATGATAAAAATATGGACAGATGCTGCTGTCCCGAGAATTTTAGGTTTATTTCGCTCCCCCCCCCCCACCTACAGAATGGCAGCCTATGTGCACTGGAACAATCCTTCCTAAAATGCATTAAACTTTCGATTACAAAGACGTGAAACTCACCGAGTGGTCAGGGGTGTTCACTGATATGCTCACACAAAAATCGCTGCAAAAGATGCTTTCCAACAGGTTTTATCGTAGTTTTTGTCCAACTCCATTGACTTGTATTGGACGAGCTGTGTGAGGTACGGTATTACTCCGCCGCTTCTTCTTCTGCTTCTTCTGTGTATTCAATTAAATGCCAGTGGTTTGCTTGCAATTGGCAAAGGTGCATTATCGCCACCAACTGGGCTGGAGTGTCTATTATTCAAGCTCTCAACGGAAGAATCTACGGGTGTGAGACGTTTGGAAAAATAGATCCACAGTTTTACAACGAATGGTAAAACACCTGTTGGAAAGCATCTTTTGCAGCGATTTTTGTGTGAGCATATCAGTGAACACCCCTGACCACTCGGTGAGTTTCACATCTTTGTAAACGAAAGTTTAATGCGTTTTATGAAGGATTGTTCCAGTGCCCATAGGCTGCCATTGTGTAGGTGGGGGGGGAAAGCGAAATAAACCTAAAATTCTCGGGACAGCAGCATGTGTCCAAATTTTAATCTTAACCGTTCTATTTCATCAGAAACGATCTGTAAACAGGGCTTTCAGTGTAAAATACCGAACTTACCCTTTAAGCGTGCAGGGCAACCAACCATAATAGCATTACAATAATCTAGCCTTGATTTCATGAACGTATGAACTAATTGTTCTGCATTTGTCATTTAGAGCATATGACATAATTTAGATATATTTTTTAGATGGAAAAATGCAGTTTTACAGATACTAGACACGTGACTTTCAAATGAGAGATTGGTATCAAAGAGCACACCCAGGTTCCTAACTGACGACGAAGACTTGACAGAGCAGCCATCAAGTGTTAGACAGTATTCTAGGTTATTACGTGAGAAGTTTTTTGTCCAATAATTAGAATCTCTGTTTTTTTCAGAATTAAGTAGTAGGAAATTACTAGTCATCCAGTTTTTTTATATCAGCTATGCATTCCGTTAATGTTGTGAATTGGTAAGTTTTGTCAGGGCGTGAAGAAATATAGAGCTGAGTATCATCAGTATAACTGTAAAAACTAATGCCATGCTTCCTAGTGATATCTCCTAAGGGTAGCATATACAGAAAATTCATATACTATTCACAGTATACATATTGCATACCACAAATATAGTAGGAGTTGTATAGTAGGATGCCATTCTGAACACAACTTCACTACTCATCTCAGTGTACTTCGGTTGTATTAAGCAGATTCTGGCAAAAGTAGTAGGTCTTCCGGGAAAATTTGCATACTATGCACAGTATTCATACTAGGTACTACAGAAATAGTATGAGTAGTATGATAGTATGCCATTTCGAACACAGCTATGGTCTTACTAGTCATACTAATAACTTCGAGGCAGGTGTGTTGAGGCCAATTGAAGCTGTACTCTGAAGGACAGTGGCACTCCAGGGCCGAGTTTGGACACCCCTGCTTTATTGTTTTTGTCTGGCTCAGCCCTGAAGTCACTTTTGCTTCTTTGTTGTGTTATGTTTTTGAATAATAATAATAAAAACGGAAATGGTGGAAAATGATTCAGATCTCTTTATTATGTTATCTCCTCGACCTTAAACCAAGGGTCGTAATCAACCCAACACTTCCATATCCAATCAATGAATTCTAACAAAAACAAAAACATAATTCACCTATTATCTTAAATAGTATATTAACATTTCTAAGCATCAACTTAAAAAAAAACAATAAATTAAATTTACATTTAATCATTTAACAGACCTATGCTTGGTTTGATTGCTTCTATTACTCTCCTCATTTGTAAGTGCTGTGACTAGTCCGAGTTAGTCTAGCAGATTACTAGCAAGTTTTTTTAATAATAGATTTCTAGAATAGTAAATGGTAGTATATATGGGTCATGTGTTGACAAAAAATGAACCTCATTTTCATTATACTAAACTAAAAATAAAAGACTATAACAAATCATTGTTACTTATCAAGCAGCTCAAAGTATTATCGGTAAAATCTTTCTACAATCTGTTCTAATACATCAACACAGTTTCACTGATGATCCAATAAAAGCATAAAACCCAGGATAGAGTGTGTGAGTGAATGTGGTCTGGACTGTGTGGATGAGGCTCATTGTGTCAGAGACGCTGTAGAAGGACAGAGTTCCTGCACTGTGATCCACATACACTCCTATTCTACGGCTGGACACTACAGGTAGTTCAGTCCGTATGTTATTGTGAATGAATAAGTTCCTGGAGGGAGAGCAGAACAAACTCCAGGACTGATCATTACATCCAAACCAACATTCATTTCCCCATTCCTTCCTCCTGATTCTCTTATATGACACTGATATATCCACACCAAACATCCCACTCCACTCAATCTCCCAGTAACAGCGTCCACACACACTCTCTCTACACAACACCTGATGATTATACGCATCAAATCTGTCTGGATGATCAGGATACGGCTGCTCAGTGAGAGTACCAGTAATCACTCTGTTCCTCTCAGACAGACGGAGGTGTTTATTCACTGTGTTTGTATCCAAAGTGAGTTGATGGGAATCTGATGGGGATAAAACACATGACAATCAGGAATTATGAATCTGTTTGATCTTTTTATGTAGCTGAACTCATAGTTTCTGTTTAGTGTATAAGCAGTGTCTCATTAGAGCTTACCAGATACTTGGTGCAAATCATCATATACATGATTAATTATAAAAACTCTTCTATAATGTTTTCATTTACCTTCTATAGGCAGAACATTAACATACTCTTTGAGTTTCCTCTTCGATATCTGTTCACTCAACATTGCGTCAGTAACTGAAGCTATGGGGAAACACCATTCTCCACAAACACTGAAGCCCTACTGAATCATATCAGTGTAAGACACTGGCTATAAGCATTCGAGTGCACCAAATGATGGCATTCTGACCTCAGAATCTTTATCCTTCAGCAGTCAACTTCTCGCCACCTGAAGAGGAAGCTGGAAGAAAAAGCAGATGGATTGAGCACAAACACCTGCTGCATGCTGGCTGCCCTCCCCTGCTGTATTCATGCTCTCCTGTCTCCCACAGCAGAACTGCAAAACCGAGCATGGAGATTACAGCAACGAGATTATTCCTCCTCTCCGAAAATGATATAAACTATATTGCCAAAAGTTTTGGGACATCTGCCTTTACATGCACATGGACTTTAATGACATCCCATACTAAATTGGTAGGGTTTAATATGGAGTTGGCCCACCCTTTGCAGCTATAACAGCTTCAACTCTTCTGGGAAGGCTTTCCACATGGTTAAGGAGTGTGTTTATGGGACTTTCTGACCATTCTTCTAGAAGCGCATTTGTGAGGTCAGGCACTGATGTTGGACGAGAAGGCCTGGCTCGCAGTCTCCTTTCTAATTCATCCCAAAGGTGTTGCATTGGATTGAGTTCAGGACTCTGTGCAGGCCAGTCGAGTTCCTCCACACCAAACTCGCTCATCCATGTCATTATGGACCTTGCTTTGTGCACTGGTGCGCAGTCATGTTGGAACAGGAAGGGTCCATCCCCAAACTTTTCCCACAAAGTTGGGAGCATGAAATTGCCCAAAACGTCTTGGAATGCTGAAGCTTTAAGAGTTCCTTTCACTGGAACTAAGGGGCCAAGCCCAACCCCTGAAAAACAACACGACACCATAATCCCCCCTCCACCAAACTTTACACTTGGCACACTGCAGTCAGGGAAATACCGTTCTCCTGCCAACCTTTAAACCCAGACTCGTCCATCGGATTTCCAGGCAGATATGCGTGATTCGTCACTCCAGAGAACATGTCTCCACTGCTCTAGAGTCCAGTGGTGGTGTGCTTTACACCATTGCATCTGACGCTTTGCATTGCACTTGGTGATGTAAGACTTGAATGCAGCTGCTCGGCCATGGAAACCCATTCCATGAAGCTCTCTATGCACTGTTCTTGAGCTAATCTGAAGGCCACATGAAGTTTGGAGGTCTGTAGCTATTGAATCTGCAGAAAGTTGTTGACAGCATGTGCTGACCCCGCTCTGTGATTTTACGTGGCCTTCAACTTCGTTGCTGAGTTGCTGTTGTTCCCAATTGCTTTCACTTTGTAATAATACCACTAAGTTGACCGTGGAATATTTATTAAGAGGAAGTTTCACGAATGGAACCATGCTTGAATTCACTGAGTTCCTGAGAGCGACCCATTCTTTCAAAAATGTTTTTAGAAGCAGTCTTCATGCCTAGGTGCTTGATTTTATACAACTGTGGCCATGGAAGTGATTGGAACACTTGAATTCAATGATTTGGAGGGGTGTCCCAATACTTTTGGCAATATAGTGTATGTATTTGCACAAGGATGTGAGGTGCTTGGGAAAGGTCCTCAGCTAACATATGCTCGCTCATTTCTGAACAAACGCTCAGTCAAAATCCCCTCCAACACTTTAAGAGGCAGTGTAGAGAAAAAAATCTGATAGCCGAGGCACTCCTTAATTAAAATGTCTTTATTGCAAAAATGACATGTCCTAAATGGACAACTTTAAAATGCCCACGCGTAGCGGCATGGGGCCTTCTTCAGGGCAGAAGAAGGCCCCATGCCGCTACGCGTGGGCATTTTAAAGGAGTGCCTCGGCTATCAGAGATTTTTTTCTCTACACTCCCTCTTAAGATGTTCTACCTTGGACCGAAGAGCACCCAAATCAAACTGAAAGGAATTGAGCACGCCATTCATCTTGAATCCCCTCCAACACTGTTTTGGCTTTGTTATGAGATACATGATTCTATGGTTGATGGATAACAGCTGTATCCACTGTCTCATGATGTTAGCACTTGTTAGAAGCCCTTACGGCCACATCAGATCAGGTGTTAAGCTTCTGAAACGTGGTGTTCAACTAAGTCCTGTAATCGTGACAGCTATGTGATGTTTGAGTGATGCCAGCAGTGCCAGCACTGCAGTTGTATCCTTCATGCCTGTGTTAAGCTCCTTCATTGCCACTGCACAGTTTTACTAAATCTGCTTGCTTTACAGACATTATCTGTATGAAAGTCATATCAATGATTTCAAGCACCCCCTTTATGCCTGTGCTCAGCACTTTCATTGCTGCTACATACTATCTTTCACTCCCTTCACAGGTTCCTTATGTCTATGTTAACGTCTTCATTGCCACTGCATAGTTATCCAATGGCGCCGGAGCAGACATTTATCGTGCGGTGCAGACAATATGTGTTTGTCAAGTGTTTTTGCTCGCTGACTTAGGATAATTGTAGTCAGTGCCAAACAGTGTTTGCCACCTCTGCATATCATAAGTGGGCGATTGATGCTGCCACCATTTTGTGGTTTACAGCAGGCAAGTTTACTGCTTTGCATAACTTATTGATGCCATTCGTTGCTTTTGCTAAGGTCGTATGACTCTATTCTTTGAAAGTGCCGGTAATACAGCTACAGTACCATCAAGGTTGTTTAGTTCTGGTTCACTTGACCACTATTTATTGAATAATAATTTTACAAGCCAATGAACTGGCTGGGTCGTCAGCTTTGACAAGAATTTGTAGCACACTGTTAATGCAGTTAAATAATTCTACTTGCTTCTGACCGCAATGAATGTGGCTGTCAGTGTTCTGATTGTACAACTTGTCTAGCACTAACAGCTGTCACTGTCATATTGATACATATTAGGGTGTGTTCACATTTGGCATGTTTGGTTTAATTAAAATGAACCCTGGTGCGGTCATTATAATGAACCCTAATGCGGCTGCGCTAACCACCGTTAGTGCAGTTCATTTTGTGGCAACCACAGGGACAAAGAACACTATATGTTTTGATCTAGACTATGCCACCCTGGGAGTTTCACCCAGAGAATATTATCCGTGCACAAGTTCCCCACTTAAGACAGGAAAACATGGAGACACAGGAATTTATGCAAAAATTATTACAAAAAAGTGTATTGTAATTTATAAAAACAAACCCAGACACAGAAAGGGGACAAGCCTCAAACAGTCAAATACAAATACAATGTTCACAGAAAGAAAGCTGCAGCCTCTATAAAGAGGTGCCCTCGCAAGAGATATATACGTTCCCCTCACACGCACTACACACTCACAGCACAAGAGCCCCAGTGAAGTGATCAGTCACGGCACACAGTGTAGACACCACTACCAAAAAAAGGGAGGGGAACGATCAATTTCCTATGCCAAAAAGGCTGCAGTTCCTAAAAAGAAAACACACTCTCCACACCACACACATGCCACACAGAGAAGAAAAAAATAATAATAAACTGGTTATACAAGCTGACAGGTGGATGGCAAAATGCTCATCCACCAACAGGCCTTGATGTTGAACCTTAATAGGCCCAATCCAATAAGGAAAACAACTGATAATACAAATAACCAAACTTTAACCAAAATCAACCAAAAAAAGGAAAAAAACATATGTATGTTATACACATTAATCAAAACATTTCAAATGAATTAACAATATACAAAATAAATCAAAATTCACAAATATTATATTAACCGAAAAGACAGTTCAAAACACAGGAACAATTATACAAAAAAAATTAAAGAAAACAAAAAAATAAAAACAACTTAACCCTTACCCGCACATGAAGGGCACAGACACCCACACAACAGCCATCCGGTAAGGACGGAGGAAGCCAAAACCACGTTTGTAGTGGAACGCAATAGGTCGCAGCATCAAACAGTTGTCCGCTCGAAAAGGTCACAGCAGCGTGCAACACCAAACAAAAAAGCGAGACTTCACCAAAGACGCGCTCAAGCCTAAATGCAAGCACAGATTATTGATGTCACATAACTTACTATTACGCAGACAAATGGGCTTCTAGCTCATTAATCCACAATCTGAACGTGTGAAAACTGCCATCCAAACCCTGGTGCGCACCAAACAAGCAGACCGAGACACATCTTTTCAGCGGCCTTGGTCCGCTTGTTTGGTGCATCTTGTGACATCATGTCCCGTTTTTTTGGATCGTTTAGATGTCTTTGGTCTGTGTTGCATTCATATTTCAGTCCCTGGTGCGGTTCCACTGAAATATGAATGCAAAACAGACCAAAGACACCTCCTTCGGGTGTGTCAGCGGTGCCTGAGACGGACCCGGAGATGATGGCCATGCTTTCCCGGGCCGCCAACGGGGTCGGGCTCGTGTGGAACCCTCCACCGTGTCCCGAACACTCAAGGTTGGACGATTGGTATCTCGGGGTGGCGTGCGCTGGTTCTCAGCAACCCACCCCAGTGCCTTTCTGCCCGGAAGTGCATGAGGAGCTTACGGGGATGTGGACGGCACCTTTTACTGCCAGAAACCGTTCCGGTGGCTCCTCCTCCCTCACCACCCTTGATGGCGGGGCGGCTAAGATACACACGCGTATCCCGCCAGTGGAACGGGCCGTTGCTATGCAGCTGTGCCCTAACTCCACTTGGAGCGGAGAACCGTGTCTTCCTTCCCGGGCCTGTAAGTACTCGTCGGATTTAACCGGCAAGGCTTACAAGGCCTGTGGGGAAGCTGCCTCTGCCGTGCATGTCATGGCGTTGCAAATCCTAATTTTCCTTTTGTTTTTGTTCCGCCGCTGGCCTCAAAACCAGCGATACCCAAATTTTCAATAAAAGAGCAGTTTCTTCCATCTCTTGGGTCCGAAGAGGGCCCAGAGAGCAGTGGGGGGAGAGACTCCTCACCACTCTCATCCGCCTCTTCTATTGCCAGCAGGCAGCAGTGTGCAGTTCGAGAACGCAACTAAGCTGCCTCCTGCATCTCCTGCCTCGTGGAACCAGGTAAGTGTTGCACAGCACACTCAGACTCCGCTACGGGCTGCCTCCCAGAGAGAGCCTCCCGAGCCGAGTCCCTGTGTTCTACCTCGCTGCCCCACTCTGGGGACGCCTACGGTCCCTTTGGTCCCGCTTGCACGGTCTCTACGAGCCTGGTTAGCGCTCCCCAGTCCGTCTCGCTGGCTCATTCGGACCATCAGGCTCAGATATGCGATTCAGTTCGCCCGGCATCCCCCCACGTTTCAGGCCATCCACTCTACTACAGTGAGAGCAGCCAATGCCCATGTCTTGCGCGCAGAGATTGCAGTCCTATTGGCGAAGGACGCGATAGAGCCGGTCCCTCCAGACGACGTGAGGTCAGGGCATTACAGTCCCAACTTCATTGTACCCAAGAAAGGTGATGGGTTACGACCGATCTTGGACCTGCGAGTTTTGAATTGGAGCCTCCACAAGCTACCGTTCAAAATGCTCACGCAGAAACGCATTTTCGAATGCATCCGTCTCCAAGACTGGTTTGCAGCGATCGACCTGAAGGACGCGTACTTTCATGTCTCGATTCTTCCTCGACACAGGCCGTTTCTGCACTTTGCATTCGAGGGTCGAGCATATCAGTACAAGGTCCTGCCCTTCGGGCTGTCCCTGTCTCCGCGTGTCTTCGCAAAAGTCACGGAGGGGGCCCTTGTTCCCATGAGATAACAGGGCGTTCGCATTCTCAACTATCTCGACGACTGGCTCATACTAGCACACTCTCGAGATCAGTTATGTGAACAGCCAGCTGGGCCTCGTGCAGAGGATCTCTTTTCTCAGTATGGAGTTGCACCGACTGAGTGCGTCACAGAGCAACGCACTCAGTCGGTGCTCAACTGCTTGAACACGTTCAAAGGCATGATGGCGGTCCCACTGAAATTCTTTCAGAGGCTCCTGGGGCATATGGCAGCGGCAGCAGCGGTAACTCCACTCGGGCTGCTCCATATGAGACCGCTTCAGCACTGGCTTCACGGCCGAGTCCTGAGATGGGCGTGGCATCACAGCACTCACCGGGTGACAATTACACCGGCGTGCCGCCAGACCTTCAGCCCGTGGTCAGACCCCTCGTTCCTTCGGGCAGGAGTCCCCTTGGAACAGGTGTCCAGGCATGCTGGGGTATTCACAGATGCCTCTGCCACTGGCTGGGGTGCCACGTACAATGGGCATGCATTGTCAGGGGTGTGGACGGGCACCCAACTGTTGTTTTACTCCCTGACCGAGGGAACACTCGGCACGGACGCACTGGCACACAGCTGGCCCCGGGGCCTCAGCAAATATGCATTTCCCCCAGTGAGCCTACTTGCACAGCCCCTGTGCAAAGTCAGGGAGGATGAGGAGCAGGTCCTTCTAGTGGCTCCCTATTGGCCCACCCGGACTTGGTTCCCAGAACTCATGCTCCTTGTGACAGTCCCTCCCTGGATCGTTCCTCTTAGGAAGGATCTTTTGACTCAGAGACGGGGCACCCTATGGCACCCGCGTCCGGACCTCTGGAAACTCCATGTCTGGTCCCTGGACGGGACGCAGATGTTCTAGGTGACTTACCCCCAGAGGTACTTAACACCATCACTTCTGCGCGAGCGCCGTCTACGAGACGTGTGTACGCCTTGAAGTGGAACCTGTTCGTCGAATGGTGTTCCTCTCGCAGAGAGGACCCCCGAAGATGTTCGATAGGGTCAGTGCTTTCCTTATTGTAGCAAGGGTTGGAGCGAATGCTGTCTCCCTCCACCCTCAAAGTACATGCTGCCGCTATTTCAGCATATCATGACCACATAGATGTCAAAACAGTTGGAAAGCACGACCTGGTCGTCAGGTTCCTTAGGGGGTCGAGACGTTTAAATCCTCCTCGTCCCCCTCCAAACCCTCTTGGGACCTTTCCCTGGTGCTTCGAGCACTTCAGGATGCTCCCTTTGAGCCTTTGCAGTCAGCAGACTTAAAGCTTCTCTCCTTGAAGACTTTGCTGCTGATTGCACTGGCCTCGATCAAGAGGGTAGGGGACCTGCAAGCATTTTCGGTCGACGAATCGTGCCTAGAGTTCAGGCCGGGTGACAACCATGTTGTACTGAGACCCTGGCCTGGCTATGTGCCCAAGGTTCCTACCACTCCCTTTAGAGATCAGGTAGTGAACCTGCAAGCGCTGCTCCTGGAGGAGGCAAACCCAGCCCTGGCTTTGCTCTGTCCCGTTCGTGCTCTGCGTATGTACGTGGACAGAACTCAAAGCGTCAGGACCTCAGACAAGCTCTTTGTCTGTTACGGAGGCCAGCAGAAGGGAAAGGCTGTCTCCAAGCAGAGGATGGCCCACTGGATAGTGGATGCCATCGCCTTGGCTTACCAAGCTCATGGCGTGCCCTGCCCGCTCAGGTTGCATGCACACTCCACGAGAGGTGTTGCATCCTCCTGGGCGCTGGCACGTGGGTCCTCGCTAACAGATATCTGTAGAGCTGCGGGCTGGGCGACACCTAACACGTTCGCTAGATACTATAGCCTACGTGTAGAGCCCGTGTCCTCCCGTGTTTTCACCCTACACAGGAAGAAGCACTGTGAGTATCGGCTCTGTCGGCTTGCTGCACCCTACTGTGCACCTTTTTTGCTCCAGAGTCAAACCTGTTGAGTCCTCCAACACCCTCGGCCCGGACATGGCGGAGTGTCCGGTTCCAGGCCTTTATCCACTGAATCCTTGAGAACCGGGTCTAGGCTGGGTCCCATGTGGTTGACCCTACGGGGATCCCATGTGTGTGTATTCTCCACGGCTGCTCCTAAATGGAAGCTCGTATCTTCCCTTGGGCTAAGTCACCCACTATTCATATGCAGTTCAACCCTCGGGTTAGTCCATATGTGTATTCCCACATAACTCTCCTTAAGAATGTGGCTCCCGCCACGTTCCTCTCCCTCAGATCGGGCACGCTTTTCCAGTGTTATCCAATAATCTCACTGTATGGGGTTATCACGGAACAACAGTGACAGAGTGAACAGCGTCAACAGTGATCAGGGTGTAAGCCCTCTCCTATCGTCCTTCCAGGCAAGAAGGTGTGGAGGCTTACGCAGGGTGCTGGATGGGGTGCAGAAGCTGTGCCGCTTTGGTAGGGATTCCTATTCGTCGGTCACCACGACGTACGTCATAGTGACCGGACAATAGGGAACGTCTCGGTTACATATGATAACCCTCGTTCCCTGAGGGAGGGAACAGAGACGTACGTCCCGTCGCCACATCTGCTGCTGCCCACCGGGGCGACCAGCTTTTCAGGCTTGGCTCCTCAGCAAAAAACTAAAGTGCAATCATCACCAGCTGCTTATTATAATCGCGCTGCGAGGCTACACAGCTGATACAAATGATTGCACGCCAAAGTGTATTGGCTTGTTTTAGTTTCACTCGAAGTAGATTGGCCTCTCTAGCGAGATTCCTATTCATCGGTCACCACGACGTACGTCTCCGTTCCCTCCCTCAGGGAACGAGGCTTACCATATGTAACCGAGAAGTTTTTTTCTCGTCATAGATGCGATGTTGCCTATCACAGTTCGGTACAGGCATCAGAACCGCGTCTCCTCACAACAGATCTTCATTGAGTGTGATGGAGGGATTCCTGCCTCTGTTTTGACTCCTTTACACATTTTAAAAGCTCTTCACAAGTTCTAATTTGATCAAAATACCATCATATGTAGCTACGCACATAAGGCATTTTAGTCCAGCACACAACATTGTTTTGGATGTTCTGTAAGTTCCGTCACAAAATAAATGTAATGAAAGCCGACCAATCAGGTCGATGTGATGCCTTTAGGTTCTGTGTTCAAATGTCAATGTGAACGCCAAGCGGACCAGGACTGAATGTTTTTTTTTTTTTTTTTGGTATGGACTAAATGAGCTAAGTGTACCGGACTACGGTGTGAACACACCCTTATATCACTTGTGTAGGTGGCTTATCTTCTGTCAACAGCTGTGCTCTTGTGTTTTGCTAGTTATACATTTTGTTACACAACTTGGCATAAGTTACAATGGCTTGAACCATGCTATGCTGACTCACACTGTTGCTGTATGCTGACTGTCAGTTGAAAGATTATGAAGTCAATGCTGTGCCCTTTTTATAAGCAGGACAACTCATCATCATTTGGTTTGCTCGAACGCCATTGGCCAGTGTGTTACATTGGCGTGATTTAATAAGGCTTCAGAAAATTCAGAGAAAGGTGTTTCCCGCATAGGGTCAGCTACTGACACAATGTCTTGTTCCCTTATCTCAGGGAACCAAAGTTACATGGGTAACAGGGTACGTTCTTGTTTTCTTAGTTGCTTACATTGTAGGAAGTTGTTTCTGGTCCTGGGATCCATGTTGCTGAATATGACTGTGGAAATCAACAGACATGGTTGTGCAGCTGTTATGTCATGAGAAAATTCGTTTAAACTTTATTTCAATAGTCCACTTTAGACATTCTACTAACTAAAAGTTACTGCTACAACAAAGCAACTACATGTCAACTAACTTATTGGGCCCTATTTTAACGATCTGAAACGCAAGTATCAAACGCGAAACGCAAGTAACTTTGTGGGCGGATCTTGGGCGCTGTTGCTATTATACCGGCGGGATAAATGACTCTTGCGCCCGACGCAAATCTAAAATGGGTTGGTCTGAAGTAGCTTCATTATTCATAGGTGTGGTTTGGGCGTAACGTGAAATAAACCAATCAGAGCGTCATCTCACATTCCCTTTAAGAGCAGGCGCGCTTGTTCCATGGCGGATTGCTATTATAATGGCGGATTTGCCAGACGCATGCCAGGAGCGGTTCACAGCCGAGGAGACCGACGTTCTCGTCAGGGCCGTAAAAGACAGAGAAGTGACATTGGGGATGGGAGAAACCCACCCAAATTAGCTTCGGTTAAACAGGCGTATGATAATTTGGGTAAATGTGTAAGCTAGATTTATGCCTATTTTTTCACATCTTCATGGACACAACAATGATTTCCCTCGTGTGTTAATAATTTTCCTTGTAATAATGTAGCCTATGATTTTCAAAAATGAAAACTGCTGCTTCTGTGTAGATGAGAGAATCAAAGTGTATGCGCGATGTGCACACGCTACATTATGGCCAAGCATGCGCCCTCAAAATAGCATTTGAATAACATGCGCAATGCGCCACTGACTTTAGACTAGGCTTTTCCTGGTCAGTGGCGGAATTGTTTTCTAAACCTGCAAAATAGCATCAGGGAACGTTTGCGCCGGAACACACCTCCTCTTTACGCTGAACCGCCCCCGGGAGCGCAAGTTCATTCCCTAATTTACCGACGTGCGTCTATGGAGGGAAAAGTCCGCTGTGCGTCGGGTGCAAAAGAGGAATGATACATGCGTCGGTGTACAAAGTCAATTGTGCTGGGTGCAAGATAGGGCCCATTAACTTGCAACTACATGTAAACTAGAGTGTTAGTAGACTGTTAGGTTAGGGTTTGGGTTATTAGAACAAGTTGACATACTTGCAAAGTTACTTAGTAGAATGTCTGTTGGGGCAGCATCAAGATGTTGGCAGATTTTAAGTAGACAATCTACTAATAATTTAATGACTGGTAGTTGACATGTAGTTACAAATTTATTTATATTCAGTAGAAAGTCTAAAGTGTACTATTAAAATAGTGTTAACAAAAATGATCCCTGCATTCATTCCTAATCCAGATAGCACACCATAGTTGGCCCAGATGTTTTTGCCAGAATCAGGTTGATTCATCGCCGTCATTCCATGCGCTATGTGGGCCAGAAGAGTGTGGGAGATGTGGGCCACAACTAGGCCAGATATCATTTGCTATCTGGGAAGACATTTCTAATGATGTTCTACATGATATTAGATGGAGTACTCATTTCTGAAAGCAGATTAATCTCTGTCAGAGATATTTTTTAGCTCCTCTTTGCAGAAATCCTCCAGTTTGTCTCTCAGCTGATGGACAGATTCTCTCACGATATCAAAAGAGGAGAGAGAACTGAAGGGATTGTCATTTACGTCTGTATTCAGGAGGAGCTGAGAGAGACTGGAAACTCTACAGAAAACATAAATCAAAACTCATCACCTCCTCACTTAATCAATAACCTGCACTACTATCAGATTTGTGTGGCTCTTGGTGAATTATGTTTTAGTACCTCTCCTCAATCAAGCACTTTTACAGCATCAGAAGTCAAAGATTTCAATAAATCTTTTCTAAGATATTTCCAGAGCTGAAATCCAAGTGCCGCCTTATTCAAAAGAAGATGAGAGTCTGACTAATGATTAAACTGGAGGATTTCTGTTTCTGAGTCTCCAGTCAAGCAGGATCTTGCTCAAGTCCACAAACATGTTCTTCTAGATCTCTGTTACCTGCAGGAAATGGATGTGATCCTGTGTGTGTGAAAGATGTTCCAGCGTCTCTCCTCCTCAGATCATTGATCTCCGTCCTTCAGCTCAACTCACGGCAGACTTTTCCTGATCTCTGATCCGCTGTGTTGTATGAACTAAGTAAAGATTCTCACTCTGTCCTCCACTGCTGTCTGTGCAGTGCGCTGTTAGGACACACATCACAATCAGCTCTTACTGGCATTTCACACAGTCCATGAGCCAATAAACCATCATGTGACCAGCTGAATCCAGGAAAAGTAGGTTGAGGTAGTTTAAAGGTAACTTATTTACTGAGACATGGATGTCTGATGCCATAACGTACTAGGTACCCCATAAGAAGAACTTGCTGTTGTATATGCAATTACGGTATTTTTTTAGCTATATAATGGAAACAGACAGCATTAGATAACATCAACTATAGATGTGCATGGACCTGATTATTTACACAATAATGGTGACTAAACAAAAGACATGTAAAAGATATGCTCTTAATATCACCAATCACAAAATAACAAATGTTCCTCAGCAGTGCTCAGAAATGCAGAAAATTAGAAAAACTACTTCACAACTATTTTAAATGCTTACTGTGCTTAAACACATTTGGATAGCAGAAACAGCACTTCTACTGCTTAAAGTCTATCATGTTTTCCCAAGAATAATCTGAGCAACAAATGGACAATGGAAATCACACAATGGTCTGTTCTGTATGTCATAATTACTTGTAGGTTTTTCTGTGTAGGCCCCATTTAAATTATTAAATTAAATTTAAATTTATATTGCTACACCAGATTTCACTGATTTTTCTGTCCCATCTTTTGATTTTTGATAAAAAGTTAAAAAAAAAAGAAAATATAAAAAATACACAGCTATGTAGGTATTTGTCTTTGAATTAAGAAATCAGTTTTCAAAATTTCAAGCTAAACCTTTCTCTACACTAAATTCACTAACAAAATTATTATACATGCAGTTTTTATGACCTCATATTAACCACAACATGGTTAATTTGTACTTTGAATAGTTAATGTTACATCACTATTTTGATGAAACTGAAAGGTGATTAATAATTGTGATAAACAAAATTAATGGTGACCAGCAAATATACACATTCCCTTGTACATTCATGCACATTTAATGTTGAAAAAGGGTAAATGGAAGTAACTTGTCAACTACCCATGTACCGTATGATAATTTAAGTGATTTCCCTTAAAAAAAAAAAACATATTTGTAATGTTATGACAATATTACATTTGTGGGGCCAATTTTCATGATATTATCTACAGCACTACAATCCCACAACACAAACACATCAGAAATGAGCCTGTTAGTATTACTTTATCAGTGCCTAGTTTTAAGTTCATACCTGTTTCTCTGTCCTCTGTATATTGCAGCTGATACAGTATTGTGGTTACATGTTCATCCATCATCCAGAGAGTCACAACAGCTTAAATACACTTAAGTTTCTCTTTCCCTGAACTCAGTAGATTCCAGTTTCTTACACAACTACACTTAAGTATCTCTTTCCCTGAACTCAGTAGATTCCTGTTTCCTGGTTCTGAGTTTAAGTGACATGAGCAAAATGGGTGTGTGTGCAAGTCACAAATAATAAAACATTGACTAAATGTCTCAGAATGACACTCCAAGAATACAAGTCACAGAGAAGACAATACCTTAAAAACAGCAGTAATACTGCATCTTAATTACTACATTGCATAACTGAATATATTTGGACTGGAATACATTTTGCTTTTAATGTGATTTAACTGTAATTCCCCTACACTGCCGTGGTGCTTATATATTTTTTTCTTATTCATTTTTTTATGCACCGTTCTATAGGTATGATTAGGCTGCTGGGCAAAACTTAAGCAATTACACAAGCCCAAAGTACAATACAATTACAATTAACTATGACTTTAAAAAACAGTCATCTTAAGGTGGCTTTTGAAACCACTTTTGAAACATCTCGCGGCACGAATGTACCAATACAAATAAATAAAACACCTCCAGTTAACTAGCAGAGCATTCATTTAGTTCGTTTGTTAAATATAAGGTGATCTAGTGCTGAAATGTGTTGTTTTTTTAAATCAAGTGATCAAAGTGCTCGTTGCCGCTGTGATCAGTGGCGCGGATACTATGTTCTCTTGTGGCTCGCGCACAGTCTTCACTCGGACGCGTGCTTCAATCCATTGTGGAGGCTCTCTATTTGTTCTGGTGAAATTACAAAACAAAATGCACACAAACGTGTCCCTGCCTGATATACAACCACAGATAAACATAATTTTGATGAGAAAAAAAAACAAAACTATACGAGTGCGGATTAGAACCCAGAACGTCTCTGGTTACTCACGTAACCGTAGTTCCCTGAGAGGAGGGAACGAGACATTACGTATGGGGAAATCCATTTTCCTCGAAATGCTGAAGCCTGATTTGAATAACTCTTTTGCTTGCAAATAGCCAATGGTGCCCGCGCCCTCACCTGATTGACTGACAGCCTCCAATATAGAGCCCCTTTCACACAGAGATTCCGGAAAATACACGGATAAAGTGACCCGGGATTTGACCCGGGTTCGTTTGATTTTGGTTCATTCACAACACTGCCAGTGATTTTCCGGAATCAGGGAGTGCGTTCACACACAACCCGTAAAAATCCCGTAAAGACACGTGACATGGATGTGACATGTAATGTCTCAGCAGCGTCTTAAGTTTGCTTATGAGCTGCGATTTCTCTCTCGAGAAACCACGCTTGTGCATTTTTTTCTCTGATTCGATCATAAACTTGCGCATTACGTACCGTTTCACAGCTGGCGAACGATCCCGGCTTCAGCGTCATCACTACGACACGGCATTATTACGGCTTTTGTTCACACAGCGCGCGTTCCGGGACTGAACACGGCAATGTTACTAGGTCCCCAACACGGCATCAATCCCGGCATCAATCCCGGGTCGAGTTTGCGTTCACACAGAAGGCGCTCTGGCAATTTGCCGGCAATTTCCCGGGTTCAAAGCGCTGTGTGAAAGGGGCTTAGGTGACATCGGGCACCAAAAACCTCAGAATCTTTCGACTGAACGAGCGCTATTGAGGCTGAAGGCTTTTCACACGGCAGTCTACGTAATGTCTCGTTCCCTCCTCTCAGGGAACTACGGTTATGTGAGTAACCAGAGACGTTCCCTTGTCGAGTCGGTCCCTCGACATTACGTATGGGGAACATATAAACCCCCGCCGTGTGGAAAATTGGCCCAGCTCAATCGAGCCGGCTGTAAAACCCACGATTTATCTGTTCCCCGGGCACTATCTCTACTGCTTGTTTGGCCAGGAGAGAGGTGATTTCTGCCCGTAGCAGCGGGGCGCTCTGTTCTGATACTTCTGACATAATCACGCCGCCGAAGCGGGGTGGTCTGTGAGCGAACTGAAGCGTATAGCCGTGTTTTACAGTGTTGATTACCCAATCTGACACCGCTGGGAGCGTCGACCACGCGCCCAGGTGGCTCGACAGAGGGAGCATTAACGCATGCTGCGGTGTTTGCACGGGGACACACGAAATCACATCCTCGGGTTGCCCCGGGCTTCTTCTCTGCGAAGCGTCTCACGGAGGAAAGGTTTCACTTATGTCGCGGGTAATGGGAGGAAAAGAGCTCTTTTGCTGAGACATGTAATGTTTTGTGTTTATTGAAACAGAACACAGCGGTTTCATAAGATTGACAAACACATTCTCTGGCTTCACTGTAGGTTGCCGAGGGAACTCTGGGCGGGAACACGCCCTTTTTGCCGCAGGTCCGTTGTCGTGCATGGCCCACGCTCTCTTCCTCCTGGCACGAACATCAGGAACGCTGCCCCTTCTTGTCCGCCGGCCGCCCTTGGCTGCTAGAGGCCGGTTTCGTGCCGAAACGGGGATTCCTGAATTGCCTCTGGCGAAGCGGCAGTTCAGGCTCACGTCGCTCTCTTGCTCGGGGATGCGAGCCTAGCGTATCCAGCCGGACGCTGTGCCGATGAAGATCTAGACCTCGCTCTAGGGGGGGCTTGAGACCGTTTAGGTAGAAGATGCGGCATCATCTACGACTGTTTCAAAGTCTCGGCGTACTTCTCAGAGAAAGCCTCGACTGCAACGCCGAAAAGATCCAACGGGCTTACCGGTGCGTCCAGGAGCTGTTTCTTCTCAGCATTGCACATCTCCGTCAACGTCAGCCACAGGTGATGGTGCAAAACCACGGGGCTGCCCATATTACGCCCGATACCCTGGGTGACCTTTTTAGAGGCGGCCAGAGCCAGATCCGCGGCTGTGCACAGCTTCCTGAGGGACTCGGGGTCTGGGCCTTCCTTGTCCAGTGACCCCAAGAGTCGAGTTTGGAAGACCTGCAGGATTGCCATCGTGTTGAGGGCAGATGCTGCATGTCCAGCCGAGATATATGCCTTCTCGCCGATGTGGGTAGTGGCTCTAAATGGTCTGGAAGGCAATGAGGCGGTTTTCCATCCGGGAGAAGGACACATGTGGGCCGCGACGGCGTCCTCGACGGGAGGCGGTCACGTGTAACCCAATTTCTCCGCCCCTTCCACTGTTGTCAGCAGCTGGGTAACCTGTGCATGGGCTTGGGCTGAGTGAGGGGAGCCCCATGACCGGGTGAGCTCCTCATGGAGCTCAGGGAAAAAGGGCGCGGGTCTCTGTGGGGCATCCGCCTGTTGGCCCGTGCCGAGGAAGGACCCGTCCATCCACTTCCTAGACGGCTGTTCTTTGGGGGCTGCCCAGTCCAGCTCCAAGTCCGCTACTGCCTCCGTAAGGATAGCCATGAGCTCCACGTCCAGCGAGGTCGGGGTGGCTTCTGAAGGAGCCTCAGGCCACGCTCCCGGGTCAGAGGCGCTCGTGGACATGGCGTCGTCCTCACCATACCCGAAAGAGACCATTTCCCGCGCTTCCTTCGAAGGGCAGTAAATGGCCTCAGCGTAGGTGAGAGGTTCTGACACGTCAGGGCATTGGGCCGACGCCAACTCCTCGACAGAGTCCCTTGACGGAGCTTTCTGCAGTCTCCCGGCCCACGGCTCGACGGCGGTGGGCGGAGGAGAGGCAGGAGTCGGAAGGCCACCGTTACGGGTAACGGCCAGCCTTGAACGAAGGATCTTGATAGAGAGTTCCTCACAAGCTCGACAACCTGATCCTTTGAGTGCCGCCTCCGCGTGGGCTCGACCCAGACATAGCACACACTGCTCGTGTGCGTCCGGGAAGTCGATAGGACCACCACACATGCGGCAAAGAAACATTTTTCTTCGTTTTAAGCAAAAATTCGCCGGAACGCGAGAGGGGATAATCCACGTTGTCCACTCTGTTTGCGTGAATACACGGCAAAACCAGGCTCCAGGTGAAGAAGAAAGATTCTGAGGTTTTTGGCGCCCGATGTCACCTATATTGGAGGTTGTCAGCCAAGTGAGGGCCATTGGCTATTTGCAAGCAAAAGAGTTATTCAAATCAGGCTTCAGCATTTCGAGGAAAATGTATTTCCCCATACGTAATGTCGAGGGACCGACTTGATAAGGGAACCTCTGACACGCTTGGCAAAAGTTCTACCACTGGACCATTTAAATACACGCTTGGATTATCAGATCTTTGAATTTATTCACGTGAAAATTCTCACCACTTACAACATACATTAGACCTCATTAAACACAAATTAAACCCAATGTACTATTTAAATCGATTGCTGGACATCGTAATGTTATTGTACATACATTTGATTTATATGATTTAGCATTGTGCTAGCAACACCCCCCCCCCCCACCCACCCACCCGCTTTTTAAAACAAAGTTACGCCACTGCTTTAACTTAACACATTAACTTAAACTTCATATCAGAAATAAGCAGTCCTTACAAGCCAAGAAATCATCATCGGCAAGGATCCCAATAGTCCTCTCCACATGTCTGGTGGAACCATTTGCTGCAGACTGTACAAGAAAGCAACTCTTCTGTGCACCTGGGATCGTCCTTGTTACCAAATGCATATCTGCAGAAGCTGCATGGCTCCTTGTTCTGTTTTTTTGTCACCTTCCTCTTGCTCTTTCTCCATTTTCTTTCAACAAACTGAAAATGTTCCTCGCTGGTTAAATTCCAAGTTGGAGGCTTGGCCCTCTGGTGGCTGGTGGTGGGTCGCTCTCGCACTGGCAGTGTAACAAGACTTTTGAATGAGATCATTTCTGGTTGGAGCTATGCTTCAACCTCTTGTCCCAGAGGTGGTGGGGTTACAATGTGGGATGACAGAGGCCTGGATGGAATTTGATGAGGAGGTGGAAATACTGTCTGGACTGCATCATGCAACAGATGGGGGGAGACATCCACCATAACCTGCCTTGGGTGTTAGTCTAGATCGTGAGAAGTTGATGGTGCAGGGAGCAGTGTGTTGTCTTCCAGGTGCCCTGTAGTCTGCTGGAGAGGTCACTCTGTCATCTCACTCGGAGCAAACAAGATCGCCTTGATCTGTGCTGGACTGAAAGGAAAGATCCCAGAGCCTTGAAGGCCTTGGAGAACAGTTGCATAAACAATGCCCTGTCCAGTCTTTTGCCTCCACTCTCCCAGGAGATGATCCTCCACTCTAGCCTCCAGTGATGTTTAAGGCTCTTAAACAGAGCTCTGTCTGCTGGCTGCAGGTAATGAGTGGTGGGGTGGTAGGCTAAAAACAAAGACATTGTTGTCCTTCATCAACTTAAAGTCCAAGTTGTAAACATGTGAGCTGTGCCCATCCACTAGCAGCAAATGGGGTCATTGGTCACATTTTGGGAGATGCAGCAGAAACTGTTTTCCCCACTCCAGGAACAGATCACTGTTGATCCACTCATTATCTGACATGTTTACTGTTGTGTTGGTTGGGGAACCCAGAAGCCTTCGTACGTTTTCCCTTGAATATAATCAGGTTGGGTCCATATGAAGAGTTTGGTTCCAAAACGCAATAAATCCATTTTTATTAGTTTGAGTAAAAATGTGTTTTCTTTACCAAGAAAGTGGCAAGATGAAAACCACTATTTTCTGTTTCAAACTTTCACATAGCATTTTTAGGTTATAATATCCAGATTTTGATTTTCAAAGATTTATTATAAAAACGGATAATTTCCCCCCCCAAAATGCAATAAATCCATGACATTTTTTTTTCTTCCAAAATGCAATTAATCCATTGAATCAATATAAAAGTTATTTTTCATATTGAAAAAAACACAGATTAAGGCCGTGTTTACACTGTCAGTGAAATGTGACCCAATTCCGATTTTTCGCTCACATGTGACACAGATAGGATGTGTTCTATGACAGTGTAAACAGGAAAAAAATGCCTGCATTTGGATATTTCCAGATCGGTTTCAGGCCTCATTCATATGTGGAAATAAACAGCGGCGGTTTCTTCATTAGGGCGATCGGGCGACGCACCACCAAAGTGTGAAAGGGACTTTTTCAATCACTATCTCATTCAACCACAGAGTTACGCTAGCAGTCACTCACTGTTGTTCTGCCTCTGGATATAGTCCAATCAGCGCCAAGTCACGTTCTGTGGAGTACCGCCTCTTTTTGGGCGATTTCACTCTGGCTGAGAATCGCCCAGAGTCTTCCCATAGACTTGCATTCAAAGATTTTTTTTTTCGAACTGCAGGCACTGCAATGCATTCTCTATGGGTTCCGGGAGGGCTCGCACTAACGTGCTTTCGTCATCATATACGTAAACTTCACTTGTGCAGCGATTGGTGGAAACAAATATAGCCTACCTCTAATAGTATTTAGCCATAAGCTGAAGTGACATCCAATAATTTTCTCAGTGCATAACTTACATTTCACGGACATATTCTCCATCTATAAATGTTAGAAAGTCAATATTTCCAGTTTGATGTCATGAGTGGGCGAGCTTTCTGCAAGCTATACTTCCGTGAACGAGCGCCGCCGCGTGCATGCGCGCCGAACAGACGGAGCGCAATTATTCTGACTAAAATATACAGTTGCACTAAATTATAAATATATTTAGCTAAAACATTTGTTGTTGAATATTTGTTGTTGTTGGTGAACATAAATGTGCTAGAGAATTTCAAACCTACATGTGTACTTTTATGATATTAGCTTCTTTTTTTTTTTTTAAGTTTAGTAAATTACTTCTTTAAAAAGCATTATTTTGTTTTTAGATTGTAATGTTGCAATGTTAGAATGTAATGTGAGTTGACCCCTTTTTTGGATAGACTGCAGATAGACAGCAAGGTTACACTATGTTTGTTTTTATAACCTTCAATATGAATATTGTTTGTAGGACAATATCAGGATATTAAATATTTAAAAAAATAAATAAATACAGGGTTTTTTTATTCAAATAGAAAAATAATAATTAAATACTCAGATTATATACATTGCCATTTAGCCCAAAAATTCAGATTTATTTGGCAATTGGCTATTTCCCAACCCTATACCGGCTGAAGTTTTAGCTAAACTTTAGGCTAATGATAGCTACATTATTATCACTGTTAAATTGTTATTAGCAATAAGCCAACATTCAGTCATAAATTAATAATTCAGTTTGTTGTGCCCCCCCCCCCAATTTTTTTTAGCACCAGCCGCCACTGGAAATAAATCAGATATAAATCAGATATGTGCCAATGCGACTGCCATGTAAATAGGCAGATCGGATTCTCTGAGGCATTAGGCTACGTCTCCGCAGTTTAATGATGAGAGCAACCCTGACGTGCATCTGCAAAGGGACGGATGACCCGACGAAACGTGGACAAACGTTGACACAACATATCAAAGAAATGTGGACAAACGTTGACACAACATATCAAAGGTTGGCTTGCTCATCTTAAAATTTTGGACCGTGCTGCTCTTAAAGCCTGCCACAATGTGCTCCCACCAGTCCTGAGATCTCTCTCGCACACAATAACTGAAGCATATGCGCAATGATGATGGCCCTTTTCGTCGTCCTCCGCCTCAAAATCATGGTGATGTTTGGCGAACTTCGCAAAGGCTATATCACAAAGCTTGCATCAAGCATATTTCATGTTTGTCCATCTGTGCAAGAACTCCCTTTAACCATGCGCGATATTTCAGATAGATTGGCAAGCGTAAACACATGAATCGGATATGGGTCACAATTGAAAGAACGTGTAAACGGACGATCGAAAAAATCATATAAAGGTAACAAATCAGAATTGGGCATCAAGACCGGCAGTGTAAACGAGGCCTAAAAGGGCTATTCTATTGTACTCCACATAGTGGACACACAAGCTGATAATATAATGTCTTACCTTGTACTTTTTTTCATGTTCTCCTACTTCCTAGATGCCTGCTGGACAGACACATTGCCCTCTAGCACTATCTCTTGAATCACTGTTATGTAACATAGTATGGAAATGAGTTAGCTACATTTTTATGTAAACAAGTTTCAATAGAAACGATTATTTGATAAATGTAACAGTCACCCCAATAACCATTAAAAATACTGTAATTTGTCTTATAATGACAAAATGTGTGAATACTTAAACACATACGTAAACTACTCCAACGTTAGTTATTACCGTTCTGACTGGTGACGTGCATGACAGTTGGGTTATCTTCGCTCTCCACTTCCTGTGAAGTGATGTATCGATGTTCCCTTATTCCCTATGCAGTTTGTAGTGCCCTTCGAACTGTACAATTTCGCTCCATTCGGATTGAAATCTCACTTAAGATGGCGGAATACCCTGTGAAGTCCACTTCGCAGTCCACTTACGGTTGAATGGAGCGCACCTTCAGACAACCAATCACTTTCTTAGGATCACCATGAAGCTATTAAGCCACGCCCTATCAACCATTTAGAGCACCCTAGCAACTGATCCCATAGACTGCCAGTCAAAAAGATCAAAAGGGATATATTTGGATAAAGTGTCACAGAAACATGAGGGTGGGCTCGTTCAACTCCAGGGAGCAAACAGCCAATCACCTTCAACACCTCTAAGCCACACCCTAGCAACCATTGTTGAGCACCCTATCAACCCAAACCCGAAGAGGGATATCTTCAAATCTGAATGTTATAGAGTAATTGCGGTTGCTTTATATCATTCATATCATTCAGCAGCCTTTGGAGTATCATCATTGGCAGCTGCCAAGAAACACCCTAGCAACCAAACAGAGTACCCTAGCAACAGTTTAGCAAGACCTATATCTCTGCATCAGAACATCGTATAGACATGGGGTTTGGCTCTTTTGACTCATGCTAGCAAACATGACTTTCATCATGCGAAACATGCTAGCAGTGAATAGCTACACGCTAATAGTGATTAGTCAGGTGCAAAATCATGTTAAGAACATGCTAAGAACTCTATAAAAAACTCGTAACCATCTGTGACAACTACCAACCGCCTAGCAACACCATAGCAACCACCCAGAACACCCTAGCAACGGCATAGAAACAACCTAGCATCCAAGTGTCAAGTTTTGCCACTGCAAGCACCACTCACATTTTCTTCAAGAAATGTACATTCTAGTTATTATTAATAGTAGTAGTAGTATTAGTATAGTTTTCTTTTTGTCATCAAGATTACTGACTCGCTGCCTCATCAACCCACACTATAACTACCTGCATCCCCCTCACCTCAGGGTCTAGTCTCGTCTATGCTATTACAACGTACAGACTACCTACCTGAATCCATACCTGTGAATAATCACCTAGATCGTCATGCCAGTATCCTGTCTTCCATCTGTCCTTCATCTATCGTCCAGTTCCAGTTCGCCAGTCATCTCAGCTCTTCACCATCTGCATAGAAACCCAACATCTACAGTCTACAGCCAGCCAATTCACCATCAATAATCTTCAGTCACCATCGCCTGGTTCCTGCTGTTGTCTCTACCCTGTTTATAATAAAACCCGTTTTGTATAACTCACCTCTCTGTTACCTTCAGTTGCGTGACAGAAGACCAGACCACCCATATGGATGAATGGACAATGTTAAGTGAGCCACAACCTTTTGGAGCCACGACCACCCTTACCCCTTTTCCACCAGCAAGAACTGGGTGCTAGTTCAGAGTCATAGCTATTGCCAGTTCGGAGTTGGTTCAGCTGACGAGCTTTCTAAGAACCGGTTTACCTTTCCACAGGTTAGAGTTGGTCACGGTATCCCCGCCCCCAGCCCCTGACGCAAGCGGTTCTTACTTCTAGCCCAGCAATGTTTTGGTGCTACTTAAGAACCACTTTTCCTGGTTCAGAGCTGGTGCTTTGGGTGTCGAAAAATAAAGAACCAATTTGAAACTAGGCTCTGGCTCCGAACCAGCATCAGCACTGCTTTGGTGGAAAAGGGGTACCTGAGGACCCAGTTCCAGATCGGGGCAACTTTCAACCATCCTATTGACCTGGTGAGAGTCGGGTCCCGGTCTGAAGCCAAGCCCATCCCCAAGTCCATTCCAGAGTCTCATCCCATCATGGCCGCTGTTCCAGAGGCTCGTCCCAAGATGGCCGCCGTTCCAGAGTCTCGTCCCGAGATGGCCGCCAATCCAGAGTCTCGTCCCAAGATGGCCACTGCCACGCCTGAGCCCTCTGTCAAGATGGCCGCCGCCACGCCAGAGCCCTCAGTCCTCTCCAAAATCTAGTCCTCATCCAGAGGTGAGTCCAGTCCCGTTTCTCGTCCAGAGGTGACTCCGGTCCCTGAGCTACCCATCCGCGAACACAGCCAATGTGGCCGTCCCAGGGCTCCCTGACCTTCCTGCACTGCCAGGGCTCCCCGACCTTCCAGCACCGCCATGGCTTCCTGAGCTGCCAGCACCGCCATGGCCCCCTTACCCTCCTGCACCGCAATGGCTCCCTGATCTGTCTGCTCCGCCCTGATCTCCTGATCTGCGATGTAAACAAAGGGCAAAGCTGTTTGGCTCCACTCGCCTCCTAGCCAACATTAGTGTTGATATAGTGTTTACTGTAGCTTTTGTAAACTCTTGCTTTTGTAAGACTGTTCATCGCCCCCTAGGAAAATAAACCTTGTTTTTTTTTTGGTTTTTTTATGTTTATTTTGATCATTCATTTAAGTACAATCATATAGTATATTTCAGTTTACCTATAGTGCTCAATGCAATCACAAAGTGTCTTTACAAATACAGACATGTACAATTACCAAATGTGTTTTAAATATAAATTGTACTCCAGATTTGTTGTTTCAAAGTATAACATTTTTTTCTCTTTTACAAAAAAAAAAAAAAAAAAGGAAGAGAAAAAAAAAAGAAATGTGTAAAAAACTATATACATCCAGGGAGAGAACATGTGTCCTAGCTAGATTCCATCCTTAACAACCTCAAATGACTTGTTACAATCTCAAATGGCTTATGATAATTATTATTACATAAACATACAAACATATATTATTAACATATACATTATATATTAATCTTAATCTATTTAAGTATAGCAGCAAAATCTGACCTTCTTTCTGATACATATTCAACCCATTTCTTCCATTAAAAACATCTTTCTTCAAATTAACAAAAAAAAGTGATCTTTTCCATCATATAAATCTCTATGGTCACATCTATCCAGTCATCTATTGCCGGTCTCTCGTTTTAACCATCTGCGTGTGATTGCCTTCTTACTGGCTGCCAAAAGAACGGCCATCAGGTATTTATTAACTGCTGCTATTATATCTGGCCATACACAACCAAAATACAGTCATTTGCATTCTAGAGGTATGTCTCTTCTAAAAATATGTTCAAGAGCATCCTGTATTTCTTTCCAATATTCTTGAATATGTAGACATTCCTAAAATATATGGTAATGGTTTGCTTCATTACATCCACAGTTTCGCCAACATTTTGGAGTGTTATTACTGTATTTGGCCGTTTGTATTGGTGTTATAAAATATTTAATAATGTTTTTCCAACAGTACTCCTTCCAATTTAGTGACCTAGTTGATTTCCACTGAAATTTCCATATAGTTGACCACTCTTCCTCAGTAAAAATTATTCCACTTTCTGTCATCCATTTCTCTTTGATATAATTTGTAGAGTGTTTTCTCATATTTATTAAACTCTTGTATATCTGAGAAACTATCTTATATCTACTACCTGATGTGTATGCCTTCTTAAGCAAGTCTATCAGTGGATTCAAATTATCTTTTTTTTTTTTATCATAATAACTTCGAACCTGAAGGTATCTGTAAAAATCTTGATTTTCTAGTAAAACCTTTTCCTTTAATACTTGAAAGCTTAAGATTTCACCTTTCTCAATAATTGTGCAAAAAGATGTTATTCCCTTATTTGTCCACAATTTAAATCCGTTATCAGACTGATTTGGAATGAAGTCTGAATCATAAGCAATCCATTTCAAAACGGTGTATTTCAACAAATTAAATTATTTTATCACAGTTGGTCAGACATTTAAAGTAAGCTTTGTCCATGGGTCTTCTAGCTTATCTATATATTGTCGTAATTTATTATCTGCTAATATTGTTTGTACAGGAATATTCTTTGTAGTACAACTTTCCATATCCTTCCAAGGAGCATTATAATGTGGGTCACACCAATTTACCACTGTCCTAATTTGCGCTGCTGTATAATAATCTTTTAGTGAGGGAAGAGCCCACCCTCCTTTATCCTTTGGGAGCTGCAATGTTTTAAAGCGTACTCTGGGCTTTTTCCCTTGCCAAATTAAACGTGAAAGCATTTTATCCCATTCTATGAATTGTTTTCCGGTTATTTCTACAGGTAGACATTGGAATAGGTAAATAAATTTTGGTAATACATTCATTTTAATTGCTTCAATCCTCGAGCTAAAACTAAAAAGGGAATTAGATTCCATCTGGCTAAATCTTCTCTGATTTTTACAGTTAGTGGATGTTTTTCGTCAAATGGATGCCTAAATATTTAAATGATTTTGTATGCCATTTTAACAAATGTGTATTTTTAATAATAATATTTACAGGAGGATTATAATTATATGAAATTATTTCTGTTTTATCAATATTTAATTTATATCCAGAAAGAGAGACAGAATTCTGAAGTTGTTTCATGAGTTGAGGTAAAGACTTGGTTGGGTCTCCAAGATAAATCAGTATATCATCTGCACAGCAGGCTATTTTGTGTTCCACTCCTTTTATACTGATACCTTGGATTGTTTTATCCGGTCTGATGCTTTGTACTAAGGGTTCCAAATAGAGTGCAAATAACTGAGGGGACCATGGGCATCCTTGCCTAGTGCCTCTTTCCAATGTAAATGACTTTGATAAATAACCATTAATCTTTATTTTTGCAGTTGGTGTATCATAAAGTGCCAGTATACTTCTAATTATAACTTTGTGAAAGCCAAATTTGTGTAAAACCTTATAGAGATAGGTCTAACAAACTGAATCGAAGGCTTTTTCAGCATCTAAACCAGGGGTGTCAAACATACGGCCCGCGGGCCGGAACCGGCCCGCCAGGGAGTTCAGTACGGCCCGGGGGATAAATCTGCAATATGAAAAAAATTATTTTCATTTTTGGCGGAACAAACAGCAGATGGCAGCACTGAGCTTCAGGGTCTGAGTGGCGTTTTGTTCTATCAGTTTACCCGCTTTTATATTGGCCCTGGCACACTCATCAGCGAAATGTCTTTGTCAAAAAAAAAGAGAAAAGTGGACACAGAGTGTCGGATTTTTCAAGAAAAATGGACCTCTTCCTATATGTTCACGGAGGTGAATGGGAAACCCGTGTGCCTGGTGTGCACGCAGCAAGTTTCGGTGCTTAAGGAATATAATATTCGGCGCCACTATGAAACTCACCATGGCGAAAAATACAACAGCTTGCACGGAGAACTGAGAAGACAGAAGGTAAATGAAATGTTGCTGGGTCTGAGGAAACAGCAATCTGTTTTCACCCGGAGCCGAGAGGTCAGTGATGCTGCAGTGAAAGCCAGCTATCTAATTGCTAGCGAAATCGCATTAGCATCAAAGCCGTACTGTGAGGGGGAGTTCGTTAAAAATTGCATGCTGAAGGCTGCCGAAATTGTGTGTCCTGAGAAGCGACAAGCTTTTGCCAATATTAGCTTGACGAGAAATACCGTGGCAGACAGGATTTCGGAACTATCGGTAGATTTGGACAGCCAACTGAAACGCAAAGTGGAGTCATTTCTGGCATTTTCTGTTGCAATTGATGAGAGTACTGATATTACGGATGTCGCTCAACTGGCCATATTCATTCGTGGAGTTGACGAGACTTTGACAATCACAGAGGAGTTTCTTGAGTTGGTGCCAATGACCGACACCACAACAGCGGAGGACATTTTCCGCTCCGTCGTTGGAGCGCTGGACAGAGTCGGGGCGGACTGGTCCCGCGCCGTAAGCCTGGCTACAGATGGTGCGCCGTCAATGATCGGGAAAAAGGCAGGTGTTGTGACAAAGTTCAGAGAGAAAGTACAAGCCGCAAATGGAGGGGGTGATTTTTGGACATTTCATTGCATTTTGCATCAGGAGGCATTATGCTGCAAGTCGTTAAAAATGGATCACGTCATGGAGGTGGTTGTCCGAACTGTTAATTTCATCCGAGCCAGAGGTCTCAATCATCGTCAGTTTGACAGCCTTCTCAGTGACTGTAACATTACCCATGGTCTGCCATACCACACTGAAGTAAGATGGTTAAGCAGAGGTACTGTGCTGAAGCGCTTCTTTGATCTACGTGGGGAAATCGGACATTTCATGGAGGGAAAAGGTAAACCTGTTAAGGAATTACAGTGCCCACTATGGCTGCAGGACCTTGCATTTATGGTTGATATTACAGAGCACTTGAATAATCTGAACAAAATGTTGCAAGGACGCAAAAAAATTGTTACACAGTATTATGACAGCATACGTTCATTCAAGTTAAAGCTCACATTATGGGAGACGCAGATGGCAAGCGGTGACCCTGCTCATTTTCCCTGTCTAAGAGATGTGTGCGCAGCAAGCGTTAATCCTGACGTGAGACAGTACAAAGACAAGATTTCAGGGTTGCTGAGGGAGTTTGAGAAACGATTTCAGGTCTTTAGCGAACTCGAGACAGAATTCGCAATTTTTCGCTCACCATTCACAGTCAGAGCTTCTGATGTGCCCGTTGACATGCAACTTGAAATAATTGATTTGCAGTGTGATGTAGAATTGAAGGACAAATTTGCCTCTGTGGGCTTGGACACTTTTTATCAGTATCTCCTGCCAGGCTATCCTAAATTAACTGCACTGGCTGCAAAAATGTTGTGCATGTTTGGGACCACCTACCTTTGTGAGCAAGTTTTCTCAGTAATGAACATTAATAAAACGAAGCTGCGCTCAAAGCTCACACATAAGCACTTAAATGAGATTCTAAAATTGGCTGCTACTCAGGACATGATGCCCGATATTGATGCACTTGTGCAGGCTAAAAGATGCCAAGTTTCAGGGGCAAATTGATAAAGTAAATATGTTTACTTTAAAAAAAAAAAAAAACTCTGTTTTAAAAAAACTTATAAACTTATGTATAAATTTGCAAATTTTACAAAGATTTTCTTTTTAAAACAGCTGCCACTTAAGATTTTAAGTGTGTGGAGTCAATTCATGTGTTCAGAATTGCTTCCCAGAATTTGAAAATGGATTTTAAATAATTTCTTTTGATGTTTGATTTATGTTAACATGCAGGACAGTGTTTTTAAGTTCCACAAAACTGTGACTAAATGTTTTGTGACATTGTACAATAACTGTGATCAGCTTTTATGCATAATGCACTTAAATAAATGTTAAACTGAGTAATAGTGTTGTTGAAATTGCACATACTAATTAGGTTGTTCATAATATATTTTGTAAAAGGACAATTCATTTAATATAAAGATTTTTATAATTTACTTCTTTGCACTAATACAAAGAAAAAAAGTGGACTTATTGTTAGTTCTATGTAATTTTGCTATGAGTTTACTGGTCTGGCCCCCTTGAGATCAGATTAAGCTGTATGCGGCCCCCAGACCAAAATGAGTTTGACACCCCTGATCTAAACTTAGAATAATTTATTTTAATTTATTTTTCCTGATATGATTCATAACTTGCAATGTACGCCTAATATTATCCTGTGTTTGGCACTGACGGATAAAACCTGATTGATCTTGATTTATTAGGTTGGGCAGGAATTCTTCCATTCTTCTGGCCATAATTGATGTGAACAGTCTGTAATCAACATTTAATATTGATAAAGGTCTATACGATCCACATTCTAACTTATCTTTGCCTTCTTTTGGAATAATAGATATAACTGCATCCTTCCAAGATGGGGGAGCTATCGCATTCTTTAAAACCCAATTAAAAGTACGGACCAAGATAGGTATTAGTTCCTTTTGGAATGCTCTATACCACTCCCCAGTAAATCCATCCGGTCCTGGGGATTTATTAGATTTTAATTTAGTAATAGCCCCTTTTAATTCATTAGCGGTTATTT
Source organism: Squalius cephalus (assembly GCF_949319135.1). Classification (NCBI taxonomy): domain Eukaryota; kingdom Metazoa; phylum Chordata; class Actinopteri; order Cypriniformes; family Leuciscidae; genus Squalius; species Squalius cephalus. Next base: position 24,323,131 of record NC_137125.1, read on the forward strand.
TTGCTATCAGTGTTTTATTTTGCTCATCAGTAAGGGTAGGTAACTCCAATGCATCTAAAAAACAATCATTCTCCTGGTGTCTATCTTCGGGTATTTTAGAATATAATTTTTTATAAAACCTTTCAAAAACATCTTGAATGTTCTCTTGTTTGGTTTGTATTGTATTAGTAATCGGATCCCTGGTTTTTTATATTGTTTGATCTGCTTGTTGTTAATTTCCATGCCAATATTTTCATAAATTTAGATCCATTTTCGTAATATTTTTGCCTAAAAAACAATTTCTTTCTCTATTTCTTGAGTATACAGCATATTAATTTTGTTTCTTTTTTTATTTTTATTTGTTCTAGTATTTTGGGGTTTGCTTGTCCTTATGTTCTTTTTCTAATAAATTTAATTGATGCTGTAATTTTTATTGATGCTGTAACTCCTGTTGTCGAATTTTCTTTTTGAGTGAGGCTAGTGCTATAATTTTACCTCTTAATACTGCTTTTGCAGCATCCCACAATATGGGGGGTGTAACCTCTTCATTATCATTAGTTTCTAAATAAGAATTAATCTCGTTTTTAATATATACTGTATTTTAAAAGAGGGATCATTAAGAAGATTCAAGTTAAATTTCCACAAAGTATCCTTAGATTTATTATCTAGTTTTACTGTTAAGTAGCTTGGGGCAAGATCACTGAAATCTATCGTTCCGATATCACAGCTAGTCACCCTGGTCCTATCTCTATTAAACATGAGGTAATAATCTATCCTGGTGTAGACATTATGTGGGGGAGAAAAATGTGTATAATCCTTAGTATTCGGATATAGGTCTCTCCATACATCAATTATGCCAATATCATTCATCAATGTGTTAATTTTCTGATGGATGGGTTTAGAAAAAGTAGTTTTTTTGTTTGAAGAGTCAAGCTCAGGTTGTAAATGTACATTTAAATCACCTCCACAAATCAATATACCTTGTGTTTCAGAAGACATAATCTGAAAAACTTTTTGAAAAAAGGTAACATTACTACCAGGTGGGGCATAAATGTTAAATAAAGTAACATATGTTCCATTCATCATTCCATGCACAAAAATAAATCGACCCTCTTTATCAGCATACTCATATTTCTTTTCAAAAATAACCTTATGGGATATCAAAATAATAACTATGTCCTGTATGATATGACGAGTAATAGATCTGAGTGAATCCCATTCTTTTCAATTTTTCATGCTCAATGTTACTCAAATGTGTCTCTTGTAGATATACAATATGAGCATTTTCTTTTTTCATTTTGCTTAATATTTTTTTCCTTTTAATTGGGTTAAGCAAACCATTCACATTGAAAGAAATTACTTTTACTTCATTATTTGTTATGTCTATTCAATATAATGTTGAAATCTAAAGTATGATAAAAGCACAGTCCCTGGAAAAACAATATACGAACAAGTAAAGAAAATATTAAAAACCTGACAAACATAATGTGCTTCCAAGATAGGGGTCTCGAACAAACGACCCTGTAACAAGTTGGTAGTGGCGTCTAGCATGGAGGGGAAACCTTCTCTTCCACAGTGGTGATCAGGGCCCTCCAGTTCACCGTCTTTACATGAGATATAAGGGAACATAACTCACGTGTCCGACGTAGTGTGCTGTCATTCAATAATACGAAGAGAGAAATTAAATCAAAGTCTATCTAAAGATTTAAGGTCCAAACATGATTAACCTCCAGCATTTTTCTTCATTTTTTTTTTATTGTAGAGTGCATATGCAGCCTCACATTATCTTCTATATGCCTGTAGATGTTCCCTGATGTCTGTCGATCTCAGAGCCTTTTTACCTCGTCTTCCGTTGTGAAACAGTCTCCCAAGACGTGCTCTCGAGTTGTTCCATAAGTGATTCAGTCAGCGATGTTTTCTCCACACTGAACCCTCTTTTCTCCATATCCAGATAAGCTTCTTCAGCTGTGTGGTAGATGTGGGTCCCATCCTCATAGAACACACGTAGTCTTGCCGGATAAGGGGTCTGGAATCGAATCTTCTTTTCTTTCAGCACTTTTTTCACCTCTGTGTATTCCTTCCTTTTCTGAAGAACCGCAGGAGGATAATTATGATCGAAGTAGATTCTTTGTTGACCCACAAAGATATCCTTTTTCATCCATGCCTTCCGGATCACTTCTTCTTTCATTTTGTACCTGAGGAATTTCACTACAATCGACCTGGGTCTCGCGTTCACTCCAGGTTTGGGTGCAAGTGCCCGGTGTGCTCTTTCCACATGCAGTTCTGTCTCTGGAGGAAAATCCAAAGTGTCTCACAGGAGTTGTTCGACGTAGTCAGTCATGGGATTTCTCTCTGCGTCCTCTGGCATGTTGTATATCCTTATATTATCTCTTCTTGATCTACCTTCTTGGTCAATTTGTTTACTTTCCAGATGCGACTGCATTTTTATCATTTTTTGCATTTTGCAATCCACATTTTGCAATCGCGTTTCGATTTCTTCAATGCGATCTTCTGCGTGACCGATTCTTTGATTTGTCTTGTTTAATTCGATCTTAAATTCATCCAGCTGATGATTATTCTCTTTGCGAAAGTTTTGAATCTCCTCCAAGATTCGTTCCAGATTGATTTGCATGTTATCCGGGTAAGTTTGCTGGCGATTAGAATCTTGCTTTTGTGCTAACGCATGTGTCACGCCGGCGCCTTCTTGCTGTCTACCTTCGGTTTCTAGGACCTCTGTGTTAGTTTTCCTACTCTTCTCTCTTGTTTCCATTGTTGTTCCACTATTATAGACTGCTTTAAAGAAGTTTTTTATTTTTCTCAAGATTTAGTGGAGATTTTTAATTAAATCGTCGAAGGAGACGATGAACTATGCTGCCATTCACTCAGTCGCCGGAACCGGAAGTCGAACCTTTTTTTTTTTTTTACTTACTGTTTTTAATTACTGTTTGTATTACAATAGTTTTCCGACAAATATTGTGATTAAATGGTGTATAACATTGTATCTAAAATGTATAAGAAAATTACAAAAAAACAAACATACCACTCTGAAATGTCCTGTGAAATATATGCTTGCAGAGTCTGTCCATGAAATCCATTCTGGACGATCCTCTTTTTTGTTAACATTCTTAAGTCTGAATCGGGCTTGAATTGAGGTCATTCTTAATATTTACATCTGAGTGGAGCTTGCGGTTATAGTAAAGGACGTGACATTTCCCGAACACGCGCTAACTGTACGTACACACCGCCGCCGACTTGAGCTGTAAAGAAGCTCTGGGCGCCCTGTCAAGGACGCTTGTCAAAAAGTACGGGGAAGCTTGTTGACACTTTGGCCGCTCTGACGTAGCAGCATTCTATGTTCGATCATGGGAGAAGAAAGGTGTCACACCATGAAATGTAAACAGAAAAAAACAGGCAATGCATTCGGCAGTTTAGGATATCGCACAAGATTTGTCAACACAGAAAACATTTCATCACTGGAGAGTTTTTTTCGACACCATCGTATCAACTGATTTTGATTAATATGCGCGAGGGAGAGAGAGCAAGACAGCACTCGTGTTGTTTGAAGCATAGACTGTAAATAGTCGGGGAGCCAAAGTCTCAAAAATGGGTTGAACCTGACATGGTCTGTTATACTTTTTATTTGTGTTTTTTCTGTTAACTTTGACCCTAAGAACCAATAATTGGAGGGTCTGCTCTGCCGGAAATATCGCGAAAAAAAATTGTGGCCATTTTAGTGTATGCACCCTTTATTTTTTATCAGAAAAATGTGAAAAATGATTTTTTCCCTCAAATCCTCAGTGGGTTTGGTAGGCTGTCAATAAATGCACTCCAGATACAAAGATCACATTTGCTGACAACATCCACTGAAAAAATAACTCTTAAAACACATTTCTACATGATTTTGCATCAATTTAATGCAAAAAATTTGGCGTTTTCTCACTTTTTTCCAATATTTTCATCTTTACTTCATTGGCAATCAACTATTCCCCCAAGTTATGACATCAGTCAATATGCCATTCTTTTCACCAAACAGTATACTCATTCCACAGAAAAAATCATAAAAATCCAACCAAAATCAATGGATCTGTGATGATTTCACTAATAGTTGATCAGCAGGCTCAGAACCTCAATAGAATTGTAGGCTACTCTCAAAATTCCGAAAGACATGTAGTCCATGAGCCAGGGGGGTTGATCGGTATCATCGGGGGGGAAAATGCTATCATTGTTATTTGGCAAGGTATACACCCCTAATATTAGAAAAATCACTATAGCAGTGCAGGGGTGGTAGCGAAATCACTTTTTTCAGCTCATGAAGTTTCTAACCCCCTAAGATAAATTCTGTTTTTGAAATCTGGTGTATATCTGGTTTAGGCTCATGCTAGGGATATTGTCAATATTCTATAATATGGTGCTTGGTATCGCTGGAAAGGGGACCTTTTAGGCTTTCATTTAAGCCCAGTACTGAATCTGTCTGACAAACACAGAGGTCACATGACTTCTTTAAACCAGAAATAACACACATTTTTTCACAATTTCCGCCTAAACCGTATGCTTTATTTTATCCCTGTGGCATGAAAGAACACCACGGACACAAAAGTCAACAACTTCAATACTCAAGGCACTCTGATGACTCAGAAAATGTATAATATACCCATACTATTTATTTGTGAGAGCCTTAAATTAGACTTGTGCAGCCAGCACAAGTCTTCAAAATAGAATAGAGCCAATAGAATGGACAAATAGAATACCCTAGTCCAGGGCCAAATGTTGTAATAAAAACACTTGTAATTGGTGTAACAAAATGTTTCTATCATGTATTTTTATATTCACCCACTTTCAGTTAGAATGTCAGAATGTAGCTCATGCACTGAATGTTGATGGATTTTGACAAGGTTTTGTCAGTTTTGTGAAAAGATTGTTGGAATCAATCGCTGTAAAAATCTGTTATTGTCTATCCATTCTAAAAGTGCATCTATCCATTATAAAAGTCCATCTATCCATCATAAAAGTGCATATGTCCATTATAAAAGTCCATCTCTCCGTCATAAAAGTCCATCTCTCCATCATAAGTCCATCTATCCATTCTAAAAGTCCATCTCTCCATTATAAAAGTGCATCTATCCATCATAAAAGTGCATTTATCCATTATAAAAGTGCATCTATCCATCATAAAAGTGCATTTATCCATTATAAAAGTGCATCTGTCCATTATAAAAGTCCATTTCTCCATCATAAAAGTCCATCTCTCCATCATAAAAGTCCATCTATCCATTATAAAAGTGCATCTCTCCATCATAAAAGTCCATCTCTCCATCATAAAAGTCCATCTATCCATTATAAAAGTGCATCTCTCCATCATAAAAGTCCATCTATCCATTCTAAAAGTCCATCTCTCCATTATAAAAGTGCATCTATCCATCATACAAGTGCATTTATCCATTATAAAAGTCGATCTATCCATTATAAAAGTGCATCTCTCCATCATAAAAGTCCATCTATCCATTATAAAAGTCCATCTCTCCATTATAAAAGTGTATCTATCCATCATAAAAGTGCATTTATCCATTATAAAAGTGCATCTATCCATCATAAAAGTGCATTTATCCATTATAAAAGTGCAGATATCCATCATAAAAGTGCATCTGTCCATTATAAATGTCCATCTATCCATTATAAAAGAGCATCTGTCCATTATAAAAGTCCATCTCTCCATCATAAAAGTCCATCTCTCCATCATAAAAGTCCATCTCTCCATCATAAAAGTCCATCTATCCATTCTAAAAGTCCATCTCTCCATTATAAAAGTGCATCTATCCATCATAAAAGTGCATTTATCCATTATAAAAGTGCATCTCTCCATCATAAAAGTCCATCTCTCCATCATAAAAGTCCATCTCTCCATCATAAAAGTCCATCTATCCATTATAAAAGTGCATCTCTCCATCATAAAAGTCCATCTATCCATTCTAAGTCCATCTCTCCATTATAAAAGTGCATCTATCCATCATAAAAGTGCATTTATCCATTATAAAAGTCCATCTATCCATTCTAAAAGTCCATCTCTCCATTATAAAAGTGCATCTATCCATCATAAAAGTGCATTTATCCATTATAAAAGTCCATCTCTCCATCATAAAAGTCCATCTCTCCATCATAAAAGTCCATCTATCCATCATAAAAGTCCATCTATCCATTATAAAAGTCCATCTCTCCATCATAAAAGTCCATCTATCCATCATAAAAGTCCATCTCTCCATTATAAAAGTGCATCTCTCCATCATAAAAGTCCATCTATCCATTCTAAGTCCATCTCTCCATTATAAAAGTGCATCTATCCATCATAAAAGTGCATTTATCCATTATAAAAGTCCATCTATCCATTCTAAAAGTCCATCTCTCCATCATAAAAGTCCATCTCTCCATCATAAAAGTCCATCTCTCCATCATAAAAGTCCATCTATCCATTATAAAAGTCCATCTCTCCATCATAAAAGTGCATCTCTCCATCATAAAAGTCCATCTATCCATTATAAAAGTCCATCTCTCCATCATAAAAGTCCATCTATCCATCATAAAAGTCCATCTCTCCATCATAAAAGTGCATCTGTCCATCATAAAAGTGCATCTGTCCATTATAAAAGTCCATCTCTCCATCATAAAAGTGCATCTATCCATTATAAAAGTGCATCTATCCATCATAAAAGTGCATTTATCCATTATAAAAGTCCATCTATCCATTATAAAAGTCCATCTATCCATTATAAAAGTCCATCTCTCCATCATAAAAGTCCATCTATCCATTATAAAAGTCCATCTCTCCATCATAAAAGTCCATCTCTCCATCATAAAAGTCCATCTATCCATCATAAAGGTCCATCTCTCCATCATAAAAGTGCATCTATCCATCATAAAAGTGCATCTGTCCATTATAAAAGTCCATCTCTCCATCATAAAAGTGCATCTCTCCATTATAAAAGTCCATCTATCCATTCTAAAAGTGCATCTATCCATCATAAAAGTGCATCTATCATCATAAAAGTGCATCTGTCCATTATAAAAGTGCATCTCTTCATTATAAAAGTGCATCTGTCCATTATAAAAGTGCATCTCTTCATCATAAAAGTGCATCTGTCCATTATAAAAGTCCATCTCTCCATCATAAAAGTGCATCTCTCCATTATAAAAGTCCATCTATCCATTCTAAAAGTGCATCTATCCATCATAAAAGTGCATCTATCATCATAAAAGTGCATCTGTCCATTATAAAAGTGCATCTGTCCATTATAAAAGTGCATCTCTTCATCATAAAAGTGCATCTCTTCATCATAAAAGTGCATGTCTTCATGTTCATTTTATGAAGTATACTTAAGTAATTTTCAAGTATATTTTTAAGTATACTTTATGTAGTAAGTAGAAAAATAGTGCAAAAATAATAATGTTACATGTTAAGTGCAAAGTATAATGTTATGTTTACTTAAAGAAAACTTACAAGTACACTTGCAGTATAAACTACGAAACTAGTAGTTTACTGAGAGTACACATCAGTGTGTACTTTCATAAACTAAAAAATGTACTACTTGTATTAAAACAGTAAACTACTAGTATACTTATAAGTTCACTTGTAGTACAGATGCATTACAAATGAGAAACCTAGTTGTGTGCTTAGTTTACTACTCTTACAAATACTAAAAATACGAAAAGTGAGCCAATTTAGTCCCAAGCAGTATTGAAATAGTACACAATTTTACTACAAGTACACATTGATATTAGTATACTTACTACATAAAGTATACTTAAAAATATACTTGAAAATTACTTAAGTATACTTCATAAAATGAACATGAAGACATACACTTTTATGATGAAGATATACACTTTTATGATGAAGAGATGCACTTTTATGATGAAGAGATGCACTTTTATGATGGATAGATGCACTTTTATGATGAAGAGATGCACTTTTAGAATGGACAGATGCACTTTTATGATGGATAGATGCACTTTTATGATGGATAGATGCACTTTTAGAATGGATAGATGGACTTTTATAATGGAGAGATGGACTTTTATGATGGATAGATGCACTTTTATAATGGAGAGATGGACTTTTATGATGGATAGATGCACTTTTAGAATGGATAGATGGACTTTTATAATGGAGAGATGGACTTTTATGATGGATAGATGCACTTTTATGATGGAGAGATGGACTTTTATAATGGAGAGATGGACTTTTATGATGGAGAGATGGACTTTTATAATGGATAGATGCACTTTTAGAATGGATAGATGGACTTTTATAATGGAGAGATGGACTTTTATGATGGATAGATGCACTTTTATGATGGAGAGATGGACTTTTATAATGGAGAGATGGACTTTTATGATGGAGAGATGGACTTTTATAATGGACAGATGCACTTTTATGATGGATAGATGCACTTTTATGATGATAGATGCACTTTTATGATGATAGATGCACTTTTATAATGGAGAGATGGACTTTTATGATGGATAGATGGACTTTTATGATGGAGAGATGGACTTTTATGATGGAGAGATGGACTTTTATGATGAGAGATGCACTTTTATGATGGATAGATGCACTTTTATGATGGGTAGATGCACTTTTATAATGGATAGATGGACTTTTATGATGGAGAGATGGACTTTTATAATGGATAGATGGACTTTTAAAATGGAGAGATGGACTTTTATAATGGACAGATGCACTTTTATGATGGATAGATGCACTTTTATGATGGATAGATGCACTTTTATGATGATAGATGCACTTTTATGATGATAGATGCACTTTTATAATGGAGAGATGGACTTTTATGATGGATAGATGGACTTTTATGATGGAGAGATGGACTTTTATGATGGAGAGATGGACTTTTATAATGGACAGATGCACTTTTATGATGGATAGATGCACTTTTATGATGGGTAGATGCACTTTTATAATGGATAGATGGACTTTTATGATGGAGAGATGGACTTTTATAATGGATAGATGGACTTTTAAAATGGAGAGATGGACTTTTATAATGGATAGATGCACTTTTATAATGGATAAATGCACTTTTATGATGGATAGATGCACTTTTATAATGGAGAGATGGACTTAGAATGGATAGATGGCCTTTTATGATGAGAGATGCACTTTTATAATGGATAGATGGACTTTTATGATGGAGAGATGGACTTTTATGATGGATAGATGGACTTTTATAATGGACAGATATGCACTTTTATAATGGATAAATGCACTTTTATGATGGATAGATGCACTTTTATAATGGAGAGATGGACTTTTATGATGGATAGATGGACTTTTATGATGGAGAGATGGACTTTTATAATGGACAGATGCACTTTTATAATGGATAAATGCACTTTTATGATGGATAGATGCACTTTTATAACGGAGAGATGGACTTTTATGATGGATAGATGGACTTTTATGATGGAGAGATGGACTTTTATAATGGACAGATGCACTTTTATAATGGACAGATGCACTTTTATAATGGATAGATGCACTTTTATGATGGATAGATGCACTTTTATAATGGATAAATGCACTTTTATGATGGATAGATGCACTTTTATAATGGAGAGATGGACTTTTAGAATGGATAGATGGACTTTTATGATGGAGAGATGGACTTTTATGACGGAGAGATGGACTTTTATAATGGACATATGCACTTTTATGATGGATAGATGGACTTTTATAATGGATAGATGCACTTTTAGAATGGATAGACAATAACAGATTTTTACAGCGATTGATTCCAACAATCTTTTCACAAAACTGACAAAACCTTGTCAAAATCCATCAACATTCAGTGCATGAGCTACATTCTGACATTCTAACTGAAAGTGGGTGAATATCAAAATACATGATAGAAACATTTTGTTACACCTATTACAAGTGTTTTTATTACAACATTTGGCCCTGGACTAGGGTATTCTATTTGTCCATTCTATTGGCTCTATTCTATTTTGAAGACTTGTGCTGGCTGCACAAGTCTAATTTAAGGCTCTCACAAATAAATAGTATGGGTATATTATACATTTTCTGAGTCATCAGAGTGCCTTGAGTATTGAAGTTGTTGAGTTTTGTGTCCGTGGTGTTCTTTCATGCCACAGGGATAAAATAAAGCATACAGTTTAGGCGGAAATTGTGAAAAAATGTGTGTTATTTCTGGTTTAAAGAAGTCATGTGACCTCTGTGTTTGTCAGACAGATTCAGTACTGGGCTTAAATGAAAGCCTAAAAGGTCCCCTTTCCAGCGATACCAAGCACCATATTATAGAATATTGACAATATCCCTAGCATGAGCCTAAACCAGATATACACCAGATTTCAAAAACGTAATTTATCTTAGGGGGTTAGTAACTTCATGAGCTGAAAAAAGTGATTTCGCTACCACCCCTGCACTGCTATAGTGATTTTTCTAATATTAGGGGTGTATACCTTGCCAAATAACAATGATAGCATTTTCCCCCCCGATGATACCGATCAACCCCCCTGGCTCATGGACTACATGTCTTTCGGAATTTTGAGAGTAGCCTACAATTCTATTGAGGTTCTGAGCCTGCTGATCAACTATTAGTGAAATCATCACAGATCCATTGATTTTGGTTGGATTTTTATGATTTTTTCTGTGGAATGAGTATACTGTTTGGTGAAAAGAATGGCATATTGACTGATGTCATAACTTGGGGGAATAGTTGATTGCCAATGAAGTAAAGATGAAAATATTGGAAAAAAGTGAGAAAACGCCTAATTTTTTGCATTAAATTGATGCAAAATCATGTAGAAATGTGTTTTAAGAGTTATTTTTTCAGTGGATGTTGTCAGCAAATGTGATCTTTGTATCTGGAGTGCATTTATTGACAGCCTACCAAACCCACTGAGGATTTGAGGGAAAAAATCATTTTTCACATTTTTCTGATAAAAAATAAAGGGTGCATACACTAAAATGGCCACAATTTTTTTTCGCGATATTTCCGGCAGAGCAGACCCTCCAATTATTGGTTCTTAGGGTCAAAGTTAACAGAAAAAACACAAATAAAAAGTATAACAGACCATGTCAGGTTCAACCCATTTTATTGAGCTTTTGAGACTTTGGCTCCCCGACTAAAAGGTTTGAAGATGGCGAAGGTGAGTGCTCGCTCACGCTCGCTCTCTCTCTCTCTCTTGTTCTTAAATATGCCCTGTTTAGCGCGCCCTGTTAAACTTACAGGACTTAAAAACACATGCAAATGATACACTTTCACTCTATGATGGTTAAACTGTGCAATTAATTATTTTTTCTTGGAACTAATGTTTTGGTAGGAACGAAAGTTTACATCATATGTTTCTCCGGAATCAGCCAGCGCGAAGGACGTCTATATTCCGATTGGTTGCTGGCGTTTTGCCGCTGCTTGCCGCTGAACCGTGTCATAGCTCATTACCATAAAGTTGAGCTACTTTCAACTTTCTGATTGACGCTCTGGTCGCTCAAAACACGACGCCGAGGAATTTGACGCTCCTTGCAGCTGAGAGAAGCCAGCTTCCATTGAAAATGAATGACTTCCGGTAACTTTGGAAGCTCACGTCGGTTGGCCGTGTGAACGCACAGTAAGCGCTGCCGATCACAACACACTAGGCCAGCAAACAAATCACAGCACATTTCGTATTTCAGAAGGAGGGGCTTCATCGAAACCCGAACTAAACGCCGTGTTCAGGCCAGACTGGGGAGAGAGGTGCTGTAAAAATGTAAATTATGTGAAAAATAATGTTTTTTGAACAATCAAGCATTAAGCATATTCTAGTACACCTCAAAAAACAAAATCAAGACTTTGTAAAAGGGCATATTAGGACCCCTTTAAGAACCTAATTGTTCTTATTTTTTTGTTGCAGGCTTATGTTAAAATGCAGCTTTAGATTCTCTAAAATTTCTCTAGAATCTGGAAAAGGTTAAAAAAATGCTGCATTGAAGGTTCTCAAGAGCAGAGTGGCTTCCATAGTTATTAAATCTAAGAACTTTGGAACAATCAGGGTTTTTCTTGGGATGGCTGCCCAGCCAGATAGAACAATGACCTTAAGCACATGGCCAACACTATGCTGGAGGGCCTTACGGCGAATATCTGCTGGCACAGAGTGAGTGGAGCAGAACAGGCATATTACATTAATTCCCATGGAAGCTAAGCTTCATCTAAGAAGAAGAAAAACATTTGTTTACATTTTTTTGTGAATTTGGAGTGCTGTCAGTACAGAGAACAATGACAAATATCGGTGTTGCCTACACTGTGTTATCCTCTTTTTAAAATTTGCACCCTGTTGACTTAAATGGGGGAAGTTTTAAACCTGCTTTTAGCCTCTCCTGAGACCCGAGAGTTTGCCTGGTGTAGGACCTAATAAGTATAATAACTAAAATTTGTTTTTGTACAGGAAGTACAGGAAGCAGAAAATTATGTCCTCATGTGAGGACAGTGGGTCTATGATTTACCATATGATGTCCTCATGTGAGGACAGTGGGTCTATGATTTACCATAGTACTAGCAATTATGTGAAGTGTCAGTACAAATGAAGTGATAAACACTGACAAAATCTGATTGTGTTATAATAGTAATGGCCAGCAGAGAGCAGTAGAAGACCACTTATTGGCTCACTTTCATTTTAAACTTCTTGATTTACCAGTTTTCTGCACTAAAGCAAACCAGTTTTTCCATGTTAACTCAATAATGCATGCTCACACACACACACACACACACACACACACACACACAGACAAATGTTATTGTTTTTTAAATGCTATTGCGATACATCTAAATATTCCCAAGTTTAGCTAACCACGTTATATAGTCCCAATGTCCTCAAACGAGTGCTTCACATTTACTGACATCCTAGAGTGCTACTATTACTAAAATATGTCAAATTTTAATCCCCATATGATGATAGAGACAGTATTGTACATAAATACATTTGTTTCATTCATATAATTTGAATAGATTTTTTACCTGGGTCATTTTTCTTTCGGGAACTGGTGTAGAAGTGTTTTGCTGATATTCCAGCCATTTTCTTCTCACTGACATTGGTGTAATGTTGTGATATCACCACAAGATGGTGTGGGCAGTGTCCCTAAATGTGGCCAACAGGTCTAAGATTTACAAATTTGACTATCATTGTGTCAAGAGGCAAAAATGTAATGTCCTCATATGAGGTCGCAGGGTCTCAGAAGGTTAACATCCTTGATGTGTCATTACAAGTGCCCAGCCATGTGAGTGATTCCTGCACAGTGAACACGGTAGTCGATTGTCGAGTTCACGCGCATGATCATAGGTAACTAAACCTATGCACGTGAACTCGACAATCGACTACTGTGGACTTCGACTGAAAACAGGATGTAAATACAGGTATGTGCGCTGGCTGAATTAACATCACTTTTATTCATATCTTTCACATCTACTGCAGTCAGATTCACCCGCGTTCACTCTGAAGGAATCACTCACATGGCTGTGCACTTGTAATGACACATCAAGGATGTTAAGAGGCTAAAAGCAGGTTTAAAACTTGCCCCATTTAAGTCAACAGGGTGCAAATTTTAAAAAGAGGATAACAAGGTGTAGGCAACACCGATTTTTGTCGTTGTTCTCTGTACTGACAGCACTCCAAATTTACAAAAAAAATGAGCTCAATGTTAAAATTGACCGGAGTTCTCCTTTAAGACTTTCATAATCAGTTTCTGTACTAGTAAGAGTAATTTTAAATCCTGGACAACAAACTGAACACATTTGTTTGCCTGTACATTTGTTATAAAGGAGATATGGCATATGTCATATCTCCTTTATAAAGATTTGTTTTCTTTGACCTGCACCTCGGATGGTGTGCGTTTGCTTTAGTGCTTTGTTAAGGACGTGCATTCCCTCACTTAAGATGAATCAAAATAAGTTTTTTCTTTTATTCATAATTTCTCATTTGCATTGTGGCAGCTCTGTTTACTTATATAATATTTTGTTATTTTCTGGTGCCATTTTAAATTGTCATGCCATTTAAAAGCCTTTCTACACAAATAGGGTCTCACATGTGTGACTGTTCAGGTGTATTTGTAAGTGTGAAGGTAACATTTTTTTTTCCCACACAGATTCCTATTAAATTGTCTTCCTCCATAGTGACTGTTCAGGGGATATTTGATTTTTCTCTATATTGTAAACCTTTTGCCACACTCTGAACACTGCAGTTACTTCCATGAACATTTTTAAATGACGTTTCAGGTCTAATGAAATGTGGAACTCTTCTCACACTAAAGCCACTTGAAAGGCCGCTCTCCACTGTGATGTGACACTTAAGGTTTCCTTTAAATGTGAAACTCTTTTCACACTGAGGGCAGGTGAAAGGCCTCTCTCCAATGTGAGTAATTACTCTCTTAAGGTAATTGTTGTCTGTGAAACACTTTCCACACTACTGACATATAAACCTGCTCTCTCTTGAGTGAATCCTCATGTGGAAATTAAGCGTTTCTTTACGTTTGAAACTCTTTCCACACTGATCACATGTGAAAGGCCTCTCTCCAGTGTGAATTCTCATGTGAGTCTTCAGATTTCCTTTTCGTGAGAAGCTCTTCGGACACAGTTTGCAGGTGTAAGGACTCTCTCCAGTGTGAATTTTCATGTGAGTTAAAAGATTTCCTTTTAGTGAGAAACTCTTTTCACACAGTTTGCAGGTGTAAGGACTCTCTCCAGTGTGAATTCTCATGTGAGTAAAAAGAGTTTCTTTACGTCTGAAACTCTTTCCACACTGAACACATATGAATGGCTTCTCCCCAGTGTGAATTGTCATGTGAGTCTTCAGATTTCCTTTAAGCGAGAAGCTTTTCCCACACATTTTGCAGGTGAAAGGATTCTCTCCAGTGTGACCTCTCATGTGGACATTAAGTGATGCTTTATACATGAAACATTTTCCACACTGGTCACATGTGAATGGCTTCTCTCCAGTGTGAATGTTCATGTGTTTTTTTAGGCTATCTTTATGACAGAAACTCTTTCCACAATGATGGCACGTGAAAGGCCTCTCTCCAGTGTGAATTCTCATGTGAGTCTTTAGGTTTTTACTGAATCTAAAACTGTTTCCACACTGGTGGCACATGAAAGGCTTTTCGGTGTGAGTCTTTACATGATTCTTAAGGTGTTTCCTGTCTGTGAAACTCTTTCCACATTGATGACAAATAAAACAGTTCTCTTTTGAGTGAATTCTCATGTGGTAATTAAGCTTTTCTTTACATCTGAAACTCTTTCCACACTGATCACATACAAAAGGCTTCTCTCCGTTGTGTACTCTCTTGAGGACTTTTAGGTTTTGTTTTTGTGTTGGATTAGATTTGTTAGATTTGATCTTCAGAGCTCTTTTTCGTGAGGTCATCTTTTCAGTCAGTGTGGATTTTTCTCCAGTCATGAAATCATAATGATTCTCATATTGATTTTTCTCTTCCACTTCATTGAGTTCTTGACTCTCCTCTTTCAGCTGCATGAAGTCTAAGGTGAAAAGACAAATACAAGTTACCACCAGTGTCACGAGTTCACATGCCCATCCAGTCTTGAAAAATGATGGCAAACAAATTTCGAAATGGCAGTGTATAAATATTGGGCAGAGGGGAGAATGGGGCTACAGCGAGCTTTGACAAAATATGCAGCTGTAGCAATGGAGAAAGTAAAGGTAGAGAAAGGAGAAAGTAAAGGTAGTGAAAAGAGAAAGAGGGCTTCTGTGGGAGAAGAGGAAGAGCTCACTGCAGTAGCAGGGAAGAAAGTAAAGGAAGAGAAGATAAAAGAAAGAGTTTCTGTGGGAGCTGGGGGAGAAATCCCTACTGCTGTAATGATGTTATTTAAAGAGAGTGAAAAGGAGAAAGCAAACCATATGAATTAAGTTTGTATAACAAACAAGCAAGTCTGAAAGAATACGGCTTACAGACTACTTATGAATTACATGAATGGTGCTCATGCTGGCAAGAGATGAGCAAGCTTCTATTTAGAGATGAATTGATTATGGCGGCTGACATCTGAGTAGACACTGTTATTTCAATTACCTAAACTACTAGAGTTGTAGAACCCTAAAATGAATTGCATTTTCACATTTTTGATTAATGAGCAGTACATATACAACATGGTAGAGTTGGGAAGGCTAGTAGCAGGACCATGTTATATGTAGTAGCAAACCATGTCAAAGCCAATTAATAGAGCGATTTATAAATGTTATTTGGTCTGGGTATCAATAGACATTTTACAACAATAGAGTCCAGCAATGCAATTCAATAGCGGGAAAATAATCAGTGTTTTTGAATTAATCTTTTAAGTGAATGAGTCACTTTCGTTAATTTTTATAAACAGACTCATATTTCTCATTTACTAAAGTCCCTCCCATTAGAAGCTCTATTTTAAGGAGTATGACTTCTTTGGTGGCTTTTTCTACCTGTTAAGTCTGACTATAGCACGAGCCAATAGCACCTTAGCTTGGGCCGTGAATGAACATTTAATTGGGTTTGGAACAATTTACAAATCATCCTGTTCAAAATTTAGCATTGGCTCTTAATGTAGTGCATTGCATTCTTGAGCATCAATTAATCTATCTGTGCTTTTGTTTTTCTTTATTATCATTATAATTTAGTGATTTAAAAACACTGAAGCTCATACCTCAGGTCTTTAATGATCCAGGATGTCATTAACTACCTTCTTCCTCATTTATTTTTTTAAAGCTAGACATCAACCTTCTTAGTATTTCAATAATAAGTATCATCAACTAAACTTGAAATGGCTCAGTGATTTACTGCAGAGCAAGTGCTGAACGCAATCAAATATTAATGTCACTGTCACTTGATGGTGGATCTGGTGAAGGAGCTGTTAGCGATTAAAATATTGATTTTGAAGATTCTGAAAATGATAGTTTTGAGAATATGTTTGAGATTGAGAATATGAGCCAGATGCTGAATGTACTGGGAAATGAGCTCTGATGAGAACAGTGATGATGTTATAAAACATCTGCTCAAACTGAACCCGTCCAAGCTCCAAAAGGTAACAAAATATGATTTATTTTATTCTTCTGTATTTGTTACTCTAATATAAGGAGAGTTTTACATTATCGCGACAGATATAGATCTGGGTCGCTAAAGACCTGAATATCCAATAATGATTGGCGAAACATTCATGCATTTAAGTGATAAAAACAAGCGGAATAGCTATTTTAAAACTGCAGTCTTATACATTAAAAAAAGATCATGCTTGTTCATTTTTCTAACATTTCATCAAAGTGTGGATTGTGTAATTGCGTGCTCTATTGATATGAGTGCAAGATGCACTAATCGGTCTTGGTCCATTGTAGATCACAGATCATTTTATGCAAGTTTCAGTTTACTGAATGATCCACTGTGACAGGCATGGTAAGGAACACTCTTACTGCAACAACCAAATTCAGGAATTATGATTCAAGGTTTCTTCAATGATTCAAGGTTTCTTCAAAGAATAAAGTTAAGTTTTTAAATTGCGGGTTTGCACCTACACAGACAGTAGGGGTAAAATCTTTGCGTGGCAGGGGGAGCTTTTCCTTCTACTCTTATTTAGCCTACCTATTTGCCTGCCACAAGATCTCTCACTGTTTTCATCTACCAGACACTCCGATTGATACACAAGAGCACACAGACAGCAATCCTGCTCTTATTTACCTATTTGTCATCTTATCTTATATTTTATTCGCTCTTTTTATCCATAATGGGGCGCGCGTAACATCACCTATCAGCATCGTGCCTTCCTCAAGATCTCTCATTGTTTACATGTACCAGACACTCTGATTGATGCACATGTGCAAACAGACAGTAAAATACTGCTCTTATTTGCCATCTTATCTTACATTTTACAGCATGAAAATTGAAATTGTGAATTTGACAGCATTTTAATGATTAATCTAAAATATTAAAATAAAAAAAGAGGACACAGCAATATTTTGCACCTGCCAGTTGTTATTTTGCCAGTTTTTCACACAAACATCTAATGCGAAAGATGGGAGCTATACTGCCGCACTAAGGCAAAAGGTCGTAACTTCAATTTTTGGCGAAAATGAGTTATTGTAATTTTTAGGACAATAAAGATAAGTTTTATCATGTAGACAAACATCAAGTTTCAATTCGATTGTTTTTTGGGTGGAATATGATTATGTTTTTGCCGTAACTTCAAAAAGCCAAGGGGAAACTATGGTAGAAGCCCGTAACGTCAGTTACGGCTTTATGCCTTCGTTTCTCGCTGCTCCTGAACACTCGTATGAAGTTACGGGTGCGCTGCCGTGAAGTTACGGCACTCTGCCTTCTAACCGACCATCAAAGTATTGCCGCGCTGGAGTTACGGGGTTATGATGTAGCAATTAAATCACCTCAGACACACGCGTACATTTTTCACAGTGATTGCTTTTGTTAGGTTTGAAGAATGGCATACTCTCGGGGGAAAATGATGGTGGAGATGGCTTTGAATCTTTAACATCCAATAATAGCTAGCGGTAGCCTTAAGCTAGCGATACTACTTCACAAACTAGACACAAACACTTTTCGAGCCATAATCAACAATTTATCCAGTAACAAACGCTGAATAGAGCAGGCTTGTATGATATCTTAATTCACAGCCCGTAATACAAAGCTACTGCTACATGTACAACTGAAATAAAATATGCTTCATAGCTAGCTCTCGCCTGCCAATGACAGTCCACTGACTGAAAACTACGCGAGTTGGTTGGTTGGAGCCGCAACGACACACCCATTATACACCAGCAACAGGAATAATTTAGAGCCTACCTTTTGTTGAACCTTGGTTAAAATCCATGTCAAACAACCGACGAGAAGGCATTACATCCACCACGAGTTTTTAAAACTTGCTACCGGCTCTAAAACTGAAGTGTGTGTGTGTGCGCGCGTGCGTGCGTGAGAAAGAGAGGCGCGGACGCGATCCCACTGTTCGATCGCGCCCGCACCTCTCTCTCTCTCTCACACACACCGAGTCTCTCTCACACACACACACACTTCAGTTTTAGAGTCAGTTTTTCAACAAAAAAAACTTTAAATGTTCCACATCTTTTATACTTTAGTGATGTTAATCAACTTTATTTTATGAAATTCATGTTAATTAAAACCATTCATACTTTTCCAACTATTCTCACTACTTTAACTTCTTGTTGATACATGTAAAGCCATTTTTATCATAGTGAGTCCAATTTTAATATTGCTTACATTTTAAGCATAACATTGGCTATAAAATAGAAGTTAAGGTCTTTTGCCTTGGTATGACCGATTGTCATTTTGTGGGCAATGCTAAGGCAGAATACAGTAACTTCCGAAAAAGGGTCAAAGGTCAAATTTGAGTTCAACATTTTTTTTGTAGATGGGTTAATAAAGGTATACACTACAACATGTGAAAATTACAATATTATACCTATAACTCAATTGCCAGGACATTAAGATAACTTTAAAGTCATTTTTCTCAGTTTCACACTCTGGTGAGTTAAGGTCTTTTGCCTTAGTAGGGCAGTAGGACATTAATTGCTTGGTTGACAACTGTAATTTCTACATAGACCTTTATCAGAATGTCAATCACAAGTAGCCTAATAATTATGATCTACCATGACAACAATAATTTGCAAAAAAATAAAAAAAAATAAAAATAAATTAAAATAGATAGGTTTAGGCTATAAAACAAACAAACCGATGTGGTGAGGAATCGTCAACTGCTTTTCCCTTCAGTAAAGTATCAGGCAGTAAAAGTGAGAGATATTGAGGCAGGCGTGACGCTAAGTTGTGGCTGGCGTGACGATTTTGTTTTATGAACAAAAAAAGAGGAATAAATTTAAGATAAGATGGCAAATAAGAGCAATATTTTACTGTGTTTATACACGTGCATCAGTCGGAGTGACTGGTACGTGAGAGATCTTGAGGCAGGCGCGACGCTAAGTTGTGGCTGGCGCGATGCTTAGGTTGTAACAAACTGGACTTGCAATTTAAATAAACCAGTAGTCACTTAAAAGTTCAGGGTACTCACAAGGCATTAATGAATAAGGGGAATAACTGAATCAACACTTGTAATCAGACAAAGATAGGCATAAGCAGGTTAACCAACAAAGTATATTGATAACTCAATAGTCAAGTCAGAAAAAGAATGACACTTATCCGAGAGTCCTTGATCAAATAGTCCATGCTTGAGAAGTATTGTCCTTATGTGTGAACCCTTAGTCGTTGAGCCCCAAAAAACTAATCAAAATGTCCAAGAAAAATGATAATAATCCTCCAAACGTGATGAAATAGCAAAAACACCCCCAAAAAACAAGTCTTCTCTTGAATCTCGATGGGTAATTAATCCATAAGCGACTTCAAAGGAGAAGGCACAAAAAAAAACAGGATCAAATCACATGCCCCTCTCTCAACTTGCTTGGCCATTTCTCTTAAAGAAGGCCTTCCTTCCCCTAGGTGCTCTCCTGTCAAAATAAAAGTCCATTTTGCCTACTACAGGATGTTTCTCCACCAAACATAAAAGACCCACATACAAAAAAGAGAGAAATTCAACTAGGGCCTGAAACCAATTAAATCATCCCTATACATATTTTACACATTGTCTAAAGTTCAATGTCTTCCTCACATTGGTAAAATAAAGTATATTTGTGTATTTCTCTTAGCCCTAATATAGTGTCACAAGTTGATTTGATGTGCACTCCATTATGGACAAAAAGAGGGAATAAAATATAATATATGATGACAAATAGATAAATAAGAACAGGATTGCACTGTCTGTTTACACATCTGGTGAGTCTGGTGAGAGATCTTGAGGCAGGCGTGACGCTTAGTAGGAGCCGACACGCGCTCCATTATGAACAAAAAGAGCGAATAAAATGTAAGATAAGATGGCAAATAAGAGCAGGATTGCACTGTCTGTTTGCACGTGCATCAAATTGAGATCTAGTAGATTTAAACAGTGAGAGGTCTTAGTAGGTGTCAAGACTTGAGCTCCGGATTAAAACAGCGGAAAAAATATAAAGGTGGCAAATGGGTAGGCTAAATAAAAGTAGAAGGAAACCCGGGATGCATGTCTAACTGTCTATTTGATCATATGCATCAGTCAGAGTGCCTGGTAGTAACTATAAGGCAGGTGAAAAGCGTTTAGTTAATGGTGAATATTGGGTGAATATTGACCTATTGTGCGTACCATTTATTAAGACTGCAGTTCATTGGCACATCCACATTGATTGACATA
The DNA here is from genome assembly GCF_949319135.1 of Squalius cephalus. Classification (NCBI taxonomy): domain Eukaryota; kingdom Metazoa; phylum Chordata; class Actinopteri; order Cypriniformes; family Leuciscidae; genus Squalius; species Squalius cephalus. The sequence continues at coordinate 24,344,376 of NC_137125.1, forward strand.
GTAATAATATACAGTACATAGTTCAGTGCACTGTGAGTTATGCAGTTTTCAAATCTGAATGCATTATTTGTAAATTGACCGTTAAGGTGTAAAATTATGCACCATTTATCATCTATAATACCATTGTGTTGATGTCTGTATAGCCCTTTATAAAATATATATGAAAAGGTTTGTGTAATTCCTAGTTGCTAAAAAATTGTTCTTAGATAATTTTATTACGTTTAACATTTGGATACATATTTAGATTTTATCAATAACTAATTTTTGTCAACATTTATAATTTTTTAACGTTGATTTCAAGTGTAAGTTTTTGCATTATTATTACAGTCAAATCTATAAAAACCTTTTGTTACCCCAAATTACATGTACAAGCATGATCAGTCACATGAAAGTAATCTGAATAAATAATAATGATTCCAGTGCGGTCAGGGACAAGCTTATTCCTTACTTATTCCTTTGTTACTCATTGACGCTTGAACTTACCCTTTAAATAACGCGCCGCTGCCCTATATGTGTATTGTGCTGCCAGCATTAAGTGCTTATAATTTAATGAATCTGTAAATATCAGTTAAATCGGCAAATAAATTTATATAGAATATAGTATAATGCCTAAAGAACAGTATGTTACTACAATAGAAGCACTGAAAAATATTCTTGGACCTCAAAGGAAATTTACTGATGCACTAAGTGGAAAGGAGCATCCCACAATATGCTTAGTCCTGCATTTGCTTTGTAAAATTTTGTGGAAAAAATACAGGCAACTTTGAATTGTTCTACATTTTTAGACCCGAGATTAAAGACACCTTTGTATATAATGTACAAGAGGTGGAAGCACGGTTTCAGCAGCAGGTTGAGGAACACGTGTTATGATACATAAAATCCCATCAGTGAAGATCCCAAATCAGCAGCCTAATTCCAGGTGTTCAAAGTCAGGGATAAGTGGACATTTGGCAGGTATTATGAGTGAGAAAAGAGGAACAACGTCACACAACACTGTAGCTAATTATGTGAATAGATATGACTTATTTGACTGTTTCATTATTTATATTCACAGCTATATTAAATTCCAGAGACAGATGCAAGTGATGACCCAATCAAATGGAGATTAAATGAAGGCAGCTCTCTGGTCATGTCAATGTTAGCAAGAAGATACCTGTGTGTATCTGCCACAAGTTGTGCATCAGAGCACATTTTTAGTATATCAGGCAACATCCATACACCCCTATGTGCAAGGCTTACCTCGTATAATGTGGATATACAGGTGTTTCTTGCCAAATATCTGCACAAGGTCAAGAAATTGGACACCTACACTAGAAAAGCACTAGCATTAATTTACTCAGAAAGAGTATAATGTTAAAAGCACACTATGTAAGATTTTTGGATCAAAATATCCAAAAACCACTAGAACAATGTATATATTTTGTAGATTTGTTACTTACATTATCCCAAATGTTTCTAAGAATGTTTAAATCCAGAGAAATAAGCAGTTTTAACCAGGACATGAACATCAACGTCGCCTGTCAATGACATCATTCCCGTGTTACCCTCGATTTCAGGTTTTATTTGATAGAAAACACCAAAGACGCTTAAATATATTATGCGTTTTATTAGACAGATGAGCAACTGTTTGGATACATTTATCAACAGAAAACTAATCATTGTTATACAGCTCAACACAGTTAGTCTTTTTGTTTAAATCTCGTTTTCTTGATTTACTGCGAGTACCATGTTTTACCATGCCTAATATCGATCAAGCTCACTGCAGTGCAACAAGTCTCTCATATAGTGGCCGTCAAGGAGCATTATTACAACTTTCAACACACTCAAATATATCTAAAATGATAAAACAGCGCTGCGTTACCCCACATATGCATGACTGGAAGAACTGGAAGCGGCGTCTGCGACATAATAAAAGCTCCACTGCTCTCGAGCCGTGTGTCGCGCTCGGCTCCCATTAGCAATCGTTCCAGCAGCCTCGTTCCACTCCAACAGCTTTCGCAACGTTAATAAATCTTTAATACATTACCGGTCATCCATGAAAATGATTTCTGTCCGAGTGCCAACGTATTGTCCATCGGCCTTAGAGGTGAAGACAACAACTCCCATGACTCCCCAAAGCCAAAGCGTCATGAAGCTAAGCCTTTTCTTTGAATAAATGACCTCTAGTGGCGAAAAAGTACATAGTGTGGCTTTAAAAACACTTCTTGTTAAGGAACCTTTCAGATATGAATAAATCGTATTTTTTCTGAAACAATCTTCTTTGAAATCCCAATTTTATGACTTTGCTTTTCCACATTCCTAACAGTGAAAAGGCTTATTTAGAAACCTGAGGAGAGTTTAAGTTTCCACGATTTCATTGCTGTACAGATGAAGTACATGGCACATTGGCTACGTTTACATGCACGTTTTGTTTAAATCGGACTGAATTCATTCTGATTGATGAATCTGAATGTAGTGTTTACATGAGAGCTAAATGTGATCGGGTTGATGAGCGCGTTTATGTCACAAGATTCAAATCGTAATAGATTTTTGACGTGCACACTGCACAAAAATACAGTTTCCTGCTGTTTGCAGATAATAACTATTCTCCTACATTGGTTCTTTATTTATTTTAAACAGCAGACTGAATATTTATCCATTTCTGGTCATAATTTGGAGAAAATGAGCATATGAACCGTTGTGCCGTGCTGCTTAATATTGATCACGCAGTAAAAATGTCGTCTGTGGATGAGAATCCGAAACAAGGACTAGTGAGACTTTGTCCTGCTCCACTTCACAGACACAGTGAAAGGAGAATTTCAGAATGATGGGACACTCATTTATAGGACACTTAATTCAACAGGAAGAACAGCTCGGTCCACGTGTCATACGTCATTACGCTATTTCAACGTCATTGCACATGCGCATTACTTTCAGTTTTGGTTTTCAATCCGATCAAGTAAAAAAGTCACAACAGATCGTTCCTTTAGTGCACAATTTTCAAACACAAACTGTTTGATTTAAAAACTCTATTATGTTATAAAGTTACTGGCTGTTTTATTTGCTAAAGCCCTTTAAAAGAAGAACAAATGTAGACAGCAGAAGTAACTCTTTTAAGATGTATTAGCAGGATTTTTTTTTTATTTCATTAGTGAGCAGGTGTTGACATGATTTTAAAGGGGTCATATGATGCGATTTCTTGTTTTCCTTTTTCTTTAGTGTGTTATGTAGCTGTTTGTGCATGTATAAGGTATGCAAATTTACAAAGCTCAAAGTCTCAAACCCAAAGAGATATACTTTGTAAAAGTTAACGCTCAGCCACGCCTTCCTAAAACGCTTCGTTCAAACATGCCCCCACAAATCTACGTCAGTATGTGGGGGCAGAGTTTCAAATGTATAGCAAAGAAAGAAGGCGTAACTTTTATTCTCGCTGTATTGTTGCCGCCGGCGCCGCCATGTCGTGGAGACGCTGTTTTCCATTGCGAGAGCCAAACTACTTTTAGAAAACAGTGGTTAAGCTTAATTTGCCACACTGTTCCAGAACAGTACAACCAAAATATTCGACTGTGTGCTGCGCATTTTTCGGAGGACTGTTTCCAGAACCTGGGAAAGAACAAGGCCGGCTGTGCACAAAGGCTGATTCTAAAAAGTGGGGTTTTGCAAGTAGTCTGGCGCTTCTGACTCACAGACACAGCCTGTGTTTTCATATTTTAAGAATTTGCTACTGACTATTCAAACGCGAGTTTTGAGCAGTATAGAGTAATATTTGTTTGTCGTTTCTACGATCACAAATGCAAACATGGTTTTATGTTTACATAGTGATCCCCCCCCCCCCAGCAGCGCAACGCGAAAAAAGACAGTATAAGTCATTATAACCAGTAATTATGTCCTCAATGAAATAGAACCTTACCAATCTGATATGTTCTGGTCCAGTCGGGCTGGAAAAGTTGATCGATCAGATTCCAGATCAGATTCAGGCTCGAATTGATAAGGTAGTAATGACATTATCACCACATTATCACTCATTAATGCTTTGGGAGCTGATGTTCCAAATATGGTAAGGGGCGTCTCATTCCCGTCAAACGCTTAAGGTTTTCAGGCCAATCACAATGCACTGGATCGCAGGCCAATCAGAGCACACAGCGCTTTTCAGAACGATGAGCTGTGTAAAAATCGACGCGTTTCAGAAAGGCGGAGCACAGAGGAGCAACAATAATGTACAGTATGTGTAAAAAACAACTTTTTTAAAAACCTATAACTGCATAAACACATTGCATTAAACCAAATACACAAAATAATGTTCTTTTTAGAACCATCATATGACCCCTTTAATATTGCTTTGTTCAATTCATATTTAGTGCCATTTGTGTTCAGGAATGTTAATATGTCAGTATAATAATATTGTTTTTTTAAATGATGCTGTAATAACAATAACTACCAAACAGTAAACATGAAACATGTATCTACACCATTTTGTGTATTGTGTGTGTGCTTGTGTTTCCTAGTGTCTTAGATTGTCATAAAAGCTGTGGAAGTCTTTTGGTATGACCTCCTTGAGGTCTTGGAGGTGTCTGTATTTCATCTCCCTTATCTTTAGGCTCTCTGTATAGAGTGGAGTGACTGCAGGTGAGGCTGAGGTGGTGTGTCGTAGTTGCTGCTTTGAAAATTGAGTCCAATCAGCCGAATGCTGGATCTTGAAGTCCATCGTGCCATTAATGTTGTACCTAATAATGTAAAAAAAAAAAAAATATTTGACAAAGCTTGAACACCACCATTTAAACATTATCATTATAGTTTGTTTTGTATGCTAACTGTTTTTCAAAAACTCAATTTTACATTACAGATTTAACAGCAAATAAATACAACATCATGACTTTTGATCTGAGCTGGTGAGAGACATGATTTTTGTTTGATAGTTACAGTACCTGATTGCACTGATATCATGGACAGATGGGTCACAGAGTTTGATCCCTGGGTGGATAGACTTACAGAGGGTCAGTTTGGTGAAGTCTTGGAAGAAGTTATGGTCCACATATTTGACTTTATACAGGTTGGGCTTGGACCGCGCTGTCTTCATCAGAGCCGCATATTGAGCTGGAACATAGATTTCTTGGTTTCTCAGACGTCTCTCAATGACACTGTGCACTGAGTCACATTCCATCTCTGTATGGCCCTTCTCCAGGAACTTCTGAATGACTACCTTCTTCTTCTCTGTGGAAAACTTCAGAAGAGCATTGGCGAGCACAGAATTGCGGGTTTGGTCCTCACACCCATCAGTCCACAAAATGTATTTCTCATGCTCCATATGCTCAGAGAGGAAATCAGTGACACAGGATGCAAACTCACTGGCAGACAGAGCTCCCTCACCTTCATGCCAGACATAGCAAGTAGTGTTGTCTGTAGACATGTCATAAATCGTAAAGTTGTGAACGGCGAGTTTTGCCTTATAGTAAAGAGCCGACACGTTCAATCTGGGGCAGAGGAGGAGGGCTTGCAGATCCATGCAGACAACCATGGTCTTGTCACCCGCATCATTTTTGTCCTGCAATTTTGCTGCACAGGCCTCTTCCTTTTTAAGAAAGTGAATCTGCCACTCATTGTCTGGCAAGTTACCAGCCTTGAAGGAGCAGCAAGTGTTACACTGGTCCTTCTTTGGATGGTAAAGACTCAGATTCTGCTGCTTAAATTCTTCTGAAAGCATCTGCCTTGAGAAGGGTCTCAGCATCTTTTCCTCAGCAGCACGATGGTAGACTTTATACAGGTTCAACATGGACTGAAAGACAGGCTCCAGGAACTGTTTTGATGTTGACGACCTACAGAAGTGGGAAGGCACCTTAGGGAGATCCTGTAGAAAACTCTTCATGAACTCATGAGCCTCATGTCTGTGGCATGATGCTGCATTCTGCTGTGTATTTCCTGTGTCTTGCACCCAGTTAAGGGCAGACCATGCCCCTATTCCAAGTGTTGCCAAAAACAAACTCTTGCACACCCTCCTTCTCTGTCCATCAACTTTTAAAAAGAAAATAAGAGTAGATGACCTTCTTGAATTTTCAGACCCCCTTCTCCTCTTTACTGGGACGACATCTACCAAGCCACGCACATACATTTTTTTCTCTTCCCAGTTCATGTTCTCCCAAAAACATTTAAAAATGTTCTCCCTGTCTGCTTCTCCAATTGTACTGCAGTGAAGCTTGGAGGATTTCACACATGCAGCCGACTGGCATCTAGGTCCCATCACCCGGGGCTCCATGTTAACTACTTCTTTTCTGCTAATCCCAACATAGGGTTGTCCCATCATTCTTCTCCTTTTCTGCAGACACTTCCATTGACTTTTACCCTTCCTCTTTCTTCCTCCAATGGTATCATCCTCAGTGTCATCACAGGAATCTTAAAAAAAATACAACAAAAACATTAGTGTGTATTCTGCTGTGAAATATGCCCACCAATTCATTCAACACTAATTATCACTCATTATACAGTGAAATATCAATTCCTATTCAACTCATGAACCAACCATTAAGACATTGTTCACTGTACGTGCTTCCATTTTAAATTCCCCTCTCTACACTTTCCAGTGTAATTTCCTTATTCTCATTCTCTGAGCTGGGATAACCTCACCTTCTTTTTTTGTTCTTACTCTCTCCTTTGCGACGCATCATGCTTGTCACAAGACACACCGCAGCCACAATAGCATTGTCTAACACATGAAACAAATTGTTTTATTCAAAATAATAATAAGCTACCTGATATTCTGATTCTCAAATACGTTTAAGTGAATGTGTTTCGTCATTCATTATGATTGTGGCGAGCAGGACTAGGGCCGCGAGAGAACGGCGCAAGGCTGGTGGCGTGATTGATGATGAGCGACACGTGCGCAACGCACCGGTCTCGTATCTCTCACGTAGGAGCGAAAGCAAAAAATGAGGAGTGACGACAGTGAAGGACGAGAGTGGACCTGGACTTTGTGTTGTGTTTTATTATGTGTGGCGGCAGTCGTCCGTGAGGGGCTGCTGCCTTTACTTTTGTTTTGTTGTTTATTGATTATACGTTATTAAAGTGTGTTAAACGTTCGCCGGTTCCCGCCTCCTCCTTCCCATAACAACGAACTGCGTTACAAAGATCATGTTAGCTGGTCTACAACACGCCGCCATGTTAGTTTGCTCCGCAATTAAGAGAATCAGATCTGACGGTTTTACAACACATAAATTCATCACTTTTCCCAAAATACATGCAAGTAAGGGGCCAGTGAACAATGATTAGTTCTGATATGTGACAAGCATCAAAATTAAGCGTGTCCGTCTCTGGCTCAGTGCCAGCCAAAGCGCGAAAGCACATTTGAATTTAGCAGTTGATCACGTGATGCACTGAACGCTCTAATCACACCAGTAAGAACGCAAAGGGTTAAGCAAGAATTTAGTTATCTAGCTAAACAGATAACAGTCCAGTAATCTGTGCTATACAACACTGATATTACAAAATGTTACTTCTGCTGATGACAATCTTAAAGGTGCATTGCGCAAGTCTGAGTTTTTGCAGAACTATGCCCCCTCTGGCGACAAGCGAAACTGCAACCAGAGGTGTGCACGCTCATGGACCACACGCATGTGTCTTTGTCTTACGTTCGTGGAGTTTGCGTTGAGGTTTGGAATCGACTACAAGCCGGTCTCTTTGAATCCATCTTCTACTTTTGTCGCTCGAGTTGTCTTCGCTGATTCAGAGAATGGCGGCGAATACACAAACCAGCCAGACATAGCCAGGTGAGCGTGAACGCGCATGACGTCACGCCCAGTCTCAAATTCCGTCCCGAATCCCTCTTATTTATTTTACTGTACAGGATTATAGAGGCAATCGCAGTGATCAGAAAAGGGCTCATTCAGCCCATCAGGCAATTGTTTAAGCATGTATGAGTTCGAAAAACGGGTATTTTTAACATGAAATGTTGCACAATGCACCTTTAAAGGCCCCCCTGAAATTATTTCTTTTTTTAGCTTTTAGTATGAATATGTTAGCCTTAAGGTTATGAATAAGCTGGTGTGTTCCAAAACAATGCATTTAGGAGATATAAGCTTTCAAAACTTACAGTCTCTCACTTCCGCTAAAATAACTTCAGCTTCTCATCACATCTTCTGTCCAATCAAATGCTCTCTAGAATCTAAAGCGCCTGTACCCCTATGCTATAAATACAACCTGGCCAAAGCGACGTTCACACGTCACAGAGCAATATGGGTTGGAGATGCGTGTTCGGTTGCTCAAAAGCTTAAGTTTTATTCCATTTTCCAACTGTATGTTGGTTAAGACTGAAATGGCTAGAATTAATTCACACCTCTACTATTGAATCCAACGTATCATCAGTGCTCGGATTCGCTTCTATGGTGCTGTCAAGTATGACTTGCAGTCTGAGAGGTAAATTAAACGCTACTGGCTATCTGAAAAGGGAGAGGAGCCATTCAATATGCCCCACCTTTGCTTCCTTTTTCAGTGGAAATTACGTCAACGCATCATACAAAGCTGCACGTGGGCACACTTCAGTGGGCCTTTAAGTAGCGATAAAATGAACCATAGGCTACAACTTTAGTCTGATAATTTTTTGTCACAACACTAGCATACACAACTCTCCTCAGCAAACTATTCCATTTATAATCACAATGTTAACATCAGAGCTAAATTTTGTTGAACCAACACACTACATAATTTTAACTGAGTTTGCAACCACCTAGGGCTAATTCTAAACCATATTTACCTTAGAAGAAAGATCACTGCTTACCTTTAGCGTTGCTGTTCGTGGCACTTCAATTCAAAATGGGAGTGGGGTAGAGTTACAAGGTTTTGCCGACAGCTTGAGGATCCAATGGAGTTACGCGGTTTAGTCACAAGCTCTTTTTAATACTTTACATTGGTTACATTTTTGTAAAACCCACAAACTAACGTAAAGGGGGACAAATAGCAATGATTTATGAAAAAAATAAAGATTACGAAATATGGAGATACGAGGTTTTCGCTTGACAGTTTTTTCGTTTTCCTTCTCTCCAAAGGCGCGTTGACAAACACCACACGCACACTCGTCTCATTCGCTCTGGTTAAATAGCAAAAGTGAAGTGAATGGGGCCGATCACACCTGATGCGTTTTTTTGCAGTGAGTCGCCTATTTTCAATTGGTTTCCTATGGCAGCGAGCATTCTGCGTGCTGGTTATGCGCCTGCTGCGCCTCGCGTTTTTGAAGTTGAAAAAAAAAGCAACTCCGAGCGGAAAAAGCACCCGACGTCATCGCGTTTTTTTCCACTGTCCAATCGATTGAATGGAGAGACGGGCCTTCCTCTGTAGCGATGAAAGCTAGTTGCTTGAACGCCCAGAGAGTGCGATGATGGAGGATAAACTTGTGGTGCTCTCGCAGGTTACCAGGAGCTTAAAGTCCCTGTAAAGTCAAAATTAAGTATGTGTTCTGAGTTTGTCACACCACAGAAAAATGTGTTATTAGCCACCTAGCCAAATTTGAATGATAAAAAAGCAGCCAAGTAAATAAAATAAGCTATCAAAATCTTGAAAAAATTAGCAGTGGTATCTGCTCTTAAACGCTGGGGGCGTGTCCGCTGGCTACGCTGAAACTACGCCCACTCGCGGGAAAGATGACTCGCGGGCACGCACTGCCAATGATGGCACCAGTTGTCGGCGCGACGGGAGGATGAAGGCCGAGGCGGGAGATAGTCGGCTCGGCCCCATTTACCAGTAACAGCGGATTATCAGTGAATTCCAGTTGTCTCCGACGAAAGTTTATAAAACTAACCTGTGTAAAATGATCACTACAGAGGCGGGTGTTGGTGGTGATCCTCGATCAGCTCTCCATCAAGGTGGCTCTTCACAAAATTAATCCACCTCTTGTTGATATGATCGTTGTTCAGAAATTTAAATGAGGACGCCGATCTGTTTTTTAAGTGATCGCATCCAGGTAATATGCATTTCTGTGACGAAGGCATAGCTAGCTAGCAAACTGTAGGCTGAAGTAAATAATACTGACAGTAACTCGCGATTGAGCGGCGAACTGATAGGGGAGGGGGCAGCCTCAGGGGCTCCAGTGCGTCATCAAGTAAGGGCGTGTCCAGGAGCTCAGGGGCTCCAGTGCGTCATCAAGTAGGGGCGTGTCCAGGAGCTCAGGGGCTCCAGTGCGTCATCAAGTAGGGGCGTGTCCAGGAGTTCCAGTGCATCATCGAGCCCCCGTTTTAGCCCCGCCCAAAAAATCCAGAACACAGCAATGGTGAAAAACTGTTTAACGGTCTAACTCCACAATTCAGTACTTCACAGTTCACAGTCTTTGTAATATGTTTTAGCAATACATTTCTAACATTTTTAATGTGTTTAGAATTTTTTTTTTAGAATTGCCTTTACAGGGACTTTTAACGACTTCACGAACTGTAACAACCACAATGTTAACAAAAAGTAAATAAAGTTAATAAAAGGCTGATTTGACGTTTACGTGAGTGACAGGACAGCTGTTTCAGTGGTTGCCTAGCAACATTAAAAAAACGCAGCGCACTGCTCATTCTGTGTGATGGTAAGTGCTGTCAAAGCCCGTCTACGGAAAGCCTGTTCACTCCAACGCCCTATTAAGTCCTATTGGTTGTAGTTCCAATCAGAGTTCCACTGGGGGCGATCGCCATGAGTGCAAAATGAATGGGAGTCAATGGGGCTAGACGGCTAAATTTGTCTCCCTCACCCGATTGCCGTTGAGAAATCTCAGATTTGTTTGTAGGTTTTGCAAGTTCAACATGGGTTATAGATCGAAAGTTGAATGAACGAGTACTTATTTCTTTTTGATTTCTTACAGGTTGAGTTGTTGTTGCCCATAACACGCTAGCATTCTGCTAATGACGTCAGCATTCTGACGTCATTGACATTTTGAAAGACTTTTTAAAGCAAATAAGTGACTCTAAAAATTCTAACACCAAGCAATGTGTAATTTCTTTGCATCCCCTTTCGAAAACAACATTCAAATTACTATACAAAAAATTATATCCTAAGAAAAGTGGATTTTGAGTGGTATAGCTCCATAGACCTCCATTCATTCTGCACTCGTCATGTGAGCGCCCTCATATGGAACAAGAGTGGAACTGCAACCGGAAGTTTATTGAGTGGCACTTCTCCCCTCATTAGACTTTCTCTGGTGCTGTGCACCTCGCGTTTTCGAACCTGAAAAACGCGTTAGGTGTGATCGGGGCCTAATATAGCAAAGCACCTGAAAGACCGACACCCCGAACCTATACAAATAATTTCGAGAGGTTGGTAACTCTTATCATTTTAACATTTCTGAAACATTAACCAAGATGGCCTAGTATTGTTGTTGATATGTCTGTTGTCTCGTTTTTTCACCGTAATTCTTAAAGTTAATATAATCTGACTGAGGAATCTTAGACAAGTAAATATTTTAACTGTGGTCAAATGTAAAATGTAACTTTATTCAAAAAATGATTTAATTCTGCAATCTGCCTTCATTAGCGATTATCATCAATTTGATTACACAGATACTAATTAAACTAAACTGAGTTAGACAATGACATCTCTGAATTCAATAATGAAATGCCTTTAACTGAAAATTGAATGTTTAATCCAATTATTATACATTACTGACACTCTATCCTCCAATTTGATACCGTTAAAGGGGTGGGTCAGAATTTTGGACATCAGACCTTATTTACAAGTTAGCCTGTGTGTTATTTATTAGTGGAGACAGTTTTCAAAAAATTTCACCCAGTCCTTCCAGTTGCATAGTTCGCTGGTGCTAGGCTAGCGCGAGTCAATGGTATCTGATAGCCTGCCATTAAAAACAGTTTTACCCACTCCACAGTACACCAAAAGCAAATAAATTATAACGCCAGACCATCGATGTAAATGTCTGTTGAGAGAATGCTTTGATGCTTTGACACAATCTGTATTGTTAAAAGCACTATATAAATAAAGGTGACTTGACTTGACTTGATGTCGATCCAGTGAGTATTGTTTTCGCGTGTGATGCACGCACATTTGCGTTTAAATCTGTTCATCAAATAACGTTAATGTATTAACCAGCATTTATGCTTTTGAACAAGTGCACTACCTCAGGACATTTTTGTCCATGCAAAATATACCTCATTATCATGTTCTAGACTTGTTATATTTAGCTTTAAATAAAAAAATACCCCCTTAATATTGTGGCAGTTTTTTTCTCCGTGGTATCGAATATCAATATTTTTCAAGGTATCGTATCGAAGTTAGAAGTTCTAGTATCGTGACAACACTAATCCACCATACAAATCATCCAGCTTTTATTAATGATATTCTATTATGGATCTAGATTCTCATAGCAGCCACCGAGGGAACGCACAGAATAACGTAAACATAACTTTCAACACAGTCAAATGTATTTTAGTATGATTGTTTTGACCAAGTAAAACAGCACTGTGTTACCCCACAATTTTAATTTGTTGAATAAAGTGACCTGTATGAGTGGTAATTCAGCACTTGTGGCCATTTTAATAGAATGAATTGTTGAATTTAAAGGAATAGTTCACTTTAAAATGAAAATTCTGTCATCATATACTCACCCTCATGTTGTTTCAAACCTGTATGAATTTCTTTCTTCTGCTGAACACAAAGGAAGATATTTAGAAGAATGTCAGTAACCAGACAGTTTCTGGTCTCATTGACTTCCATAGTAGGAAAAAATATACTATGGAAGTCAATGGGACCCAGAAACGGTCTGGTTACTGACATTCTTCTAAATATCTTCCTTTCTGTTCAGCAGAAGAAAGAAATTCATACAGGTTTGAAACAACATGAGGGTGAGTATATGATGACAAAAATTTCATTTTAAAGTGAACTATTCCTTTAAGTGATCAAATGCAACTGTAACCAAGTTCAGGGAAGGAGGTGGACATTAAACACCTCTTTAATTGTAAAATATGCATAAATAAACGAAAGGAGTGCCAGCGGCTCTGCTTCATACCACAGTAATGTTAATAAAACTTTACATTAATTCATCATCCATGAACATTATTTCTGCCTGAGTCCCATCGGATTGTTTTACATCGGCTGTGGAGGTGAATACAAAAACTCCCATGATTCCACATTCATTCTTGGCATCAACAAACTACGCCTTTGTTATTGTTCTAATTAAGTGACCTCTAGTGAAGAAACTTACATAGTGTGCCTTTAAACGGAGTAAAGTCATTTTTACAAGACACTGGTTTGATACAATGAGCAATTTTGACAATGAGAAGAGAAAAAAAAAATCCCTTGCTGACAACAAATGTAAAGCTGATCACTCACATTTCACGGTTTGCTTTATGGAAAAATAAATGTTTTTAGATACTTTTGTATAATTAAGTGATAGAAATGAATGTTCTTCATGGTTTCCAATTCAGAAGTTGATATTGGGTTTAATGTTACACAAATTGTTATTTTTTAACATAAAAAATAGGATCTTCTCAGAAGGCAGCATAAGTATACTGGTCATGTGATCTCAACATGTCTGACCACTTGAAGCAAACCGCTCCATGCAAAATAAAACCGCTTTAATTAGGACACTCGAATGGCATTCTTCAAAATGATCATTTATTTCTGTAGAGCTGGACATTTTAATGAAGATCAAATGACTGAGTTCAGCTTTGAGAATGAAACCAACCTGTTTGTTCCTCAGTTTCTTCTTGTTTCACACTGAATGTTTCTTCAATCTTCATTTCTTCACTCTCCTCTTTAATTATCGTCATCTTTCTTTGTTCCTCGGTATCTTCTTGTTTCACACTGCTCACTTCTTCAATCTTCATTTCTCCACTCTCCTCTTTAATAAACGCCATCTGAAACGCCATCGCTTCAGCAGGAGTTTTTCTGTGTGTTTGGACATATTGTCATGTTTAACATGAGAACAATTGACAGAAAGAAAAATTTATCCAAACTAAATATCTGGGTGTGTCTCAATCAGCTCCCTAGTTTAGCAGTCAGAGTGATGGTTAATGGCCTGATTAGTCAAACAACAACAACAAAAAACACTCAAAGTTAGCCCTGCAAATTAATAAAGGAACAAAATATATAGTGTGTTATTTACATTTGCCATTTAAATGTAGATTACACTTAAATTAAAAAACATTTGCAGTTGGTTTGTTAAAGTTGTCATTACACACGGCGTTTGTTTTCTCGTTACATTTACACTGTTTGGTTGGTTTTGACCAGCAGGGTCAAACACAGGGTCGACTCTCGACAGCGCGCGGTGATTCGAATCAGTGAATAATTTTGCAATTTATAATTTTGCGATAATTTGGTTCAGTTGAGTCGGAGTTTCAAAAAGCTCAATTTCTTCATTACTACTTGCCAGTGACTGAATTCGTGTTTATGATGTATTCATTCACTACATAAGGAGAGACGCACCTTTTCTGTTACTCATGAATCATGTGTGAATGCGCTTTACTCACAAAAAAAATCTCAATAATGTTAAATCAAGCATTAGAATGTTACATTCAATAATAAATAATCGTTGTGCAAAATGTATAAAAACTATAAACTTGACTAAACATTTAACATTGATTTAAACAACTTAAATGCTTAAAACCACTAACCTTTCTTCAGTCGAATCACAACAGACGCAGGATCGCGGCGCAGCCGTGTGACGTCATATCTCCAGACCAAAATAAAAGTCGCGTTCACACCATAGACTGTCCACTCGCTACTCTCTCTCTCTCTCTCTCTCTCTCTCTCTCTCTCTCTCTCTCTCTCTCTCTCTCTCTATATATATATATATTAACTAATGAAAGAGTGAGAGATTTTTTGGTTGCAGAAACCATTTATACCAGATATCAGTATTAAAATAGAAATCGTGATAAATGTAAATAATACATGTATTATTTATTTATTTATTTTTAATGGCTTGTACATCAAAACAAATTTATCCAGGTCTAAAAATATTTATGATGCATGTTGGTGATTTACCAACATATAAAACCATGCAAATCCCTTAGCTAAATATTCACATGAATTGGAAAGCTAGCTAGGTTGGACTCAGGAAATATTCAGAGTACAGTCGAGTCAGCGTCATGTGTAACAACAAAACCAGCATAAAATTAACATAAGAAATTAATTAATGTCTTAATTAATTAACAGGCAGCAGTAGCATCATCTTATGCTTGAAGGCAAAACACACATCACACACTGAATCGCAATGCGTGGCGGAGACGATGTCTTCAAAGTCAGCAATAATTTGTTTTTCTTATGAAAATCATAAAGAATTTATTTGCAAGACATCCGGTAAAAAAAGCACTTTGCTAATTGCAAATTTTGCAAATCAACTCTTACTGATGTGTCTTGCACGACTTAAAATTTCTACCTACATGTTAAAAGAAAAAAAAGAAAGGTAAGTTGCTTATTATAACTTTTAATACCAACTTAAATTCAAATAACCTAATTAGGGCTGGGTGATAGGAAGATAAATATATTTCTGTCATGACAACTCTCAGAGTGATTGGCATGGTAATGGGTATGACAAAGTTGTATGTTTGATAGATATAGATCTGCTACGCTGCTGCTGCTGCGGCAGAGCAAGTACAGACTTGCTACTGCCAACACAACACGCTGCTGTGAGCAAGTAAGACGTGCTGCTGCTGTACAATATAACGTACATGAATTACCCCCCAACAGTGACATGCTATTTACAATACAAGTCGAGTGTACTGTACGTCATAAATCCCCCAACCTCAGCAGATCTACCGCCAAAACATATTTAGCTTTTGTTTCTCAGAAGAGCCATAGGAACGTGTGTATGCTAGCTATGTGTGCCTGGCCCTTTTGAGTATGAGAAATGGGGCATGTGCTTGGTCTAGGCGGACTACATATGACCGGAGGTCCGGACAATACTTTTTTTGGAGCAGTTATACATTTCTATCGAGGCAGCTCTTAGTATACTTTGTAAAAGAAAAAGAAAAATCCTAAGCACTCAAAATAGTCATCAAAGATGAGAATCCTTGGTCCAAAGAGCCAAAGCAGGGATGTCTAAGAATTTTTACCAAAAAAGTAAATAATTCTCTGAACTGGATATGAATATGAAAAGGTTAGATCAGATGTTTTAACAGGCTATTTTTTATTTTATATTTAAACACCTACGTGTATGGCACATAGAAGGCCTTGGGACGGAGAAAACATACAGGGGGCGCAAGTTTACCTCTCAAGAAAAGTATAGACCATTTTTATATTTAGCTAAAAGCAATAAACTTCTAAAAACAAACAATATACATAATCTAATAATCAAAACTCTCAAAACAAAGTTAACTAGTAATGTCAAAGTTTTTTGTCTTCTCTTGCCATCTATAAATAATTTTCCAAATTATAACATTGTTTATTATGAAATGCTCTTTATATGTTGATTAATAATGCTAAATGTATGGAGAAAAAAAAACGTCTAAAGACGCCACACGTTAACTTGTCTCAAACCTGGTTTAGTTAAACGGTCGGAGTCATCTGTATGACAGATACAAATAATTGTGTTAGCTGCATTCTCGTTTTCTGCAGTGTTTTAGAGGAAGTATATATTTTGCTGCTCACCGTGTTTCTACTACGGTGGTTATTAAAATAATTGGGTCGTCAATGTGGCGCTTTATGTTTTTAGCGAGGGAGAGAGAGAGAGGAGCAATGCGCGCATAGCGGAAAGGGCTTGAATGAAGCACTTTTGGCTCTAGATAAAAATATTATAGATATAGCTCCAAAAGATCATTACCATAAACAACCCCAAGTGCTTGTGGTGTCAACCGCTCCGTTGTTTTGATGCGCTGCTCACTTTAATCTGTAGAAACTGTAAAATGGCGCAATTATGTCCCTCAGTCTGGATGGAACTGGTCCGCCATTTGAATACTAAATGAACTAATACTAATTAACTAAATGAATAACTTTTTTACAACAAAAAATAAACATCACTGAACTTACTTAAGCTGGACTATGACACTATATTCTTCTAGAAACAAACTTTGTTGCATTATTTCCTGTTATCTCTGTAAAGCTGCTTTGAAACAATCTGCATTGTAAAAAGCGCTATATAAATAAAAGTGACTTGACTTGAGGATTTGTGTTTTTATGTCAATGGGCTAAACACCCTCTGGGTGAGCCTGCTACAGTTGCCACACCCCAAACTCTCACTGCTGAGCTTGGAAGTTGGTTGAGTTTGTGAATGAATTTGAATTAATCAACTTGAATTAATCAACTAACATTTGTTTTTCTTGCAGGAATAACATTCATATGCTTTTAATGTGTCAAAACTCTTTGGGAAAAACTTGTGACTTTGAGTGTATGTGTCTATGGGTAAAAATAAGTTTTGGGAAGTGAAACTAGACAGTCTGTTAGAATTTGTTGGAAATTATGTAATGCAGCCTGACATTTATGCCATATCTCTATACTATAAAAATTGTTGTATATGTATTTTACGGTGGGATTCTCAATGGAATTTGTCTGAGATCCTCCGGCCTTGCTTCTTGGGAGAGATTCCCTGAGAACTGCTCGGGAAGATCTCCTGGCCGTGATTAAAGCATTTAAAGGACATTTGCAGGTCTGTTTGTCAATTTATTCCTGCGCAGGAAGCTAGTTTAGGAAGTAAGCTAGTTTAGGGAAAACAAGTTAGAACAGGTGATCTATAGAGTGGGGACGTCAGGGACGAGACCCAATAAATAGAAATAACCAAATAGTCTATCTAGGGAACAAGTTAGATTAGGTAAGATATCCAAGTGAGGACGTCGCCAGGAGACAAGACTCAGATATATGCTACCCGAGTGGGGACGTCGCCAGGAGACGAGACCCAGGTAGTTAGGTTTAGGGAAAATATCCACCACAAGTTTTTGACCTCTTGTTAGATGCCTTGATTACTTTCACTGTGTGTTATTCCTGTTCGGTTCTCGTCTTTACTTTAGCCACTCTTCCATCGTCGGGCCGAACAGCTCTAAGAATGGTACAGAACGGTTCCAGTTATATTTCCACTTGAGCCTGGTACAGCACGGTATGGCACGGTTACAAACTGTGTTCTGCCTAAAATTTTGGTAGAATGGAACCATGCTGGTAGAATGAGTGCAGTGACATCGCCACTCAGGATCGGTCATTATTCTGTTGCCTGGATGCCATTTTATTTGTAGCTGGCTAAGCGCACTATTTGAGTGATGTAAAGGCAAATAATAATAAAATGAAAAGAAATATCTGATCATCCTCCATAACGCGGTCACTATTTACATCTCATATTGTCTGTAAACTATTGCGTTACAGAGGCAAAGACTGATGCATTTGTATTATATTCGCAGCTGTTATCAGCCTCACAGTAGAAAATAAAACCATATCTGTACCAGCTGGGCTGGATCGATACGAAATGGAACAGTTGAGCAAGGAGACGGTTTGCCACGACAGTGGAAAAACAGATTTGTGTGTAGTTATGTTTCTAGTTATTGATTCTCCAGCGATTTCCTACATGTTTTGATTTATGATTAACGCCGCCTTCACACTGGCAGTTGAAATCAGCTCCGATACGGCTTCGAAACGACCGGAAGTCATTCAATTCCTATGGAGATTCGCAGATTTTCATGATTTTCTAACGTTATTAGGGCAGTTATTACAATTAAAATGTATAATTAAATATTGTGGCCCCCCGCTCATTCACATACAGCCAGAAAATTCCATGATGGCAAATCGTCGGCTGGTCAATGCTCTTGCTGTTGCGCTCTTATACTGGAGACGCAAGCAGAAAAAGAAGAGATCCGTGTGGGTGAAATACTACCTGGCGGAGAGGAATCAATACGGGGAGTTTCGCCGTCTGGTGGGTGAGCTGCGTCTGAACAACGGTGAGGATTTCAGGGAGTATTTCAGGGTGTCGCGCTGTCAGTTTGACGAAATCCTCCACCGTGTTGGTCCACGGATCAAGAGAATCAACACCCGGCTTCGGAGATGTATTTGTCCGGCAGAACGCCTAGCCATCTGTCTCCGGTGAGTTTCTAGTCTTGTCTCTATCCCCTTGATATTACATATCACATAGATCACATCATTATAGATAATAGGCGTATTGTCTCAGCGTTTTTTCTTTTTCTATGCATAGCCCAGTATTTTGTAGCCTACAAAGACCAACTGTTTGGTTTTTTTTGCCCAACTTAATCAATTAAAACCACACAGAACTGATTACATGATGGAATTGTATAAATGGGAAAATAATTTGACTTTTTCATCATCAAGTCATTTGGTTATTTCAGTATTATTATAGTCTATTTTGTTAACTGTATTTCTATAAAGCTAAAACCTATTGCATTTTCTTCTTTTCACCCTTAAACATGTAAGATGTCCTTGTGTATCTAGAAAGGTGTCCGCCAAATAAATGTATGTATTATTATTGTTATTGTTAATATTATAATTATTATTAATATTTTAATTATGTTCTTTCAGACACCTGGCGACTGGTGACTCCTACCACTCCCTCTCCTACCACTTCCGAGTGGGCTGGAGCACTGTGTCTCTCATTGTGCCGGAGGTGGCCAAGGCTATCTGGGAGGAGCTAGTGGATGTGTACATGCCTGTGCCAAAGGAGAGTGATTGGCAGGATATTGCAGAGCAGTTCTGGGTTAACCGTGACTTCCCCAATTGCGTAGGGGCCATTGATGGGAAGCATGTGAGGATCGTGGCACCACCCAATTCAGGCTCCCTTTTTTTTTATTATAAGGAGACCTTCTCCATCGTGCTCCTTGCGGTTGTCGATGCCAACCTCTGCTTCCCCATTATTGATGTGGGTGCCTATGGTCGCGGGAGTGATGGAGGCACACTGAGGGAGTCTGCCTTTGGTCGCGCTCTCCAGGAAGGCACCTTGGGAGTCCCACCAGACGCCATCATCCCTGGAGCAGAGGATCTCGGGCCACTTCCTCACACCTTTGTGGGGGACGAAGCCTTCCCGTTGCGCCGTCACCTGATGTGTCCATATCCTGGAAGGAACCTCTGCAGACGCCGTCGAATGTTCAACTACCGCATGTCTCAGGCAAGAATGGTAGTAGAGCAAGCCTTCGGTGTGCTGGCAGCCAGGCTCAGGATCTACCATCGAGTGATGTGGCAGCATCCACACAATGTGGAGGTGTGCGTGAAGGCAACCTGTGTCCTCCACAACCTTCTTCGCCGTGATGCCCCAACACGCCCCTATAGACTAAAGGAGAATCGAGACAAGGTGCCAATAATTCCACCCTGGAGGCAGTTCGTGTCAGAGAGGCCTATACGACCTACTTTTCCTCTGAGGCGGGAGGTGTCCACCGACATGATCCTGTGTCATAATTACAGACAATGACCAAAAGGCCCTTTTAAGGGCCAACCACAATGTCATAAATTGCAATTCCATGTCAGTGTTGTGTCATTTAATTTGCTAACTAAATTAAAATTTCAAGTAGAAAACTCATGTCATTAATTGTATGTAACATAAGTTTAAAGTATGCAAGTAATTACGTGCACTTTCTACATACACTTTCTATTAGTGTTTTGTGTGTGTGCCGCAGTCTCTTCTAGCTCTCTCTCTTGCAAAAATAAACCACAGTACTGAATAATAGTTAAAGTGAACTTTATTATACTAATGATACAACTGTGTGTGTGTGTGTGTGTGTGTGTTCAGCTCCACCAGATTCTGTAAAACAAAAAACAAATAAAAATGAAAAGGTGAGATGGCAGCATGTTACACATTATCAATGCCATTGTGGAGAACATTCACAACAAAATATTTACACTCAAATTCAGCTTCATATATCAGCTGGTGCATTTTCAGCTTCGTAGCAACGTTTTTTTGGATGGACATCCTTTTTAGGGTGGGGAGCAGGCTGTCCAAGAAGGCCTGGTCTGGGTCTTTCTCCTGTGTTGGTGGTTGATTGACAGATTCTATTGCAGTCACAATCATCTGCTCAAACGCTGAGGGGCTTGCAGAGACAACCCGCCGCCTACACTCCCCTGACAGGTCTGGTGTGTCCTCTATTTCGTGTGGGCGCACGCTCTCCTGTGTGTGATCTGTATCTGTGATTCTCTCTCTCTCCTGATTCTCTCCCTCTCTCTCCTGTGAGACCTCTCCCTCCTGGGTCTCTCTCTCTGTCTCAGTAAGGTTGGAGGTTGTCCTCCGTGGTGTGATAAACGGCAGGAGGAAGGACATAATCTGGGCATAACGCCAGGGCCTCTTCTGAGAGGCAGCAGCCCTGCTTACCCGCCTGGACTCCCTCCTGCTTACCCGCCTGGACTGGTTTTCCCTCCTATACCGAACATAGGCATCATGGAGGTCCCTCCACTTTTTTTTACATCCTCCACTGAAAAGCACAGACAATGTTCAGCACATTTTAATTAATTAATTAATCTGTGTGAACTGAACTTTGAACTAGTTCAAAAAATAAATAAAAATAAAAATCAGAAAACTTAACAGGATTTGTTTGAACGTCAGAACTTGTTCTCTACACTACACTCACAAACTTGTGTTTTGTTTTTTGTCAAAGATGTTATAATCTTTAACAAAAATGTTTGACAAGCAAATGTACACAAAAGATAAGTCTCGCACATGGATAATAGGTAATACTAATAGCATTAATAATAATTATAACAGAAGATAATATCTCTAGTCTACCCTAATATTAATTATAAATACAATGTATATACAATATCAAAAACAAATACAATGGATTGACCACCTCCTATGGTGTGTAAGGTATTTTGCATCTAATCCTTTCTGAGCATATAGTGAAGTTTCTCTGAGTCATTTAGACTAAAGAATGAAAAATTCAGTGCTGCAAATTGTGGAAAAAATATTCCCCTTGTAGTGGTACTTGGGACAGACAAGAAAGTGTTTTCATCTTCTGTCTATCTGATTCAAATCACAGTATGCTAATTCAGTGGTATGAATTTAATTGTTGTTTTTATTTATATTGTTGTCCATTTATCGAACTTCCATGCCTCTTATATAGTAATTATATATTACTATGTACCAATTTACTAATGCTCAGACACACTCGGTCTCTCTCGCGCGCGCTCTCGGACACACTCAGTCTCTCTTGCAGTGTCGCTCGAGTGCAGAGTTCGCTTCGCTTTTGTCCAGTCCGGCGCCTCATAGCTCTGCTCTGTGCTCAACTCAACTTTTATTTATTTATACTCCAACATCTCCGCGAATTATTGACTGGGGTAATAATCGCGCGACACAACGAATCGATAATGAAATTCGTTGCCAACTCTTTTAATAATCGTTTTTATCGATTCGTTGTTGCAGCCCTATATACCACTATATCACATTTAGCCGACCTGACATGTCAACGTCCTGGGCAACTTTCCTCCACGCAGCAGCCTTCCGATTAATGTCTCTATAACCCTCATCAGAGAGATCATACAGAATTGTACATTCTGACACTGACAAAATCAACCATTCTAATCTCTCTGCCATTTTTGTTCTACTCGCTTCCGAAGCTTTTCAACGGTGTAGTACGACGTCCGCTGGGGGCGTACTGTGTATTACGGAGCTGATCTCAACTGCCAGTGTGAAGGCGGCGTAAAGGCTGTGTAGTTAGTAATCTTTCGTTGTGCATGTTGGCTACCACACCCCACTGACTTTCTAAGGCTATAATTTAATTTTGTCCAGAATACTTGACAATGACATGTCAGCAAGAACGCTCGCAACACATTAGCAACTGGTAGGTGAAACTCTCAGAACTGAAACTCTCTTTGTTTGGACCCGGCACTGAAAAAAAAACGCATGAACTTATTGACCTGACCCACCAAGCTTTTTATTAGAAAACAAGCTCTCTAATTTAATAACATAACACATTTTATACAGACACTTCATATTTAAATAGTATTAGATGATTTTTTTGGCTGCACTGGCTCCTTTTGAAGCCATGGCCTAAAATGACGCATGAGGCCGTTCCTGAAAATGGGAAGGCTGTTTGCAGCGGGCTCCAGTCGCGACTACCTGTCTGTGCAACTCCTCGTTAGTATAGTGGACAGTATCTCTGCCTGTCACGCGGAAGGCTGGGGTTCGATTCCCCGACGGGGAGACCTAGTCCCTTACTGCTGCCCAAAGACCCATACAAAAGTTTTGCTTAATTTAGTGACATACCAGCGTCTAATCGATACTTTTAAACGGTACCGGTGCCTGAACTGATACTTTATGGAAAAAAAGAGAGCCACAAAACGAAGGTGGATGACATTAAATAACGGCTGTTTATTAATTTTGTTTTATTCTTTAAATTGATGAATATAATAAAAGTTTAAAGTATATATAAGGATATTTAAGTCAATACAAAACACAAAACATGTACAACAAATAATAAAACCTAAGCCACTTAACCCAACTACAATAATTTAACAGACACAAAATAACAGTTACAGTACTAACAACAGCAAAGTTGGTATTCTTGGTATGCTACAAACCAGCTTCAAATTTCAGCTATTCTTTTGCAGAAATATGACCAGTTTGACTTCTCTGGCAAAATACGACACCTCTCCTGACTTGAGAAAACCCTCTCAAACGGTGTCGATGAGGCACCATGTTCTTTAACTTTCCGTGTTGTTGTTCCGATCTGCATTCACGTGAATTTTCTCAATCAGGAAATTATTTTTCAGATTATTCTGACACCACATGAATGCAGTCTCATTTAACTAGTGATCACATGCGGTGATGACGCTTCTTACATCAGTTTTGGAGCAAATATTTCAAATCGACAGCTCAGGCATTTTCACACGTAAGTTTAAAATATTCTAGGTGAAAACACAGAATAGTTGTGAGCGTGAGTTCACACTGAGCGTAACACTGAGCGTGTTTGCTAAGTGCTAGTTAAAGCGCGAAAGCCCATTTGAATCTGGCAGTTACGTGACTTCACTGTACATTCCTAAAATCCCATCCGCTCAAGCGATTAATAATAGTACAATTCTTTGTACATAAAGCCAAATTTATTAAGACCCAATCTCTTTTCAGAAATTTAAGTGAATTGGAAGTAAATTATTTGCTGTAAAATTACTTTAATTTGTGATTTAAAAATAAATAAATAGCAGAGCTTTCTGTGAAGTTCAGCAGGTGTAAATTGTGTCTGAGCGATTTGAATCTCTCTACATATGCTGCAACTCAAATGACATTAAAGACTTGGCTTATTACTTTCATTTAAAATCTCTAACTAAAATACTCACTTTTAATTCGACTGTTTATCAATCGTTTTTTGGTACTGAATGAATCACATTTGTACTTGCCATTTATTTATCTTTAACTGATTCTTGGAAGATCATATTTTTAGATATTTTATACCAATTGTCCGGTATTTTTAGATTCAAATTCAAATGTCCACAATGTAATATTAGAAACACATGACTTTTATATGTGTATCTATACTGGGCCTAATACTATTCGTGTGAACTTTGCTATGAAATCTAACACTAATTTTAGCCTGTAGGTTTGGTCATTATTTGCATTTTTATACAATGTTGTCTAACATGAATATTATAAATACATATTTATGTAATTTTAGCGTGTGGACAGGACTCTTATTTTGGCCTCGTGATATGACGCAATAAGGCTGCGCCACGCTCCTGCGTCTGTTGTGATTATGCTGAAGAAAGGTTTGTACTTTTAACCATTTAAAGTGTTTAAATCGATACAAACCGTTCAATGTTACTACTTTACTGTTTTACTTGTATGTGGCATTCTAATAGTTTATCAAACATTAGTGAATGTATTTCTTGTGAGTAAAGCGCTTCAACATACGAGTAACAGACACGAGTCTCATTTCGCTCCAGTTCATCATTAGCCTAACACGAATTCGGATGGAGAAACGGAGCTTTTTTAGTCAATTGAACCAAATGCTTAAATGATTCAGTGATTCGAATCGCTCGAATCACCGCACGCTGACGAGACATGCTGGTCAAAATGTATCAAGACAACTTTAACAAACGAACTTCAAATGTGTTTATGAAAGTGTAATATATTAAATGTAATCTACAAATCATTAAATAGCTTGTATTATTCATAACTAAATATGAATTGTCTGAATAACTTGTTTTATTAATTTGTACTAGCGCTAGTTTTGTGTTTTTTTAATTTATTTATTTTTATCAGAGGCCTCTTTCAGAAAGGGGGTTTTAAGTGGAAGTATATTAAGAGTATATGAACCCTGAAATGAAGGAAACTCTGGGAGGTATGTCAAACCCGAGAAAGCAGAGTAAGTCAAGCCGTTTCTGAAAGAGAGGTAACTTATACTCAGAATCAGTTACCATGGTAATTTACTCTGTGAACCTAACCTGGTCAGAAGCAGGTTTTCTTCGGTAAACCCAGAGTTTCCCTTTTTAAAGCTTAAGCGGAGTTTAAATATGTCATTCATTCATTCACGCTGCAAAAATGTTTTTTTTTTTTTCTGAGTCTGTAACTAGCCTAAATTAAGTGCATTTTACTTAAAACAAGTAAAGTTATCTGCCAGCGGGGTAAGAAAAATATTCTTAATGCAAATGGAAACAAGATTATTTTTCTTACCCCATTAGCAGATAATTTGCAAAACAATAATTTAAAAAAATAATGCAGGAAACAAGATTAAATACCTTGTGTCATTTTTCTTATGCAGAAAATGCATCTTGATTTAAGAATCTTTAGATATTTTGACTGGAAACAACAAAAATACTAGCCTAAGTAAGAAAAGTATTTTATAGGATAATTCATTCATTGCTCATATTTTCATTGTGTCAAAGTGACAAATGGCATGACTTTTATACAGGATCCTGTAGATGAGGAAGCTGCATTAATTCAGTTACATTTGTTACAATAGTAGTTTTCTATATACACTAACATCGGGGATGCAGAGCACATTATTAAGGCCGCTGTATTCAGAGCGTTAAGGAAAGTGTGCCTCGCTCTCATGCTCTTTCTGAGAGTTTTTATGTTGTTTCCTGAGCACAAACCTGTGAGTGCCATCAAAGAGGAGGTTCACAGGATTGCAGGTCAGTGTAGAAATCGGTTTAAATGTGGCGAATCTGATAAATGATGTTCACTTGATAACATCTTGCTGCAGCCTTGGTAAGTAACGTAATATTTTGAAATTCCTTTAGGATTTCCAATGTGGTTGGATGCATTAATGACACGCATATTCACATCATCTGATTGAATTGTTTTTATACTTAATTTTTAGTTGCTGCCAAGTTCTCTCTTTTTTTTCTTTTTTTCTTTTTGCACGCCCGTGGGATACCATTAAAATAAATATTAGATCAATAACTTGCCTTTCAGACAGTTTTTACCTCTGATATTATAACAAAAATAAAACTTGCGTATAGACTCGGAAGTATGCAGACGTCTTCTTGTCGGGTGCTGTTGCAGTGGTGAATCGTAATTTCGGCGTTCCATTGATCATGGCTTTCCAAGTAGGGGAGTGCGGGGCACAACGTAACACTTTTTGGATTTGGCCAAATAATGAACAAAGTAATGGGGTTAGACAAACCATATTTTTAAAAAAACAACATGCAAGCCTCTCCTACAAATGAGCACTGTTTGTATGTTCGTCGGACCTACCATTCCTGTGCAGTATCGGCCAAAGCGCCAAGAGTCAAATGTTACAATTTACCCCGTGGGCGGGGTTAGTTGTAACAGACAGAGAGTTAGTTGTAACAGTTGCTGGAAGAGTCAGATTTCACACAATAAATTCAAATTCAGTTTAGTTTAGATTGTAGTATATTTCCTAATAGTACTCAACTAAATGTTTTATTCTACATAGCACAGTATGTCAATTTTTTGATCTATTAAAACAATACTCTTGATTGTAGGTCAGATTTATTTTCAACAATAAACTGGTTCAATAATTATAATAATTTATTTTTCTTATTACAGTAGGCCTAGTAGATAAATACATTAAATAAATAAATACATACATAAATAAATAAATACATTAATAAATACATTAATAAATAAAAATTAAAAACATGTCACTCTTAACATTTATGAAGACATTTCAACCTCTTCAACTGTGTGATTTAAGGGAGATTAGACAACAAATCATGTCAAACTTTTTTTTTTTTACTTTTAAAACAGACCTGTATATAGGCCTCAGTTTCATGAACCGATAGGCTAACATTTTAAAAATCATGTAACTTTCTTTTTTTATCTTAAGACATTTTAAAATGTGCATAAACCATTTCCTTTCACAAGACATTTAAACATTTGCATAAGCTTTTCAAGGTAAAGATAAAAAAAAAAACGCATCTTTTCACACCGTTTCTGTATAACTGATATTTGAATGAACTGAATAACTGATTATTTTGTATCAGTGCTAATAAATGATAAATCTAACAAATATTCATCACATAGTAAGTGGAAACATTTTCAACATACCACTGTACGATGTGTAGCCTAGAAACTTTACTCATTAAAGGGATGGTTCACCCAAAAATGAAAATTTCCCCATGATTAACTCACCCTTAAGTCATCCTAGGTGTATATGACATTCTACTTTCAGACGAATATAATCTGAGTTATATTAAAAAATGTCCTGGCTCTTCCAAGCTTTATAATGGGAGTGAATGGGTATATTTTCCATCATGGATGTATGCGCTCTGATGGACTTCCAAAAAAATATACTCATTAACTCTCATTATAAAGCTTGGAAGAGCCAGGACATTTTTTAAATACAACTCGAATTGTATTAGTCTGAAAGAAGAATGTCATATACACCTAGGATGGCTTCAGGGTGAGTAAATCATGGGCTCCTTTTCATTTTTGAGTGAACTATCCCTTTAATACAACTTACTCTTCATCACAGACGTGACAAACATAATGTTAATTTCCCTCTGTGCATAACTCATGTGCCCACCCATCACAAAAGACACATTTAACCCATTTCTCTCCAGGTGCAGAGGATGTAAATTCCTCCCCGCACACAAGGCAGTCGACTGAGTTACTTGCTTTACTTTGCTTTTTCACACCAAGGCTTCTGTTCTTGGGGGCTGTCTTTTTGCTCTTTCTAAACTCTTCTTCTGCAACGACTGGAGTGTCTGTGAGGATGGCACTTATTATCTTCTTTCTGGGCTTGGCAACTTCTTTTCTTGGAGGTGCCTTGGGGAAGGGCCTGACTAAAGCAGGATTGAATTCAGGCACAGAGGAGCCCTGGTGGAGTTTGAAGGAGCCCTGGTGGAGTGTGGTGGAGCCCTGGTGAAGAGAGGAGGAGCCCTGGTGGAGTGTGGTGGAGCCCTGGTGAAGAGAGGAGGAGCCCTGGTGGAGTGTGGTGGAGCCCTGGTGAAGAGAGGAGGAGCCCTGGTGGAGTGTGGAGGAGCCCTGGTGAAGAGAGGAGGAGCCCTGGTGGAGTGTGGAGGAGCCCTGGTGGAGAGAGGAGCAGACCTGGTGGAGTGTGGAGGAGACCTGGTGGAGTGTGGAGGAGCCCTGGTGGAGTGTGGAGGAGCCCTGGTGGAGTGTGGAGGAGCAGCCCTGGTGGAGAGAGGAGCAGCCCTGGTGGAGAGAGGAGCAGCCCTGGTGGAGTGTGGAGGAGCAGCCCTGGTGGAGAGAGGAGCAGCCCTGGTGGAGTGTGGAGGAGACCTGGTGGAGTGTGGAGGAGCCCTGGTGGAGAGAGGAGCAGCCCTGGTGGAGTGTGGAGGAGCCCTGGTGGAGTGTGGAGGAGCCCTGGTGGAGTGTGGAGGAGCAGCCCTGGTGGAGAGAGGAGCAGCCCTGGTGGAGAGAGGAGGAGCCCTGGTGGAGTGTGGAGGAGCCCTGGTGGAGAGAGGAGCAGCCCTGGTGGAGTGTGGAGGAGCAGCCCTGGTGGAGAGAGGAGCAGCCCTGGTGGAGTGTGGAGGAGACCTGGTGGAGTGTGGAGGAGCCCTGGTGGAGAGAGGAGCAGCCCTGGTGGAGTGTGGAGGAGCCCTGGTGGAGTGTGGAGGAGCCCTGGTGGAGTGTGGAGGAGCAGCCCTGGTGGAGAGAGGAGCAGCCCTTGTGGAGAGAGGAGGAGCCCTGGTGGAGTGTGGAGGAGCCCTGGTGGAGAGAGGAGCAGCCCTGGTGGAGAGAGGAGGAGCCCTGGTGGAGAGAGGAGGAGCCCTGGTGGAGAGAGGAGCAGCCCTTGTGGAGAGAGGAGGAGCCCTGGTGGAGTGTGGAGGAGCCCTGGTGGAGAGAGGAGCAGCCCTGGTGGAGAGAGGAGCAGCCCTGGTGGAGAGAGGAGCAGCCCTGGTGGAGTGTGGAGGAGCCCTGGTGGAGAGAGGAGCAGCCCTGGTGGAGAGAGGAGCAGCCCTGGTGGAGAGAGGAGCAGCCCTGGTGGAGTGTGGAGGAGCAGCCCTGGTGGAGAGAGGAGCAGCCCTGGTGGAGTGTGGAGGAGCCCTGGTGGAGTGTGGAGGAGACCTGGTGGAGAGAGGAGCAGCCCTGGTGGAGGGTGGAGAGAGGAGCAGCCCTGGTGGAGAGAGGAGTAGCCCTGGTGGATAGAGGAGCAGCCCTGGTGGAGAGAGGAGCAGCCCTGGTGGAGTGTGGAGGAGCAGCCCTGGTGGAGTGTGGAGGAGCCCTGGTGGAGTGTGGAGGAGCCCTGGTGGAGTGTGGAGGAGCAGCCCTGGTGGAGAGAGGAGCAGCCCTGGTGGAGTGTGGAGGAGCCCTGGTGGAGTGTGGAGGAGCAGCCCTGGTGGAGAGAGGAGCAGCCCTGGTGGAGTGTGGAGGAGCAGCCCTGGTGGAGAGAGGAGCAGCCCTGGTGGAGTGTGGAGGAGCCCTGGTGGAGTGTGGAGGAGACCTGGTGGAGAGAGGAGCAGCCCTGGTGGAGGGTGGAGAGAGGAGCAGCCCTGGTGGAGAGAGGAGTAGCCCTGGTGGATAGAGGAGCAGCCCTGGTGGAGAGAGGAGCAGCCCTGGTGGAGTGTGGAGGAGCAGCCCTGGTGGAGTGTGGAGGAGCCCTGGTGGAGTGTGGAGGAGCCCTGGTGGAGTGTGGAGGAGCAGCCCTGGTGGAGAGAGGAGCAGCCCTGGTGGAGTGTGGAGGAGCCCTGGTGGAGTGTGGAGGAGCAGCCCTGGTGGAGAGAGGAGCAGCTAGGGCCCTATAAAATCCGTTTTATTTTTTCCCAAATTCCGTTTTATTTTTTCCCAAATTCCGTTTTTTCCGTTTTAATTTTTGCAAATTCCGTTTTTTCCGTTTTAATTTTTGGGAATTCAGTTTTTTTTTTTACCCTTTACTGTTATTTTAGTCGTAAAAAGAGTGTTTTTAATGTTAATGATTAAAATATACACAAATAAAATAAGAATGACCCTAAATTTATTGAGGTAACAAACAAAATTCTCGTTTTAAGAGGTGTTAAATGTGGTTTGGTTTGTTTACTTTATTGAATGTATTAGGCTAACTAACATGAACCACGAGCAATACATTTGTTACTGTATTTATTAATCTTTGTTAATCTTAGTTAACCCTAACCCTGCATTTTTATTATGTTACTTCACACAGTGCATTAAGATAACTAATGTTAACAAATACAACTTTTCATTTAAATAATGTAGGCTACTAAATGGTGAAATTAACATTAATAAAGATTAATAAATGCTGTAGAAGTGCAGTTTATTAATAGTTAATGTTAACTGATCTAGTTAACTAGAGTTTAATAAATGGAACCTTATTGTAAAGTGTTACCGATTTTGTTATACACAGAACCGATTCAGTGTTGGACAGATCAGTTGTTTTAACCATTCATTAAAGTGAATCGGTTCAAAGGAGTCATTAGTTCGCGAATCGGACGTATCATTAGCAGACTTGTACGCGTTGTGTGATTATCCCGGCAGTTAGGACATCGCACAAGATTTGTCAACACAGACAACATTTCATCATTGGATAGGTTTTGTTTAGTTTATTGAAAGTGTTTTTTATGTCAGCTGAATGGGCGGAACGCTTTTCAGAGAAGAAGGCAAGGTAAAAAAGGTTTTTTTTGCACAATTCACACCCAGCGGTAGCCTAATTCAGGAAAAAAAAAATATCCGAATACTCCACGTGAAACTTCGTTCTTCAGATCTTTTACCATTGTGTCAATTCTCAATTGATTTAGATTAATAAGCGCGAGGGAGTGAGAGAGAGAGAGAGAGCAAGACAGTTTGAAGACGCGCGAGCGACCGGGCCTCTCTCTCAGTTCGTTCTTTCAGTAATATGCGATTTTCCTCAGACATACTTTTTTCTCCCACACAAAAACAGAATTTTATTCCAAATATCTAAAATTCTGCGAAATTCCGCGTTGACACTAGATTCCGCGTTAATTTGCCAATTCCGCGATTCCGTCCGCGATTCCGTGATCGCGGAAATTATAGGGCCCTAAGCAGCCCTGGTGGAGAGAGGAGCAGCCCTGGTGGAGTGTGGAGGAGCCCTGGTGGAGTGTGGAGGAGCAGCCCTGGTGGAGTGTGGAGGAGCCCTGGTGGAGTGTGGAGGAGCAGCCCTGGTGGAGAGAGGAGGAGCCTTGGTGGAGTGTGGAGGAGCCCTGGTGGAGTGTGGAGGAGCAGCCCTGGTGGAGTGTGGAGGAGCCCTGGTGGAGTGTGGAGGAGCAGCCCTGGTGGAGAGAGGAGGAGCCTTGGTGGAGTGTGGAGGAGCCCTGGTGGAGAGAGGAGCAGCCCTGGTGGAGAGAGGAGCAGCCCTGGTGGAGTGTGGAGGAGCAGCCCTGGTGGAGTGTGGAGGAGCCCTGGTGGAGTGTGGAGGAGCCCTGGTGGAGAGAGGAGCAGCCCTGGTGGAGTGTGGAGGAGCCCTGGTGGAGAGAGGAGGAGCCCTGGTGGAGTGTGGAGGAGCCCTGGTGGAGTGTGGAGGAGCCCTGGTGGAGAGAGGAGGAGCCCTGGTGGAGTGTGGAGGAGCCCTGGTGGAGAGAGGAGGAGCCCTGGTGGAGTGTGGAGGAGCCCTGGTGGAGAGAGGAGCAGCCCTGGTGGAGTGTGGAGGAGCCCTGGTGGAGAGAGGAGCAGCCCTGGTGGAGTGTGGAGAAGTGTGGCGGAATCTGCAGAGGATGTCAAGGTAGTTGGCTCTGGTCGGTCAGTTGCATATGCAGGAGCAAAGTCATTTTCTCCAAACACATCAGGGCTGTAGGGCCAGATACCAGTGCACCTAGATAGATAGATAGACAGATAATTTATTCATCCCAAAGGAAATTAAGGATTTTATTATTTTTTATTTAATAGATGGATACCTGAAACCCGACATGATGTTCTCAGGTGTTGTTGCCTGTGGCAACGCTTTTGCAACAATCCCAGGGAGGTCGTATATTGTGGCGTTCTTGCCAGGGTGAGCTTTCATCCAGGCGTCCAGGTGCGTGTTGACCCTCCATTTGAAAGATTGAAAAACTGTTCTGTCCAGGGGATAGAGCTTATGAGTGCAGTGTGGCGGGAAAGTAAGTAAAACAATGCCTCTTTCTCTACAGAAATCCATGGCTGGCACAGACAGGTGGGACACGTGATTGTCCAGCAAGAGAAGTACCTTCATTTCTAGCGAGGGTTTTGTATGGTTGGCAAAGTGGTGAAGGAACTGCAAAAATTCCTCTTCTTGCATCCAACCAGACCCATTTGCTGCTCCGGCTGATGCAGGCGGCTCTTCATGGATGAAGTGAGAGTAATATCGTTTACGGGGAAAAACAAAAAACGGAGGCACCGAATTCCCCAGGGCATTAATGGCCACTACCACAGTCACAAGCGTACCCCTTTCTCCAGATGTCATTGCTCCGATCTGGCGCACTCCTTTTGTCGCAATTATTTTTTCTGGGGTCTGTACTGTGGTCACACCAGTCTCATCCATATTCCATATGTCATTTGGCCTGAAATGGTGAGTATTGTATACAGTGTCTAAATTGTTAAAAAAAATTCCTACATTGTGAGAATTTAAACTAGTTGCTCTCGCCATACTGGTGGCTTGTGGTTTTTGTATTGAAAGAGACTTGTTCCTTTTGAGGAAGGATGTAAACCAGTCTTTGCCTGCCATTTGGGTTTTTGACCAGGATTCCATGAATTTGCAGTGGAACTTGACAGCGCATTCGAATGCAAGTTTTCGAAACTAAAAAACACAAACATAAAAAAGGAAAAAAAAAAAAAAATAGTCAACTACATGAATTGCTTTTACATACATCACACACGGCATCCTAAAATTGCTTATTTGTGTAAGTATATATGCATACTTGTATGCACGTGTGTAGCCTATGTATGTATTTATGTGTGTGTGTGAGAGAGAGAGTGTGTAGGCCTATGTATTAATTCATTTATTCTAAGCATTCAAACAAACGAACCTACCATTTATAACAGAAACAGGCACTTGAATGTGAACAGAATTCAACAGAACAGAGCAATTATTCCTAACTTATCCTAGTTCAACCAGCCTACCTCCTTGGGGCTCAGCCCATAACACATTGCTGCCGCACGAGTCAAATAAGCAACAAGCTGCTCCTCCTGCTCTGAAGTAAACACTTTTTTTGTGTGAAGAGTAGCCCACTGGAGGTAGTGGTGATCTTACTCCCTGCTCCTGCAGTTTGTGTTTACGTCTTATAAAGCGGTGTAGAGTAACATGGCAGATGCCATAGCTATATGCCACGCTCCGCAAGGACCTGCCTCTCTCCACCTCCCTGGCTGCCAAACTAAAAACTTCCCTAGTAGTCTGTCCCCTAGTTGTCGACTTTCTACTATTTCTATTCTAACCCTGTGAATAAAAGAAATGCAACAAGTGTTTGTGCAAACTGTACTTACTGTAATACAATGGGAATGTATTCAATTTATTTAAATATAAATTGTATAGGCTATATGTGTGTACACACACACACACAGCATTTGCATTTATATTTATAAGCTATATATACATACGTATAATATACATATGTATGTAGATATAGCTTATAAATATAAATGATATATGTGTGTGAGTATGTGTACACAAACATATAATTTATATTTATAAGCTATATAAATATATTTATTCGCAAAATGTACTTGATACAATCCGACATTGCCGATTATTATGTGCGGCTTAGTTGTAATACCGTGTTACAACTAACCCCGCTGTGTAGTGTTTACCTCAGGACTGGCTAGCAGTCACTATGCGTTTTTCACATCTTTCAAAATGGTAACATCTTTTAGCCAAGAAGACGGTAATCACAACAATATAAGATTGGACTAACCTACTTTCACACATTCTTTGAAAATCGAAAAAACTACTATTATAAAAAACAGTCCTCATCCAATATTTGACGAACTTTCTCGAAAAATTGCGGGAAGACGTCTGCCGACAGTGTGGTGAAAAGCCCGGAAGAACATCATAGTTAACCCTGTGCAACTATCTAAAATGTCCGTGTTACTTTTTACCCCGCGTTATTTTTGCGCCCCACGCTCCCCTAGTGTTGCATGTGCTTTATTAAAGAGTTATTTGAACTAACTCAATTCAGCTGTTCTGAAACCCAAAACTCAGAGTTTCCCATCTCAGGGTAAAGGCGGGCATACACTGTGTGATATCTGTGCGATTTCAGCAAGGTGCCTACTCGCACTGAGCGAGTAGATCGCATGCGATGTAAAGCCAAAGCTCAGGATTTATGTGCTCACACTATACGGTCTGATCATCGAGCTGCGACTTTACGTGTGAAATATGCGCGAATCAGCGCGATAAACCCTCATGCCGGGTTTGCGTCTATAGACAACATCATGTATCCAGAGATATTGTCAAAACAAGCATTAGCTATCAATATCAAGATGATTTAACATTTCCAATTTATGTATTAAATTATTATTAGTATTATTGTATTATTAGTAGTAGTAGTAGTAGTAGGGAAGGCCTAGGCTACTTTTATTATTAAATTGATAGGCTATTATAATTAAATTGCCACGCAATAATTTCATAGCGCATCACCGCATAACCAACGCGCTGTGAGGATAATAAAAGATTACATAGAAGCTTACTTCTCCTTATTGAAAATTGTCAAAAAACATTTAGGTCGATTTCAATAAATTATAGGCATATAATTAATTATTAACAGTCTATAATATGTCTGAACACTGCAATAAATAAAAAAAAATTAAATTAAAAACAGCTTTATTTCAAAAACATTGTTTAACAAATTAATAAAAGAGGCAAAGTGTACATCGCAGGTGGCTCGGAAAACGTGGGTAATGGTTAATCCATTTTGCAACACGAACTGGAGGTAAGCAACAGTAATTTGTAGTTAGCTTGAACTACAGAACTTAAAGATCTTCCTCTTTTAAATTTTTTGTTTTGTTTTTGCTGCAGATGAAACTTCTGTTTTCGCGAGGGCACAGTGAGGGAAAAAACACTGAGTTTAGGGCAATCGGTTCATAGCTCTGCTTCAACTGTGCGATATAGTCACGAGGAGCGACCAAAATTTCTAACATGCCAGAAATTCATCCGACCATCTGATTGCCGGTCGGGAGAGGTTAATTGCCTCTCGTTTCCCCCTGTACACTGCACAACAAACGACGCACGACAAAGCTGAAAATCAGTCCGACCCGAAAAAGAGTCGTACGAGTCAGAATTTGGCTCAAAACCGGACAAAAATCGCACAGTGTATGCCCGCCTTAAGTCAACATGACAGTTTTCAACTAAAAACTTTTTATGTGTTTGGCCATTCGTTTACACGACAACAGCATTTTCGGTGCCTGAAAACGCAGACTTTTGAAAATGGGTTTCAAAGTGCAAGTTTTGAAAACGGTCTCTGTGTAAACAACACAAACGTGAATCTGTGAAAACAATGATGTCATGCACATGCGTATTACGTTTTAAGTATATAGTGTTTCATCGCCATCTAATGGCCAGGCAGCAGAATACAGAGTTTTTAGTCGTTTTTGCAGATCCGTGTAAATGGGGAACGTTCTGACAATGGTGTCGTCTACATGGAAGACTCAAAGGAAAAACTTCTGTTTTAAGCATATTGGACCAGAGTTGGACCATTTAACTATCACTCTAAACAAATTACAAATATAAATCACAACTAAATGTGAAGAGTCTTTCTAATTTATGCTCATGATTTTGTTGTGGTAGTTTTGGAGTGTTTTTGACTGACTCTCTTACCAGTGCACTGACTACTGAACTAGAGCTGATTGAGGCGCACCCAGAGATTTTGGATTTATTTTTCTTTCTGTTAATTATTCTCATCTTAAACAGGACAAACACACAGGAAAAACTCCTGGTGAAGCAGCTGAGATCCACGAGACACTATTATAAAGATGGCGTTTATTAAAGAGGAGAGTGAAGAAATGAAGATTGAAGAAACATTCAGTGTGAAACAAGAAGATGAGAAACAAACAAAGACGGTGTTTATTAAAGAGGAGAGTGAAGACATGAAGATTGAAGAAACTTTTAGAGTGAAACAAGAAGAAACTGAGGAACAAACAGGTTGGTTTCATTCTCAAAGCTGAACTCAGTCAATTTGATCTTTATTAAAATGCCCAGCTCTACAGAAATGAATGAAATTTTTTGAAGAATGTCAAAAAAGTGTCAGTTTTATTTTGGCATTGTTTGGGTCGCCTCAAGTGGACAGACATGTTGAGATTACATGACCAAATTACATGATTACATGATTAAATTTTACAAATTTAGTATTAGAAAATTACGTCTCCAATTTTTTATATCAGCTATGCATTCAGTTAGTTATGTGAATTGGTATGTTTAGTCGGGCTGTAAAAATATAGAGCTGAGTATCATCGGCATAACAGTGAAAACTAATGCAAATGTTCCTACTCATATCTCCCAAGGGTAGCATACAGAGTAGGCTTAGGCGGTATCCAAATTTTGATACCGTCAAACCTCCTCCCTATTTTACCGGGGTATACGGTATTACCGTGACTAATTAAAAATTATGACATAAGGCTCAGACAGCGTCACCAAACTGTTGGCTTGTGCCTACACCGTTCAGAAACCGAATACCAGATCGGGCAAAAAAAAAAAAAATCAAGCCCAACCCGTGCACGTTGTGTCCGAGCCCGGCTG
The DNA here is from genome assembly GCF_949319135.1 of Squalius cephalus. Taxonomy (NCBI): domain Eukaryota; kingdom Metazoa; phylum Chordata; class Actinopteri; order Cypriniformes; family Leuciscidae; genus Squalius; species Squalius cephalus. The sequence continues at coordinate 24,381,224 of NC_137125.1, forward strand.
ATGGCATTAAATGTAATTATGAGCCCCAGCCCGATTTAGACTTGACTATTTTTAATACGTGGGCCGTTATAATATGGCGGCGCCAAATAATTTTTTAACGCAGGTGCTGAGGGGGTGCTAGATATAAATACTATTAATAAATGAGCAAAAATGGGACACTTAATATATAATATTGAATTATTTTAATTATCACAATTAAAGTATTAATTTTATTAAATTAAACAAGCACAACATTCAACATTCAATCAAATATTATTAAAGATTTATTATTGTTAATACATTTTTTCAACATAATATCTCATTATTTTGAAATGTGTGCATGCAACAAGCAAGAAGTGCATTTGTAAATCCGGTGACACGCGTCCATTGATTTTTATTAATACAACTTTTCTGTCAGCGTCTGCTGCAAAGATTAAGTTGACGATCGCCATCTCCTAGTGAACGCGCATATATAGAGAGAAATGCAAATCATGGATTACATAATCAGAAGGTATAGGCTAGCCTTTTTCTTTTCGTTTTGAATTGTTTTGTTTAAAGAAATTGACGATCGGCATCTCCGTAGTGAACGCGCCTATAGAGAGAAATGCACATCATGGATTAATCAGAGTATGCTGCCTATATTTCTTTTCGTTTTGAATTGTTTCGTTTAAAGAAATTGACGATCGCTATCTCCATAGTGAACGATAGAGAGAAATGCACATCATGGATTACATAATCAGAGAGTAGGCTAGCCTATTTCTTTTAGTTTTGAATAGTTTCGTTTAATGAATTTGATGATCGCCATCTCCGTATGAACGCGCATAGAGAGAAATGAACATCATGGATTAAATAATCAGTGAGTGGCCTATTTCTTTTCGTTTTGAATTGTTTCGTTTAATGAAATTTCAAGCTTAATTTAGATATAGGCCTATCAGTCATGTCTGTGAGGCATACACTGAGTTTCGGTTAATTTATGATGAGATTTCAATGCAAGTGACCGCGGCACGCCAGCACACGATCACGTCATGATTATATTGTCTTCTATATTTGATTCTTATTTCTTAAATCCAGGCAATTGGTTGATGAATTTTTTTTTAAATTAAGATACAATTTATACAAAACAAAATTCACTTTAAAGAAAGGCCTTTTACAAAACGAAACTTAATTAAGTGGTCAAAATGTCTGACTCCCGATGCATCCCATCTTACTCGTGCTGTTCACTTTTCATTATCAACATAGATGAAAAAAATAACATTATAATATTTTAACAAATATGAACTAATGCGCTTATTTAATGAACTCGGGGCAAAATGCATCCTCGCAGCAGTGAGTGGGTGGTTGTTTCGGAGATGCGACATTAGGTTAGAGGTGTTTCCATCTCTCGCGGTAGGGCTGGGCGATATGGCCAAAAAAAAATTTCACGATAATTTTTTTATATCAGTCGATATCGATAATTATCACGATAAAACTAAAATCTTTATTTCTTTCAAGTTTAAAGGCAGATTTTTGCTCCTAAGTGAAAGTTGTAGAAACCAGAGCATTAATTGTGGTTTTAAACTACTCTTTATTGTCAGAACATATCAGGACAAACACTTGCCAAACTGTTGAACATTTCACAAATCTGAGGTAGAACATTCAAACAAATTTTTCCTTAACAAAATAAATATCTTTATTGGACAATTAATTTCTTAGTTTCTGCATGTGCTAATTTTTATTTGGTAAAATGTAATATTCTGACTGTTTGAGTTTTATTAAACTTAACCATTGGTCATCCAGTATCATGCATTTAGATCATGATAACCTCACTATCATGGCAAAATGTAACTTTATGGTTTCTATGGTATTTGTATGAAAAACAGTAGCCTAGATACATTATTAAATACTGTAATCATATTCCATCAGTCCTTTAATACATTGTCTACATTAATAATATAATACAATTCGATATGTATGTCCCACATTTCATGGTGCAGTTAATATTACTAGGCTAATGTTACAGTAAATCCATGGTAAATGATGGGAATTTGTAGACGGAAAAGCCTTCTGCGCACAGTGTTTCTCCTGTTTGTCAGCGCTGTTTCATCTGCCTTTAAACTGGTTTAAATCACTGAGACATTGTGTTCGCTGAATTCAAGCGCTTCTCACTGGATCTCGTGACGAGAGCGATCAGAGTAAACGCATCTGCTCTAGTGAGCTCGCGCTGCCGTTTGGACTTTGAGCCGAGCGGATTAATGGTCCGTGTGGCACGCGGTTCAAATGAGTTTCGTTCCGCTTTTGGCGCATAAACATTATCGAACTCTTGATATCGTTTTATCGAGAGAAATTATAATAATAAAATTATCGTTATCGTTTTATCGCCCAGCCCTATCTCGCGGTTACCGCCTCTCCCTTCTCTCTCTCTCTCTCTCTCTCTCTCTCCTCCACACTGTCACTTGATGACAACCACACATAAGCATTTTTAGGCATTAAATAAATTATATTTATATATTATATATAAGTGCCGGTAATGACGGTATTGAAACTGATACCGTTGCTATTTTAAAACCCCGCGGTATATGATATTACCATAATACCGCCCAACCCTAATACAGAGTGAACAGCAACTGAGCTTACTGACATACTGAACTTGTGATCAAAACTTCTACATTTACATCTACAAATCAGTAATGGTCAGATAAGTATGATTTGAACCATGCTAATGCAGTTACACAAATGCCAACGTAATTTTCGAGTATTTGAGAATTTTCGATAACGTTGTGGTCGATAGTGTCAAATGTAGCGCTAAGGTACAGTAACACTAATAGAGAGAACCATAATAGTAGTACCAATAGTAGTTTGATGGTGTTTATCAGCCAGAGCTTGCAAGCTGTTTCAAACTCCTGAAACTAAATCCAAACTAACTTCGTTTGGGACTGATTTTGTTTGAATTCGTCACAATAGTTTGTTCTTCAGTTTCACTTGGAGTATATGGACCTTTAGCCTAGTTGTCATTCAATTGATTTTAGTCAACAGACTATTATTTGAGGAACAAGACTCTTTTTCTGAACCAACACGCCTTTAATTTATATATAAACTGAGAGTCCTGGACAATCCTAGTTTAGGAGCCAGGCAGGATGTTTGTTGCTCACTATTAATCACAGGGTAAAGTGAACGGTTTTACGTTCATCCTGAGGAGCACTTTCAATGTGAGAATGAGCACACAATAACATGTCAAAATTGAAATTGATGTCTGTTGCTTTGTGCCATTAAACTGGTGATAAACATATATTTGTCTTCTTTTTTTTTTACTTTAGATTGGATGCCACTGAAAGAGGAGAGTCAAGACCTGAATGATGTAAAGGAAGAGAAACATCATGATTTCATAACTGCGGAACAATATTGCTCACAGACTGAAAAGACGTCCTCACAAACAAAATGTCAAAATACTGGAACTAGAAGTTATTTCACCTGCTTTCAGTGCGGAAAGAGTTTTAGTCAACATGGAAACCTTAAAGACCACATGAGAATTCACAATGGAGAGAAGCCTTACAAATGCCCTCAGTGTGGAAAAGGTTTCACTAAAAAAGAAAACCTTAAAAATCACATGCGAATCCACACTGGAGAGAAGCCTTACACATGCCCTCAGTGTGGAAAGAGTTTCACTGGTAAAGGAAGTCTTAAAGTCCACATGAGACTTCACACGGGAGAAACCCCTTACACCTGCCAACAGTGTGGAAAAAGTTTTACACATAAAGCAACAATTAAAATCCACATGAGAGTTCACACTGGAGAGAGCCATTACACATGCCCTCAGTGTGGAAAGAGTTTCAGTCAACCTGGAAACCTAAAAGTCCACATGAGAATTCACACTGGAGAAAAGCCTTACACCTGCCAACAGTGTGGAAAAGGTTTCTCTGAAAAAGGAAACCTTAAAAAACACATGAGAGTTCACACAGGAGAAAAACCTTTCACCTGTCAACAGTGTGGAATGAGTTTTTCACATAAAGCAACAATTAAAGTCCACATGAGAATTCACACTGGAGAGAAGCCTTATGTATGCTCTCAGTGTGGAAAGAGATTTACACATCAAGGATCCCTTAATGCTCACACAAGAATTCATGCTGGAGAGAAGTCATTCACATGTGGTCAGTGTGGAAAGAGCTTCAGACGTAAAGTAAACCTTGATTGCCACATGAGGATTCACTCAAGAGAGAACAGATTTATATGTCATCAGTGTGGACTGAGTTTCACAGACAGCAATCACCTTAAGAATCATGTAATAACTCACATTGGAGAGAAGCCTTTCATGTGTCATCACTGTGGAAAGACTCGCTCAAACAAAGCAAACCTAAAGATTCACATGAGAGTTCACACTAGAGGGAGGCCTTACAAGTGTCTTCATTTCACACAGACCTGAAACGTCATTAGTGTCATACTTCTGGTAAGAAATGTCAGTGTTCTTCAGTGTGACGAGGTTAAAAAAATGAGAATTTTCAAAAATCACCTGCACATTTACTCTGGAGGGAGGTTACTTAATTGTGATCAGTATAAAAAAATATTTTTTGTCATCACACTTACCATCACACCTAATAAATCATTCAGATGTGAGACCCTATTTGTGTTCTTTGTGTGAAAAGATTTTGTACTTGCTCAGCTATTTAAAATAGCACCAGTATATTGTATAATTTAAACTCACCAGAGCAGAGCCAGTGGTTGTTCTGTAGGCAAACGTCAGTGACTTGAATTTGATGCGAGTGGCAACTGTCAACCAGTGCAATTTTGTGAGGAGAGGAGTGACGTGTGCACTCTTCGGCTCGTTAAAGACCACTCAAGCTGCAGCATTCTGGATCAGTTGCAGAGGTTTGACAGAGCAAGCTGGAAGACCAGCCAGGAGAGCATTACAATAGTCCAGTCTGGATAGAACAAGTAGACAAGGAGTTGTGTAGCATGCTCTGATAGGAAGGGCCTGATCCTCCTAATGTTGTACAAGGCAAATCTGCAGGCCCGGGCAGTTCTAGCAATGTGGTCTGTGAAGTTCAATTGATCATCAATCACAACTCCAAGGTTCCTGGCTGACCTTGATGGAGTTATGGATGACGAACCTAGCTGAATGGTGAAGTTGTGATGAAGTGTTGGGTTGGCCGGGACCATGAGTAGCTCTGTCTTTGCAAGGTTTAGTTGAAGGTGGTGGTCCTTCATCCAGCCAGAAATGTCTGTCAGGCAGGCTGAGATGCAAGCAGCTACCGTCGGATCGTCAGGCTGCAATGAGAGGTAGAGTTGTGTGTCATCAGCGTAGCAGTGATAGGAAAAGCCATGTTTCAATCACAGATCCTAGTGATGTCATGTAGATGGAGAAGAGAAGTGGTCCAAGCACTGAGCCCTGAGGCACCCCAGTAGCTAGATGTTGGGTCTTAGACACCACACCCCTCCACGACACCCTAAAGAACCTACCCGAGAGGTAAGACTTGAACCATTGGAGTGCGGTTCCTAAGATGCCCTTCGTCTTTAGGATTGACAGAAGGATCTGGTGGTTAACTGTGTCAAAGGCAGCAGACCGATCCAGCAGGATGAGAACTGAGGATTTGGAAGCTGCTCTTGCCAGTCTCAGAGCTTCAATTAAAGAGAGCAGGGCAGTCTCAGTTGAGTGTCCACTTTTGAAACCAGACTGGTTGTTGTCCAGGAGGTTGTTCTGTGTAAGAAAGGAAGAGGTCTGGTTGAAAACAACTCGTTCAAGTGTTTTAACGATGAATGGAAGAAGGGATACCAGTCTGTAATTTTCCAGATGTGCTGGATTTAGAGTGGGTTTTTTAACCAGTGGGGTGACCCGAGCCTGCTAAAATGCTGTGGGAAAGGTACCAGTGTGAAGAGAGGTGTTGATGATGTGCGTGAGTGCAGGTATAACTGAGGAAGAAATGGCTTGAAGTAGATTAGTGGGAATAGGATCAAACGGACAGGTAGTAGGGCGATTGGAAAGGAGGAGTTTGGAGACTTCTGCCTCTGAAAGCAGAGAGAAGGGGGTAGAGTGTGTGTGTGTTGGCTGGTAAAATGTGTGTCAGTTTGTGGATTGGTAAATTGGCCACTGATGGTGGTCGTTTTATTTATGAAGAGTGTGGAAAAATCATCAGCTGTTCGGGTTGATGGAGTAGGAGGAGGAGGGTTGAGAAGAGATGAGAAGGTTTTGAAAAGCATGCGAGAGTCAGAAGAATTGTTAATTTTGTTGTGATAATAAGTCATTTTAGCAGTAGAGATATTAGCAGAGAAGGAAGAGAGGAGAGATTGATAAAGAACAAGGTCAGTAGGATCTTTCAATTTGTGCCACTTCCTCTCTGCACCCCTGAGTTTAGAACGATGTTCACAGAGAACATCAGATAACCAGGTTTTACCATGTGCTCCCCTTGTGTGTCATGTGTCCTATGTTGTCATTGGGTAATTGTCTTGATTTTTGTTCACAGGTGTTCATTGTTGTTATTAGTCTTTGTGTATTTAAGCCCTCATGTTTGCCCTGTTACTTTGTTGTTTGTATCTTTATAAGTTACAGTCTCATGTTTCTATGTGCCAGGTCTTTGTTCATTGCCAAGTTAAGTTTTTGTTCCTGTTTATGGTTTGTTTCATGTATTGGATTTTGTTCAAAATCTTATTCAGGTCCTTGGATTTTCACTAGTGATGGCAAAGTGAAGCTTTCAACAATTGTATTGGAAAAAGGTTCATTACTTGAAACCTGCCATATGTTTATTCCACCCATGAACTCAGCCAGCTGATTTCACTAATTAGTTCTATCTCCTGGCTGAAAAACTGCTAATTAGCAAATCCAGGTGATTGGAGCAAAATACTGAGGAGGAATTTTACTTTCTGAACCTGGGGGCTGTTCCATAAACCAAGATTAGAGTATAAGCCAGGCTTATTTCGGTTAGTCAGGCTTATTTTTGGTAGATTCGGTTTCATAAAGCAAACTTAAAATAGTTCAAACTCAGTTACCCTGGCAACTTATGCTGGGAAACTAGCCTGGTCCAGGGCAGGCTAACTGTCAGGCTAAGCCTCAGTTGTTACACAGATCCTCTAACACTGACCAATAGGAACACAATGATATTACCACTGACACTCTCTCATACCATTATTGGACTTTATTAACCACTATTAGTCCAAAAATAAATACACAGTATACAGAAAATCAACTTAAATAAGGCTACAATGATAAATTAGACAATATAGACCTATATATATAGATAGATAGATAGGCCTAAATACAATATATATATACTACAGGTTTTTTTACTGGCTGAATGTTTTGTGCCCAAGATTTAATTAGGTTGTTTTAAAGATTTATGAATACATTTCTCTCTGGTTTTGTTTGGCAGCTGTAGTACATGTTTATGATTAGAAGAACATTAGAACACAATCTAAAAAAAGCTTTGTAAAGCAGAAGTTAAAATCACAAAATTAAAAATAAATAATTACAAAAGCAGAGTATAAATTTTAACTGGTAAGATGAATCTGAGCTTAGTAATTGACAGTATATTAGCCTACATTTGATTTACCCCATTACAATAGTTATTACCCCTTTACAGTTATTGCTATCATAAAAATACACACAGGTTTAAAATTCTAAATAAGGCACATCTAATGTCCAAATAACAAATATTTTAGTATATATATATATATATATATATATATATATATATATATAATGTACTTTATTATGTCTTTCAATTCAAACACATTTAACACAATTATACAAATTGATAGTTCCTTTAAAGACATAATATTTTCCCCCAATAAATATTCCTTATTTTTCCTTCTACTTTTTTTCTTTTGTGATAATACCCACCAACACATAGCCTCAAAACACACATGATTAGAACAATAACCAAAAAGTACATAGACACTTTTACACTTTTACATATGATTTAAGGGGGAAAAGACAAAAAACAATAAATAAATAGTAATAAAAATTTAACATTAACATATTTATATCAAACTCTTATAATGACACATAATTCCTAATAGTTATTCAAGTAATATTATTTGAATATCAAATATTCAATATTAAATAAGTAAATAAATAAAATAACAAATAACTAGAAATAAAAGGGAGGGAGGGTTATATAAAAATGTAGTTAATGTAGGCTATATATATTCCTTTATTTTATGGAATATTCTTTGATTTTAGAGTTGCACATATCTTTTCAAAATGTATACATTTGCTCTTAATTTAATGTTATCCTCTCCATAATGTACTTTAGAAACTAAATCTACTCATTTAAAACTGGGGATTCTTGCTTTCTCCAAAAAAATATTGCATTAAAAGCTGTAATTCTCAGCATTCTAAATAAGTATACATCATCTTTATTAAGTAGCATAGGTCCTATACCCAAAACTATATTTTGTATCTTTATATAGGCTATTTAGTTTCTTAAAAACAAGTAATAAAAACTCAGTGAGTGTTTTAGCGCAATTTTCTCACCTCATGGGATCACAACACTAAGAGATAGTAAATCTTTTCCTGGATTTTTTTTGTGCGTTCCCGAGATTAGACCTTCCTTAACATAATGCCGAAAACCCGAAGTCTCTAGGTGGTCTGGTTGAGGAGTAGATAGAAGTGCAAGATTGGTGCGCACAGACGCACAGAACAGAAATCATGAGTTAAAAATCGCAATTTGTCCGGTGGAAAATTGCGCTATAAATCTTCCCTGAATTATAGGCTACTTCACTGAAGTAGGCTACTTCTGTTCGCTAGAAGTTCACTGCAACTTATCCAACATCCTAAAGATAAATTATTATAATTAGAAGATATTTCTAGTGTTATAAAATATCGCATATTAATTTTCCAAGCAAAATGTATATTTTAGTCAGAATTATTGCGCTCCTATTTGGCGCGCATGCGCGCAGCAGCGCTCGTTCAATATGAAAATTAGCAGCAAAATGGATACATTTGCATGGCTTTCGAACATTTACAGATGGAGAATATAACTGTAAAATGTCAGTTTTGAACTAAGGGGGGGAAAAAACATGTCACAAACGCATAAAACAGCACAAAATATACGCTGTTTGATGGTGGATCGATTTGATCCACGATCGACCTCTAGGGCTGCTTAAGAAACGCGTGCACACGCAATTATCTAGACTAGATAAACCTGGATCAAATTAGTGAGATTGTGTGAGCTTCAATTACCTTTTATGGAACCACTTTAGCCCCAACTCATTTCTTAGGCTCATTCAAGTCCGGTTTTGGAGTTTAATCCCCGCTTTTCTAAGCGGCTTTTATGGAACAGCCCCCTGGACTTTACACCTCTGTAAACAAATAAAACTCATGAATAGAGGAAGTAGATAAATGCAGGTGCATACACACAAAGATGTAGAATAACAAATTTTAAGAATCTATTTCAAATATGTTTTAGATCTGCTGATCCTACTTCCTTACATAACATCACATAAAAAACTAAGGTGAACTACACTGTATTGGGCATTCAAGGTGAACATGAGGGCATCCATTTACTGATTAGATTTAACAGTTTCCTTTGAAGGGGTTTTGTTAGTCTTTAATCTCCCTACTAAGAGATGAACTATGTGTGAATGTTACAAAGTCTTAGTTCTTGTGACCATGTGTTGTTTATACAATTTGGGGGGTACCATTATCTCAGTTGGGGGTAATTGCCTCTATTGTCTTTAGATGATTAGATTCAGTAGTCATCCCTAAAGGCTGTAAGTTCAGCACCTTTAAGGACAGCCCACTGAATTGCCTATAAGATACCATGTAAAGTTCCCTTAGTCAGATTATGTTGGACGAACCGCAGCCGCACTCAATAAAGAATAACTTTGTTTGAACGTGATCCCAACGTCTCCTGGTCTCTACTTCGATGAAAGAAAACTTTCCAAAAAAGACATACATACATACATACATATGCACGCACTTTCACACGATTATAGTAAATCTGTAGCCTAACACTACAAGTGTTTCGAACTGGGACCAGTGCAGTGCTTTGAAACAGTGGGAATATGTATGTAAATGACAGTGACACTGCTTTAAAAAATGGAGACACAGTGGAATTGGAATATTTTATACTCAAAAAAGTAATTGTGTACACATCCCACCTTCTAGCAGGTGCAGGACAAAAGGAACTAATAAAATGAAAAAAATGTGATGTCCGCAACACTGCTTTTTGCTCCCATATTTAATAAAAAATGCAACGTTTCGACGCTGATGGGTCTTCTTCAGGCAAAATAAAAATTTTGAATCAGATTACGAAGCAGTCGTGGGTGTGTGTGAAACGAAGCTTTGAATGTCATTAGTCACGTGATTTTAATAGGACGAATCAAGCATCAATACAACGCTTAACTGAAAATCTTTTAATTATTTTGACACGTGTCACGGCTAAAGTTGGGTTTATACTCGCCGCATCCGCACGAGCGTGAAGGTGTGCGGCAAAAATGACGTCATTGCGGTGTGGGCGGTCGTTCTGAAGATAAGCTTATGGTTCTTTTCAATGTTAAATAGATCTTTTCCATAGTTCTATTTCCTGTTTCCGGTTCCACATCACTCACCCCTTTACCTGCATGTATGTATGTATGTATGAATGTATGTATGTATGTTTGTTTAGTGTTAGTTATGTTTGTGATTTAGTTAATAAAACTTGTGCACAATTATGAATTTGATTTCTGATCCTCTGTTTGCATACAAAGTCCCTTTTACGATCATGGTCTTGTCACATGCTCTAATTGCTGTACATGATAAGGAATAATTATTTTTCAGTGACCCTGAAAGATACACTTTTCTTAGAATAAATGAATAATCGAAGAGTTTGTTGTGGTAAAAACAATAACTAACAAAACAGCATCAGGCATAAGAAACATTCAAAGTCAAATTGTATTAAAGAGAAGGAGTTTTATTCTCTTTAAGAGGCTTGGTCACAAAAAAATACCACGACAGCTACCTCGTGGTAGGAGCAAGAACCTAATCACACAGAAAACAGACAGTCTTCTTATACCCCTACTTCAGTATGATCAAATCAAGCTGGTTTAAGAATATGGCCCTTCTAACCCCCTTGGACTTTACTGTCTTCACATCCGTGAGGTCAAAGGTCTTTATTTACTGCTAACCCCTCTGTTTTTCTTGATTAGATTACTCACACTAAAGACTTGTTTTACTGTCTGATTTCTTGGTTGCATTCCAGGTGACATACATTCACATTGAGAGAGAAACACAAGTTAAATAAAAAGAAAAAGATTCCCACAAAGTCTAAGAAAGAGTAGAATATAAAAATTTCTACAACAAGTTCTTTGGAACTGATTAATTGATTATAATATTAATTGGCTTACCTCAAAGTTAATCTAATAAACTGACCCAAATATTAATAATTAATCATAATTAGTAATTATGGATTATCATTAATATTTCCCCTTTGAGCTAATATTGTTACAAAGGTGTTTTTTAAACAAAATGCAGCGCGTATCCCCTGTAGCTAGTGGTGCAAGAACTGTATGCACAATAAGTCAATATTCACCATTAACGAAACGCTTTTCATCTGCCTTACAGCTACTACCAGGCACTCCGACTGATGCATATGACCAAATAGACAGTTAGACATGCATCCCAGTTCTACTCTTATTTAGCCTGCCCATTTGTCACCTTAATTTATATTTTTTCCACTGTTTTAATTTGGAGTTAATTCCGCTGTTTTAAGCAAGTCTTGACACCTACTAAGTGTCGTGCCAGCCACAACTTAGCGTCACGCCTGCTTCAAGATCTCTCACTGTTTAAATCTATGTAGGATTACAAATTTAAGAATATGTTTAAGATCTGCTGATCCTACTTCCTTACATAACATCACATGAAAAACTAAGGTGAACTACACTGTATTGGGCATTCAAGGTGAACATGATGGTATCCATTTACTGATTAGATTCAATATAGTTTCCATTGAAGGGGTTTTGTTAGTCTTTGATCTTCCTACTGAGAGTTGAACTATGCGTGAATGTTAGTTCTCGTGACCATGTGTTGTTTATACAATTTGGGGGGTACCATTATCTCCAGTTGGGGGTAATTGCCTCTATTGTCTTTATATGATTATATCTAGTGGTCATCCCTAAGGCTGTGTGTAAGGTCAGCACCTTTAAGGACAGCCCACTGAAATGCCTATAAGATACCATGTACAGTTACATTGGTAACACTTTACGGTAAGGGTACATGAATTATCATGAATTCATGTATAAATTCATGCATGAAATATGCATTAATTCATGCATTAATATCTCATGAATCATCAGGAACTAACACGAGTTCAACGTTTTTCATTCATGACTTCATGGATGAACAACACCTTAATTAAAACATTAACTAAGATGAGTACATCATCATGAATTATGATTTATTACGCATGATCATGATGTTTTCTTTGTTCACACAAAAAATTGGTCTTTACCACCCATTGTGGATAAAGCTATGGTTATGGTACATGAATCATCATGAATTCATGCATAAAAAAGTATTAATTCATGCATGCAAGACTACTCTTCGAATTATTAAAGGAATGTACAAAAATCCACATTATCTAATGCATGCATACAGGCTAGAACAGTATATCAATTAATGTGAGAACTTTTTTTCTAAATTATGATCTGAGTTATCCAGCATGTTCATGTCTTCTTTATAGCCTGCAGGTAAATGGACAGACCCCAAAATTGGCCAATCACAGCACATAACATACGAATTCTGTTGGCATTCAAATACAGTAGTCATCATTAACTAAGCATTATTTATCAGTGATTTCATCATGTGTGTGGCCCCTCAACTAAAGTGGTGACTTGGTGCTTTGAAACACTGATGAACAATGTGTTTTCATTATGATCTGAGTTATCCAGCATGTTCATGTTTTCTTCATAGCCTGCAGGTAAATGGACAGACCCCCAAATTGGCCAATCACAGCACATAACATACGAATTCTGTTGGCATTCAAATACAGTAGTCATCATTAACTAAGCATTATTTATCAATGACTTCATCATGTGTGTGGCCCCTCAACTAAAGTGGTGACTTGGTGCTTTGAAACACTGATGAACAATGTGGCATAACTGTGAAATGACATGAATATGAACATGAAAGTTCAAGTCTTTGCAAACAATGTACTGTGGACAAATGGACTTTGATCTTAACTGTACTGCTTTATTCTTAAACGGTATAAACCAGTTAAAAACCATAAAGCTGTTTAAAAAAAAGTTTCACAAACAGCTTGATCTCTATTTGGGTAAAGAGTCACCTTAAAGCAACTGATGTGACTCCTCCATATCATGAAATTGTAACATGGTTTATGTTTTGTAAAGAGTTTTCAGATATACAGGCACTTAAAATAAAGTTCATGGTGTATACTGAATTCCTTCTCAGCTCTTTCCAGCTGTTGATTTAACTGGTTTATACCGTTTGGTCTCAGAATAAAGCAGTAAAGTTACATAACATTATTACGATTTTACAGCTAAAAAACGTACGTTAAACTATTTACGAATATTTCATATCATAAAGATATCTGTATAATTTCCCTTTTACCATTTAATAGATTATAAATGTACGATCCCTTAACCCTAACTCCACACCTAAACATACCCATTTTATAGATAATATTAAAAGGATAAAACGTAATGGACAGATGTGTAGGGAAATGGCAGCTTTATTAACAATGTAGCATTAAAAGATAGTTTGAGCCACTAATCCTACCCCTACCCCTAAACCTAACCATTTCTTACAATTATAAATTAAAACAACAGACAGGCAATCACAATCATTTATTTATTGAGAAAATGTCAAAACCGGTACCAAAAGTCGTTCACATGACGATGTGTCGCAGTCCTCTCTGGCAGTATATAATAGTTATGTATGAGGTAACGTTACAGAGCAGAATTTAAGTTATTAATCCATGAAAATGTTAATCCGGTTTCGGTTCGCTGTTCGCTCTGTGAAGGCGCGCGCGCGCTTCTCCATTTCAAATGTAGTACACAACAAACACGGCATGTCGCAATCTGTGACGAAGCATGCGAGAGCCAATGAGCGTTTGATATCACTGCCGTAAAACATGTCGTAACGCTTCGGGCGCAATTTTTGAATTTGAATTCACCACGAGCGCGGGATGCCGGGATATGACGTTGACGGTCTCTGCCGAGAAATGGAGATGAAGATCACTGGATAAAGGGCTGCATTTGGATCTGTTTCTTGCAAACAACGTATGGATTCTAAAGATTTGGATCACATTAAGCTAATAAAATTGATTTCTTTTGTGAATTTATGTTGTGTTTTAGTGTATTATGTGTCAAAATATTAATGCCACGATTTTAATATGCATAAGTTAAATAGGAATACGCCTAAATTTGTACGTCGTTGTTTGTATAAGTTGTTTATAAGTAAATAAATTACGTTTTTGTGCTGTCCACTGTCAGTATTATACGTTTCTGTGTGTATAAAACATAAATAAATGTACGTATGGTAGAACTACACTTTACGTAAAAATACACATGTATTCTCATGAGATCACGTTGCAAGTTAAGATCAAAGTCCATTTGTGTCCACAGTACATTGTTTGCAAAGGCTTGAACTTTCATGCTCATATTCATGTCATTTCACAGTTATGCCACATTGTTCATCAGTGTTTCAAAGCACAAAGTCACCACTTTAGTTGAGGGGCCACACACATGATGAAGTCATTGATAAATAATGCTTAGTTAATGATGACTACTGTATTTGAATGCCAACAGAATTCGTATGTTATGTGCTGTGATTGGCCAATTTGGGGGTCTGTCCATTTACCTGCAGGCTATGAAGAAGACATGAACATGCTGGATAACTCAGATCATAATGAAAACACATTGTTCATCAGTGTTTCAAAGCACCAAGTCACCACTTTAGTTGAGGGGCCACACACATGTTGAAATCACTGATAAATAATGCTTAGTTAATGATGACTACTGTATTTGAATGCCAACAGAATTCGTATGTTATGTGCTGTGATTGGCCAATTTTGGGGTCTGTCCATTTACCTGCAGGCTATGAAGAAGACATGAACATGCTGGATAACTAAGATCATAATTCAGAAAAAAAGTTCTCACATTAATTGATATACTGTTCTAGCCTGTATGCATGCATTAGATAATGTGGATTTTTGTACATTCCTTTAATAATTCGAAGAGTAGTCTTGCATGCATGAATTAATACTTTTTTATGCATGAATTCATGATGATTCATGTACCATAACCATAGCTTTATCCACAGTGGGTGGTAAAGACCAATTTTTTGTGTGAACAAAGAAAACATCATGATCATGCGTAATAAATCATAATTCATGATGATGTACTCATCTTAGTTAATGTTTTAATTAAGGTGTTGTTCATCCATGAAGTCATGAATGAAAAACGTTGAACTCGTGTTAGTTCCTGATGATTCATGAGATATTAATGCATGAATTAATGCATATTTCATGCATGAATTTATACATGAATTCATGATAATTCATGTACCCTTACCGTAAAGTGTTACCGTTACATTAGTTAGATTGTAGGACGAACTGCAGCCACGCTCAATAAAGAATAACTTCTGTTTGAACGTGATCCCAACATCTCCTGGTCTTCGATTCTGAGTTTCCTACATCTGCCAGACACTCAATTTGATGCACGTGCAAACAGGCGGTAAAATACTGCTCTTATATGCCATCTTATATTTTTTCGCTCTTTTTGTTTATAATAGAGCGTGCATCATGCCACCTAAGCGTCGCACCAGCCACAACTTAGCGTCGCGCCTGCCTCAAGATCTCTAACTTTTACTGCCTGATACTCAGATTGACATGCTGAAAGGAAAAGGAGACAAAGATTCCTCACTACATCGGTTTGTTTGTTTTATAGCCTAGGCATATCTATTTGAATTTATTTTGTTTACTTTTTTTTTTTGTTGCAAAGTATTGTTGTTATGGTATATCACTTGTGTAGGCTACTTCTGATTGGCATTCTGATAAAGGTCTATGTAAAAATTACGTAGAGATTACATCAACTATGTAATTAATGTATCCTATGGCTCCCATCTTTTGCATAAGATGTTTGTGTGAAAAACTGGCAAAATAACAACTGGCAAGTGCAAAATATTGTTGTGTCCTCCCTTTTATTTTTTTAGATTAATAATCATTAAAATGCTGTCAATTTCACAATCTATATTCAGTATGAGTCCATTTGTTTCACACCACAATTAGTGATGTGAAACCATCACAAATTTTCACTGTAAATAAACTGCACTTGGGTTTGCTACATCATTGTCTTCGTCTGCTTGACGTCAGCTGCGTTACACTATTACTCTCCTCATTTGTAAGTCGCTTTGGATAAAAGCATGTGCTAAATGTTAATGTAAATGTTTGGGCTGACATCTGGAAACTGGTTCCAGCTGTGGGTTGTGTATTAGCTAAACACTGTCTAACTGTCTATCTGTCTATCTATCTTTCTAAATAGGCAAGAACAAGTTTTTGAACACGTTATCTGCATTTATTCATAAAATGTGGTCCACTTGTATTTAAAGCTGCTCGGAGTAAAAGGTTTGTTTGAAGATAGTCTTCTATGAATGGTGTAATTTTATTCTTATTTCTAGACTTAGGAACCTTTATGGATCACACTTATTCTTAAGTGTTAAGACTAGGCATCAGCTACTAAATTATTTAAAGGTGCTGGAGAGGTGTCCTAATCTAGTTATGAGTAACAAGATGGCAACAGAGAGGAGGAGACTACACACTTTCTAACGAAGATATAATCTATTGGAGTTATATAATGATAGAGAGTTAATAAAATGATACAGGCTTGATTGTCAGTGTATTCTTTTTGTAACTGACCTAGTAAGAAATGTAATAACTTCTCCCACTCTGTAAATTAGTGCTCTAAGGTGCTGGGTAAGTTACTCAAAAAAAAGTAAATAATTACTAACTGCTAATTACATCTCTTTCTCTCTTCCTCTCACTCTCTCTTCCGGTGTGATTGTTGGGGGTGAACGAGTGAATCCGTCAGCTGATGGTGATATAGTCGCTGTCGGAAGTGTGGTGGTAGTTAATGCTGAACCCAATGAAGCAGGACCGTCAGACGAGGCTCCGGGTGTTTCAGGGTTACAAGCAGTGAAGGACAAAAATGATGATGATTTACATGTGATCACGGTAACTGATGCTAAAGAATTAGTTTTTGAAAACACAGTTATCGGTGTAGAAGTGTCTAATGTTCAGGCGGGGGCAACCGTTATGGAGATAGATAGGCATCTGAATGTTGCTTTCAGTAATGACTTGCAATCTTCTGTGAGAAATCTATGTGATGACACTCGAACGGAAAAAGGGCAGGCAGATTTTAAAGTCCCATTAAAAAGGAAGAAGGCTGGTGAAGCTTTGATTGGTAGACATGCAAAGAAAGCAGTTAAGTGATAAGGATGAAACGGAAAGTGATAGTGAATTGTCTGATTCAATTGTTAGTCTTTTTCAGAGTGATTTTTCTGGACGTCATTATGAGGTAGATAACATTAAAGTACATGAAGGAATATATAATTGAAGAAGAACTGAAATATAAAGAGGAGCCGAATTATGAATACCTTTGTTCCATTTTGTAATGAATATGATAATGAACAGGAAGCCAATAAAGTTGGAAAAGAGAAGATAATTTGTAACTTTGTTTGGATCTAAAGCCCGACTGAAAGTGCTCGTAGAGATCATTGTTTTGCAAATGTGCTTCAAGCTGAGTTGCCATTGTTCTTTCAAGTATTTTTTTTTTTTAAAGGAAGATTAGAAATTGGCTGATAATTATTTAGATAATTAGAATTATTAATTATTGGAGTGATGAAAGCCAATTTTAATAATGAAGGAACAGTTGGAGTAGATAATGAGGAACTCACTAAATGTGTAATAATAGGGCCAATTGAATGAGTGCAGGACTTAACCAAGACAGTGAGTAAAGGATCAAGTGAAGTAGAAGGCTTAGATCTTAGAATCAGCTGTTTAATCAGCGAGTAACAGCTGATAATTATGTAAACTAATATGTAATGCCTTCCCTACATTCCCTACCTTGTCTAGGTCCAGGTCTAGTCTCCTTCTCATGCAGGGCACGGTAATGCCTCAGCATGGAGGAGGTGTTGTAATTATATCCCAGCTCTTTCTCACATAACAAGCATTTTACCCAGGAATAAAAAGACACCAGTAAAACTAATGGTAATCTAGTATTACAAAAAACAGTATTACAAAAAATCTGTATAGAAAACAAATGGAAAAGATTTTAAAAAGTGACACCATGAAATAACACAATAATTGGATTAATGACATGACAGGGTATTCAACCTACAAACACATACCTTATTGGGAGAGATAAAAAAAAAACCTCCCAAACAGTTAAAAAACCTCTTTCTAGCTGGCTCCATGTCTACTATTGTAGTGTAATTAGCGAACTATTAATAGCAAACCGAACATTCCAAAGGCCTGTTGCATGAAGCCGGTTTCTGTTTTCACCCAGGTAGGTTTCCGTTTAGTTTGAGCAAACTCTGAGTTTTCGGGCTCAGTTTATAATGCAGTTTATAGAGAGAGAATTTTAGACACAAAATTGCCCATCCTTTGCTGATTTTTTTTTTTTTTTTTTTTTTTTTATTAATATTATGTGAATTACAACTATTTATAATTTGTATACTATAGCCTATTCATATAGTAATTATGGGCCCTATCTTGCACCCAGCGCAATTGACTTTGTACACCGACGCATGTATCATTCCTATTTTGCACCCGCGCAAAGCCCGTTTTTCCCTCCACAGAAACACGTCGCTAAACTAGGGAATGAACTTGCGCTCCCTGGGCGGTTCAGCGCAAAAAAGGAGGCGTGTTCAGGCGCAAACGTTCCTTCATGCTATTTTGCAGGTTTAGAAAACAGTTGCGCCACTAACCAGGAAAAAATAGTTTAAAGTCAGTGGCGCGTTGCGCATGTTATTCATATGCTATTTTAAGGGCGCATGCTTGGCCATAATCAATGTAGCGTGTGCACAACGCGCATACACTTTGATTCTCTCATCTACACAGAAGCAGCAGTTTTCATTTTTGCAAATCATACATTATTACGATAGATAGATAGATAGATAGATAGACAATTTATTATAAAAGCATACATCTAGCTTACACATTTACCCAGATTATCATACGCCTTTTTAACCGAAGTTAATGTGGGTGGGTTTCTCCATCCCCAACGTCCCTGACGAGAGCGTCGGTCTCCTCGGCTGTGAACCGCTGCTCGCGCGCGCCTGGCAAATCCGCCGTTATAATAGGAATCCGCTTTAGAACAAGCGCGCCTGCTCTTAAAGGGAATGTGAGATGACGCTCTGATTGGTTTATTTCACGTTACGCCCAAACCACACCTATGAATAATGAAGCTCTTCAGACCAGCCCATTTTAGATTTGCGCCTGGCGCAAGAGTCATTTATCCCGCCGGGAAAATAGCAACAGCGCCAAGACCCGCCCACAAAGTTACTTGCGCTTTGTGCTTTGACACTTGCGTTTCAGATCGTTAAAATAGGGCCCTATATGAATTGATATAATATGGATAAAATCCTGAGTTGACAGAGAAAGTTTACCAAGCTTTGTGAGCCTGCTGAACCTCATCTAAACCAGGTTGGATTTGTGTGGTTTTGTCAACTCTAAACCTACTCTGAGTTTGTTTGAACCCTTTCTCAAAGCCTTGTTATATTAGGCAATTTTAATATTCATATTTGTTGCCCTGAGAAGCCCTTCAAGATCAAGATTTCCTGCTACTGCTGGATTCCTTTAACCTTACGCAGTCGGTGGCTGGTGCAACACATAAACAGGGGCACACTCTGGATTTGGTATTGTCCTGGGGTGTCCCGGTGGGTGATCTGACTATAGAGAATTTGGGGTTGTCAGATCACTTTGTTATCTCGTTTAATGTCACTATTGCTAGGCGGCCTGCGGGGCCAGGGATAGTGGGCCGCCGTGCCCGGGCCATAAATGCTGCGACAGCTTTTAAGTTCTCAGAACAGTACAATACCCACAAGCTAGCAAATAAGCTAAATTTTTTAAACCAGAGTGTAGAGGAGCGTGTCTTAGACTTTAATACGGGATGCAACCATATATTGGATTGTATTGCTCCCTGGAGACAGGTAAAAGCAAAAACTGTATCTCAGCCCTGGCTGAATGACGAGAGTCGATTGTTGAGGCAATTATGTAGGCAGGCAGAGAGGAAATGGTTGAAGGACAAACTGCAGGTCTCTTACGAGATTTTAAGAGAGCGCATGCTGTCTTATCAACAGTTTGTAAATGCGGCTAAGGCGAAACACTTCTCGGACTTAATCTCTAAAAACCAGCATAGCCCAAAAATTTTATTTCGTGTGATTAATTCTGTTATGAGTCCTGCCAGCCCCTTTGTTTTTGAGCATTCTGGGAGAGCTTGTGAAAAGTTCGCTCAGTTTTTTATGGATAAGATCACAACTATTAGAGCCGGAATCTTGAATCCTGTCAGAGTTCAAAGCAGCCTGGAACCACCACTCGATTCGTGTGCTGGGGGTCAGTTGACCACATTTGAGCCGGTTTCTTCATCTGATTTGCTGGATATTGTCCAACACCTGAAGCCAGCTTTTTGTTTGCTGGATATTCTACCACCCCGTTTGTTTAATTCAGGTGTGGGACGTGGTGGGGTCCACTATAACAGTTTTAGTAAATCAGAGTATTATGGAGGGGAAAGTGCCATCTTATTTTAAGCACGCTCTTGTACTACCGCTTTTACAGAAAACGAGTTTAGACCCCTCTGTGTTAAACAACTACAGACCAATTTCTAAGGTACCTTTCCTATCCAAAATGCTGGAGAAGGTGGTACTTAATCAACTCTCTATATTTTTAAATAAAAATAATATTTTTGATTTGTTTCAGTCAGGTTTTAGATCGCAACACAGTACAGAAACTGCCCTTCTTAAGGTGTCGAACGATCTGCTTTTATCGGTAGATTCAGGTAATTGCACAGCGCTAGTGTTACTGGATCTTAGTGCTGCCTTTGATACAGTGGACCATGGGATTCTTCTTGAACGATTGAGTAAGTGGGTGTTGGGGGATCCGTGTTATCCTGGTTCGTCTCCTATCTACAGGGGAGAACCATTGCGGTGGAAATAGGGACTTCTATCTCTTCTGTTCGCCCCATTGTTTGTGGGGTTCCTCAAGGCTCATGCCTCGGCCCTGTCCTGTTTTCATTATATATGCTCCCCCTGGGATTAATTTGTCAGAAACATGGAGTGGCATACCATTGTTATGCTGATGATACCCAGTTGTATTTTCCATTGAACTCTGAGGACAAGTCAAACGGATCAGCGTTGTTCAAATGCCTGGATGAGATAAAGCAGTGGATGGCAGACAGTTTCCTTCAGTTGAATGAGTAAAAATATGAAGTGGTGGTGTTCGGCCCACCGAAGTTAGCTAAACAGCTCTCCGAAGAGCTGGGCACCCTTGCCTCCAATGTTAAGACTCAAGTTAGAAATCTCGGAGTGATCTTCGACGCCGAATTAAAATTTGATAAACAGATTAATGCGGTGGTGAAGGGTAGCTTTTTTCAGCTAAGAGGTATTGCCAGATTGAAAGGCTTTCTGTCTACTAAAGATATGGAAACTGTTATCCATGCTTTTATCTCGTCCAGATTAGATTATTGCAATTCCTTGTATGTGGGTGTGTCCAAAAAGTCCATGGCACGTCTGCAGCTAGTGCAGAATGCAGCGGCCAGATTGCTGACTGGTACCAGAAAATATTCCAGTATCTCTCCAGTACTGGTCTCTTTGCACTGGCTCCCTGTGGAGTTTAGGGTGCAATATAAGGTCCTTTTAATGGTTTTTAAAGGTTTACACGGACAAGCCCCTGTGTATATCTCTGAGCTATTACAGCATCACTGCACCACCAGACCATTAAGATCATCACAAAGCTTATTGTTAAAGGTTCCGAAATCTCGCCTGAAAACAAAGGGAGATCGAGCCTTCTCGGTGGTGGCACCGAGGCTTTGGAATGGTCTCCCTGTTTACATCAAGTCCTGCGACTCCATTGAAGGTTTTAAGTCTATGTTGAAGACATATTTATTCTCTGTTGCTTTTAACCGTTCTTAGCTATATGTGGTACTGAATGATTTGTATCTATTGATGCTTGTTTTAACGCTACTGAAATGTGGAATCTGTAAAGCACTTTGGTCAACTCGTGTTGTTTTTAAATGTGCTGTAGAAATAAATTTTTGATTGAAAGCACTGCACTCAAATGAGGCTTCAAACGTCACTTAACTAAAACCATACAAGCCTCATACGTAGCTCCGACGGAACGTACCTGACACTCTCGACACAAGCTTCAAGGCGTAACATCACTAAATAACACTTCAAATCTTGTCATCATAATGTTTTTTTATGTAAAGTGAACACAAATTATTAAATGTATTGAGTATAAAAATAATCAGTGGCTACGTTTATATGCAACCAAATAATCCTATAGTAATCGGATTGATGGCTCAATCGGACTGAAAAGCCTTCATGTAAACACCTTATTTTATTTTTTATTTATAAGTTTATTTGTATAGGGACAGTACAAAAAAACATGATCCCAGTCAAAACTGGAAAATATGTATTGCACATAGAGAGTATAGCAAAAGCTAATTTGCATCTCAGGTCCCTAGAAAGGCTTTTCTAAACAAAATAAAAAATAAAAACAAAAAAAACAAAACTACTACTCATAGAATAAAACTACCACAATATGTCACTTATAGACATTCAAATACCTACCTAAATTATACATATTAAAATGGAGCTATCGACTCTAACATTAAAAAAGAACGTTTACATTACATTATACTATTACATACAAAAATTACTACATTTAAATATGCGTGCAGTTCTGGTTTATTTTAAACCACCGCTTTACCTTTAATGTAAAGGACTTAATCGGTTCCATTGAGCTCGATCAGAATAAAATTTCGATTGGGTTGAAAGGGGTGGTTTATTCCATTTCTAATCTGATCGAGAGTACATGTAAACACTTAATCGGATTGAAAACCGAAACTGAAAGGACTGTGCATGTGCAATGACGTTGAAATAGCGTAATGACGTATGACGCGCGGAACGAGCTGTTCTTCCTGCTGAATAAAGTGTCATATAAATGAGTGTCCCATCATTCTAAAATTCTCATTTCCCTCAGCGTCTGTGAAGTGGAGCAGGACAACGTCCCACCAGTTTCGGATTCTCATCCACAGACAACTGGTTTTGGGTGCGATGAGGGGCAAATTTGCTGCGTGATAAACATAAGCAGCACGGCACAACAGTTCATATGCTCATTGTCTCCAAATTATGACCAGAAATGGATAAATATTAAGCTTGCTGTTTAAAACAAATAAAGAACCAATGTAGGAGAATGGTTATTATGCGCAAACATCAGGAAACTCTGTATATTCTGTCAGGGTTCTGCCCTGTCAGCGTTGTCTGTGTTGTCTCTGTTTAATGTATCTATGTTTATGTTGTGCTTGAACACATGGCTGTGTCTTTGTTTGTGTTTGCCATGTGCTCCTCTGTCCCTTCCTCCTTGTTTCCCGGTACCACGCCCCCTTGTTTAGTTGAGTCCTTGTTTGAGTGTTAGCACCTGTCTCCTCGTTAAGTCCTTGTTTGTCTGAGTGTGCTCACCTGTTCCTCATGTTCTTAGCTCCCTTTATATGTTTGCTCTTTCCCTCTTGTGTTTGCCAGTTTGTTAAATGTTGTACCACAGAGTACTACGTTGTCTCAATATCGTTTCTCTCAAGTCTTTAGTGTTTTGTTGTAGTAGTTTGTTATAGTGATGGGCAGATCGAGGCTTCGTGAAGCAATGAAACAGTTGAACATCAACTCGATCACATGTTTAGTGTTCGTGTAAACTCTACATTCAGATTCATCAATCGGAATGAATTCAGTCCGACTAAAACAAAAGTTGTGCATGTAAACGTAGCCAATGTTAGGGAGTAGGCAGCTAACTACAAGTAAAGATGCTACTACCTTAACTAAATTTTTTAGTAGCTTGTCAGAAGCTCAGTTGCTTTAAAAACAGTGTTGCTTTTCCAGTAGCTAACTACTTTTTCCAGCAAGTAGCGGTGTAGTGCGACCAAAGCTACATTCCGTTTTGCTTTTTGACAAGATTGTAATGCATTAAAGCATCGCAACTGTCTTATTCGATCACAAACTAAAATTGTGCATCGCCGCCATCTGTTGCTATATTATGCATCTTGCAGTTTTACATTTCACTGAGAAGAGATCAACTGATGATTATTTAAGGAGTACAGGAGTGGGTTGATATTTCACATGAATCAACTGTAATTTATGCAAACAACAGATTAAAATGCTGTCTGAGTCGAAGACTTAAAACACATACAGGTGAATAATAAAATTCTAACCTGTATATGCTCCCAATGAGCCAAATAATGAGAAAGAACCAAATTGCTTACCACAGCTATGCAGACGACACACAGCTCTACTTAGCCCTATCGCCTAACAATTACAGCCCCATTGACTCCCTGTGCCAATGCATTGACAAAGTCAACAGTTGGATGTGTCAAAACTTTCTTCAGTTAAACAAAGACAAAACTGAAGTCATTGCGTTTGGAAACAAAGATGAAGTTCTCAAGGTGAACGCATACCTTCACTCTAGGGGTCAAACAACTAAAAATCAAGTCAGGAATCTTGGTGTGACACTAGAGTCAGACCTTAGTTTCAGTAGTCATGTCAAAGCAATAACTAAATCAGCATACTATCATCTGAAAAATATTGCAAGAATTAGATGCTTTGTTTCCAGACAAGACTTAGAGAAACTTGTGCATGCTTTCATCACCAGCAGGGTGGATTATTGTAATGGACTCCTCACTGGCCTTCCCAAAAAGACCATAAGACAGTTGCAGCTCATACAGAACGCTGCCGCCAGGATTCTGAGCAGAACCAGAAAATATGAACATATCACACCAGTCCTCAGGTCTTTACACTGGCTCCCAGTAAAATTTAGGATTGATTTTAAAGTATTATTACTGGTATATAAATCATTCAATGGCCTAGGACCTCAATACATTGCAGATATGCTCACTGAATATAAACCCAACAGATCACTCAGATCACTAGGATCATATCAGCTAGAAATACCAAGGGTTCACTCTAAGCATGGCGAGTCCGCTTTTAGCTATTATGCCAGCCGCAGCTGGAACCAGCTTCCAGAGATCAGACGTGCTCCTACTGTAGTCACTTTCAAATCCAGACTCAAAACACATCTGTTTAGCTATGCATTTAATGAATGAGCACTGTGCCACTGTTCGTCCGACTGTACTGTACTGTATTTTTTTTTTTTTTTTTTTCTAAACTGTTTTAATTATTCTTATTTCTTTTTATTATTTTAATTTCTTCTATGTAAAGCACTTTGAATTGCCATTATGTATGAAATGTGCTATATAAATAAACTTGCCTTGCCTTGCCTTGCCTAATAGCAAATGACTTATTATCCTGTTTTTTTCTGCCATCCAAAGGCAAGGTGAAGTAACTACACATTTAGTCAAAATTGAGTTAATGCCTGAAATGGGCTTTGTGAAATCTGTTCTGTCTTGTGACAAAGTTTCATGGTTCAATTTTGTTCCGTTTCAGAGAAACGAGAGTGTCAAAATTGCCCTCTATATCTAATGTCTATTTCTAATTTAATTACAATGATGACCTGCCATAGTTTAATCTGTCCCACCAGTTTTATAATGACCCTAAAAGATCAATAACGTTGTTTTTTGCACAATTGTATTGGCAAAGCATCTGTCAATTGAAAAGAAAACAAAATCGTGATCTAGCTTAGTGCGCTTATCACACAACAAAGGCTGTGATCTAAATCTAAATTGGTTGCAGTGGGTTTTCAGAGTGCGAAGGGCACTGTGTTCACGCAAGCAGCTATTGATTCGAAAGCTCCATCACTGCATGTGCTGTGAGTTTAATATGCATTTGACTACTCCTGTGTATCCAATTTATTTTTGCATACATTTTGTTCTTGCATTGATATTACATTTGTAGCAGTTTTGCACGTTGACAGTCAGTTTGAGACAGACTATATTTGAGTGTTGTGTGTATCTTTGGATAGTGCTAAAAGAATAGAAGTGTTTGCACATATTGTACTCTGTGTTTTTCCACTGTGCACGAGTGCATTGCATGATATAGCATATATGGAGTCTCTTCTGAACAATTGTAGTTATCACACCATCACATCCTCATCTGTCTCAAGGTTGTGATTCATTCACACCTTTTCTCGTACGTACATACATGGTATAAGCTGAAGGCTTTCAATAAAGATTTATTGAGTGAACTACACTTCTGTGTCTGCGTCATTCTTGGTCCCTGATATCAGCGTCACACTCTGTGTCTTTAATTCGAAAGGGAAGATCCATAATTATTATCTAACAGCTAGCTTACAAATCAAAACAATAGGCTACTCTTTAAAATCATACTTGTACTGCATTGTTGTATTAAACCGCAAATCTTTTACTTATAACATTCTTCATTAAAGCTACACTGTGTAGGACAGGGTTCACCAATCTCGGTCCTGGAGGGCCGCTGTCCTGCAGAGTTTAGCTCCAACACACCTGTTTGAAAGTTTCTAGTATGCCTAATGAGACCTTGATTAGCTGGTTCAGGTGTGTTTAATTGGGGTTGGAGCTAAACTCTGCAGGACAGCGGCCCTCCAGGACCGAGATTGGTGAACCCTGGTGTAGGATTTTCTCCCATCTAGCAGTGAAATTGTTTATGACTACCAACTGAATATTACTTTCTAGCCCCTCCCATTGCGAGGGCGTTTTAACTCCTACGATGGCCGTATTATTTCAAATCTGCTGGCAGTCGCAAGTAATCTCCCCCTCTCATTCGTCACGGTGCCACTGAGTGTCAAAACGCGAAAGGCGAAGCTTTAATTTCCAGGTATGTCCCTCTTTGGCTAATGTATTTTAAAGATGGAAGTGCAACATGGCTGCCGCCATTCGAGTGACTCGCTCGTATGTATTCTAAATGGCAGATTCTACGCTTACGAGAATACTTGATTAGTTGGTATAAGTAATTACACATTAATGAGTACATATCATTTTGAAAGAACAAAGTGTTTTTTGCAAAGAATCAACTTAAAAAATTACACAGTGTAGCTTTAACAATTATTTGAAAGTGACAGCCAAGTATGGTAACTCATACTCAGAATTTCTTCTCCAAGTTAGTGCACACACATTAGGAGTAGTGAACACACACATTGACACACCCAGAGCATTAGGCAGCCATGCTGTGGCGCCCGGGAAGAGAATAGGGGTTATGTGCATCTCAGTCATTTCCTGCTGGAACGGAATTGAACCAGCAACCTTTGGGTTACCAGTTGGACTCGCTAACCATTAGCTCACAACTTTCACTATTTGTGACCCTTGACCACAAAACATGGGTCACATGGGTCAATTTTTTTAAATTGAGATTTATACATCATCTGAAAGCTGAATCAATAAGCTTTCCATTGATGTATAGTTTGTTAGGATATGACAATATTTGGAAAATCGCCTTTCAAACTTGTCCAATTATGTTCATGATTGTGCTGCATTCACTCACAAAAATAAATAATTTATATATTTACGGTAGGAAATTTACAAAATATCTTCATGGAACATGATCTTTACTTAACATCCTAATGATTTTTGGCATAAAAGAAACATTTTGACCCATATTGCCACAAATATACCTGTGCTACTTGTGACTGGTTTTGTGGTCCAAGGTCACATTTGTAATAGGGCTCCGATACTGCCATTCTTGGCCGGATCGGTATTGGTCAGACGAGGCCGTCTAATCCAAATCCAAATCCGATATTGTGTGTATACTATTCTGTGTTATTGTTAAGCCCCACAAAAGGCACAAAAACATTATAAAGCACCATAAAGTTTTTGTGCACTATATTATAAGTGTTCTGAAGCCATTCTATAGTATAATATGAGATAGAAATGAATATTTAAGTCATTAAATTCAAGTTTACATAAACTCTTCCCTCTGCTGCGGCTGTCAGTCATTCTCCATTCAGCATTCAAACAGCGCGTCGCGCTCGGTTACGACAGTCAACACGATGAAACTCTCTCCAAGATGATTCAATGTTACTATTATTATACTTGATCTGTAGTTAACGGTCTATGGTTTTGCATAAAATGACTTTATGTTGGTGGACTTTATTGCTGTAACAAGTTACCTTAACCACTTTCTACCGGATGTCTGTTAGATCACAGCACAGGAGTAGAGAGCACTATAATTGTTCTTCACGTGCACAGTAACTGAAATTAAAACTGTTAAAAGAAAAGGCTTAAAAAACTATTGCATGGATAGATACTGTATAATACACTACGCATCAATATGTCTTTCCTTTGTGCTTTGAACTTTTCAATGCAGACTCGACGTGCTCCGCGCTGTGACTTGCATCAAGCGCATCATTCTGCGCACGGGATGTGCATAAGCATGATGCCGCACTGTATTGGAGTCTTTCATGATATCATAATACTTTTTCGCAATGAAAGATTATTCACTAGCAAGGACCACACCACAACCATGAATGACAGAAATTATTTAATAATAATAATAATTTGTTACATTAATATAGCACTTTTCTGCGTATTCAAAGCGCTTTACATGGAAGGGGGAATCTCCTCAACCACCACCACCAATGTGCAGCATCCACCTGGATGATGCGACGACACACACCAGCTTACTGGTGGAGAGGAGACAGTGATGAAGCCAATCAGTATATGGGAATGATTAGGAGGCCATGATGGACAGAGGCCAAGGGGCAAATTTGGCCAGGATGCCGGGGTTACACCCCTACTCTTTTTCGAAGGACATCCTGGGATTTATAATGACCAAAGAGAGTCAGGACCTCGGTTTAACGTCTCATCCGAAGGATCCGTCCTTCAGATGAGACATTAAACTGAGGTCCTGACTCTCTTCTCATCTCATCTCATCCTTCATCATTTATTGAAGAGAGCTGGGGATTAATTGGGAAAATATGCAGTAGAAAAGGAAATGGGGTGGTAGTCAGGTTGATCTGTTATTGAAGAGAGTTGGGGATAAATAGGGAAAGGATGAAGTGGAAGGGGAAAAGGCATGGTAGTCAGGTTGATCTGGGCGTCTGGTGTTGGTGGCCAGGAGACTCAGTGTGGGGGCATCATCTCAGTTAAATGTAGGCCAAGTAATTACGGCCCCCCGATACAACCTGGAAGGGAAGAGAAGAGGGGATGATATGGATGGTTGAATGGATGAGAGAGGGTTGGGTAGGGAGGGTTTGAGAGAACAAGCCAAAAAGCACTGTAAGGGGCGGCCCGATATAATAAGATTTTGAGAAGTCAGGTGACTGGTTGAGGCGTGGCGCTGCTCCCGAACCTTAGTTAACTAGTTAACTCCATTTAATAGCCTTTCTTGTTCTGTTCTATCTATCATATGTTGCTGCCTCATTAAACAGCTGTGCTATACATTTAAAAAATATCTTAATTTTATAGTAGTGTGGAGTTAAAAATTTAAGAATCTGTATAAGATCTGCTGATCTTATGTCCTTACATAACATAACATGAAAAACTAAGGTAGAGCACATTGAATTTAGCATTTAAGGTTATGATGATGATATCAGCTGTTAATCAAAGTTTCCAGCAAGAGATTCCTGCCAGTCCTGTTCTCTCTATTGTAAGTTAAATGAGTCATATTACTGAGACTCTCACCCTTTGTCTTTAATAGCTCTTGGAGCCCCTGTCCCAGTCTTTGAATAGTTATTGGATTAGGATTGGTTACCCTCTAGAGTCTAGGGCGGGTTCCTATTGCTGTATACTTCATTTGCATGCTTTGTTTAAGGTCGTCACCCAGGTGCTTTGTCTCCATTTCTAAGTACTGCCCTCTAAATGTATATAAACTACATGTACACTGCCTTAGTCAGACTTGATGGCTGCAGCTACCAACAGCTTGTGTTCTCAATAAAGCATCCTGCTGAAGATACAACCAAGTCTCCTGGTCTTCGCTCCAGACTGAAGTTTTACATCTCAACCACGATTTGGTGAGTTTCACTCTATCCAAAGAACCGCTACAGACTAGTACATGTGGTTATCCTCTGCACCGCCAGAGAAGTGTTAACAAACAGCTGCAGGGTTTGGGTTAACAGACTAGTTATCCTCTACGTTGCTAGAGAAGGTTTATCCTCTGTAAAGTTAGGGAAGATCATGGAACAACAGCTACAGTGTGTTAACAGTAGTTTAGCCTCTGCTTTGCCAGAGAAGTGTTTCATCCTCTGTATAGTCAGGGAAGTTGGTTTATCCTCTGTCTAATCAGGGAAGGTTGTTTAACGGAATAGTTATCCTCTACGTTGCTAGAGAAGGTTTATCCTCTGTAAAGTTAGGGAATATTTATCCTCTGCTTTACCAGGAAAGGTGATTTATCCTATGTGTAATCATAGAAGATTAATCCTCTGTTCAATCAGGGAAGTTTAACAACAGTTACAACGTGTTAACAGTAGCTTATCCTCTACTTTGCTTGAGAAGAAGGGTCATCCTCTGTTTAATCAGGAAAGTTTAACAACTGTTAAAAATGTGTGTTAGCAAATTGGTTCTCCTCTGCTTGCCAGGGAAGGTTGAATACATTATGATGAATATTCATAACTAGCTATCCTTTGCCTTGTCAGAGAAGTTATTGGTTTATCCTCTGTTTTGTCAGGGAAGTACCGTGTCAGGAAAACATCACAAAATGGTTAGAAGGAATGCTAGGCTGGTTCCAACAACTGAGAAAGGTGGACTAGCTACCCCTTTATGGACAGACAGTGAGTTCAAGTCATTGTTAGGAGAGCACATGGACTCCATAGTGACTAAGTCAGTCAGATTGGATTTGACAAATAAATTTGGTATTCACCCAGAAAAAGTATGGTCTATTGAAGATTGCAAGAAGGTGTTAATATAAGAATGTCAAAAACATAAAAGGCAGTATCTGCTGCCACAGAGAATTTAGCTTATCCATTGCACAAGAAAAAGCTCTGTGTATTGGTAAGTTAAAAGAACAGAACAAACAATTGCACACTCAAGTGTCCTGTCTCACGAAAAAGGTGGGCCATAACAAGGCCTCAACCAAATGTGACTCAGAAGACTGACAGTCAGATGAAACTTGTTCTGACTTACAGTCTTTCTATAGAATAGAGGACAATGTCAATGCTGGATTGATGAATAAAGATGTAAATGCAGCTGAAGAGTGTGGAGCAAGACAAAAGGCTCAGAGTAGGGGAAAAAGGGTTGATACAGTTCCATCTGCAACCCCCATACTGCAGTTTCAAGCAGTCAATACAACTTTAGGTCCTGAAGCCCTAGAGAGACTTGCTGAGAGTTTGGCATCAGTGCATATACATTTTTCTGAGTTTAGGAGAGAGTTCTCCAGAAAGATGCGGCTCTATGATATGTCTTTAGCTGAAGTCACCCAGCTAATATCACAGATCTTGACTGAGTCAGAATTCAAGGATTTTGAAAGTGCTGTAAACAATTCTGATTTACAACATGCCAGAAAAGGTGCATTGAAAGAGGGAGTTCTGAGAGTGTTAAAGAACATTGTTGGACCAAACATGGACTGGTCAAAGATCACTAGTTGTGTACAGAAGAAGGATGAAACTGTGAGTGTGTACACTGAAAGATTTTGTCAGTCAGCTGCAGCATACAGTGGGATAGCTGACACTTCAGAGAAGGTGCTAGATGATAATTGTCCCCTAGTTCGCACATGGTTTGATGGTCTTTTGTTAGAACATAGAAAGGCATTGCCTTTCTTAGACTTCACATGGTCCAATAGAACCCTGCAAGAACAACTTGGACAGGTTAGCTACTTGGGAAAGAGACTCTGATGTCAAGGCAAGAGTAAAAATTGCAGCAGCATCCTTAAAGGTCAACACAGAGAATCAACAGAAACGCAAATTTTCTACGAGAGAGGGCAGTTGTTATTACTGTGGTAAGCATGGACATTGGAGAAAAAAGTGTAGGAAAAACAAAAATAACTTTAGAGAAGTTTACAAAGTTACTCAGCTTCTACTCAGTCTGCTTGCTTCTATGAAGCAGCCCCTCCCATCGTCATTAAACTCGTGGGGCAGCTTGTTGAGGTGTTAACCATTTGGGCTGTGAGTGCTTAATTTCCCCAATTAAAACAAAGATGAAAGACTTATTTTTTTATAATAAAAAAAAAGAACAAAAGGAAAGTGACTGTCTCAGCCTTCCTTTGGGGGACACTGGTTAAATACACTCACACCCTTGAATGTTATGCTACAGCACAGGCCATTCACTTATCCATCCTCTATGGGTTATGATGTCTGCTATGACTGATGTTTTCATTGGAAGATGGAGATGTTGCACAGTAAAGTTTGCAAATCACCTACAGGGACAAAATAGGACACACAGACCAGCTAGGAGCCCAGGGAAGAACCGACGTGCAACAGGCCTCGGGGGCCAACCCTGTGGTGAAGACATCCTCATAGGTTTCCCCCTCTCATTAGTTTATTCCCACCTTACTGGTTCATATGTGTCAACTCAATTAAGACTAGGTTAAGGAAAAACACTATACGATCACAATTTTTAATGTAATACGGTTATATGTGAAAACTATACAATCACCAGAAGCTTACTTTGATAAGAGTTAGACTTAAAACCACTATACGTTCAACAGACGTATGGAAGAATGAAGTCCATCCATGAATTCTGCTGGTCTGCCATTTCTTTGTTTTCTTCTGTTACAGGTATCTGTATATGCCGGGATGCCTTCACAAGCGGCAACCTGGTATAAAGCATCACCTCAGATATCCATGAACAAGCCTCATGAGGGATGAGTCATCAGAGCGACTATACGTGGGAAATGGACTCTACAGGAAACAGACTTCACAGCTATTCAGGCGACATGGACTTTCAAGACTTCCACCACATGAATTTCTGTGTTCTCATGTAGTTCATACGACATGTTAACACCCTGCGTCGTATACATGTGTCAACAGTCTCCGCAGACTGCGCGCGCACCTCCCCAAACGGACGAGGCGTTTATACTTGACGCGCTCGCCGTTGTACTATTCTTTGAAACGATAGGGGGCGACTCGAGTAATTGTCCTCTAAACCATCAGGAATCAGCAGTGAGAAGAAGAAAGCTATACACACATGACAATGTTTATTTTAGTACACCACCACCAATACCACACTACAAAAAGAATCGTGCAAAACCCAGTAAACCCTGAGATTATTACTTGTGACAATAAAACAAAATATATGGATATGAGAATGTATATACAACATAACTAAATTAACGATCTCTTACATATTTTATAATTTCACTAAACATTTCATTAAGTTTCGTGAACATTTTTATTAAACATGGACCTTTATGTTCATTAAAAATACTTTTTATGCTATTGTATGCTCATTTTTTTAAATGTAAGCAACTAATTTAGACGTGCAAACTGGGTGCCGGTGTGGTGAAAAGTTCGAACTCGGCCAGATTCGGCTCGAAGTCGTTCATCTTCAGATGCGGAGCCGCGCGCGCTGTTACAAAAAAAGCCATGCACACCGCCAAGCGAAATGGGGTCTTGCGCACCCAACGCGCACGACCGCCCACACCGCAATGACGTCATTTTTGCCGCACACACCTTCGCGCTCGTGCGGATGCGTCGAGTATAAACCTAGCTTTATAGTCCAAGCAAAGTAACTCATTTTGGAGCCAAAAATAGAACTAATTGTAAAATAAATTTTTCAGCATAGATCATTTCTATAAGGTGTCCAGAACAACATACTAAAAGTCCTAAGAAATCCTAGTAGAGGAAATATGTTTAATTCTCATCAATCCAAGATGTGTGCCAGTAAGGCCAGACAACAATACACCCCAATGGGGCTATTTCTTTCCTTTACTCCTATCAAAATAAAACTTTACACAATGAAAGTACCCATGAAAAGTAAACATTTTTGTATTACAAGTTTCTTTGAAAATGAATTTGAATATGCAAATGAGCTACACACTAATCTATTATGCAAATGAGCTATCCACTAATCGAATATGCCCAAAATATAAAAAAATCCTACTACTTTTTCAGAGGGGTAGCTTGACAGTATCTTAAATACTTTAACAGATGAGTAGCTTGTAGCTTGTAAAACGTCTCTGGTTACTCATGTAACCGTAGTTCCCTGAGAGGAGGGAACGAGACATTACGTATGGGGAAATCCATTTTCCTCGAAAGCTAAAGCCTGATTTGAATAACTCTTTTGCTTGCAAATAGCCAATGGCGCCCGCACCCTCACCTGATTGGCTGACAGCCTCCAATATAGGTGACATTGGGCGTCAAAAAACCTCAGAATCTTTCGACTGAACAAGAGCTATTGAGGCTGAAGGCTTTTCACACGGCACTCTACGTAATGTCTCGTTCCCTCCTCTCAGGGAACTACGGTTACGTGAGTAACCAGAGACGTTCCCTTATCGAGTCGGTCCCTCGACATTACGTATGGGGAACATATAAAACCCCCGCCATGTTGAAGTTGGCCCAGCTCGATCGAGCCCCTGTAGAGCACAAGCACTAAGCACTCAGACTGATAGCGTGCTAGCTCTAGGTAGGGTACCGGACCTGGTTGAAACACCCAATGTATTCTGGCACAGAGCCAACTCGGCGTCAACGTCATCAGTATCTCCCCGAACCCAGTTAAGCAACACTGAACTGGTGTGATATGGGGGAAAAATGCAGCAAACATGTTGGTGCTTTGAGAACATTGCCGGCTTATGAACGCGGGCGTAATAAAAGGGGCCACATAACAGTTAATGTGAATATTATCAACCGCATCTATTACTGCAGTCACATGTCATACGTCTTGGTTGAAACCATGGTAGACACACGCGCCGTGTCCTCAGGCGACTTAGTCACCCAATGGCCGCTCAGCTCTCTCCTCCTGC
This sequence comes from Squalius cephalus, assembly GCF_949319135.1. Taxonomy (NCBI): domain Eukaryota; kingdom Metazoa; phylum Chordata; class Actinopteri; order Cypriniformes; family Leuciscidae; genus Squalius; species Squalius cephalus. The sequence continues at coordinate 24,416,127 of NC_137125.1, forward strand.
ACTGACAGAACGTGGTGCCAAGGAGGGAATGTCCAGGTTATAAAATCTCGCAAACGTGTTGTGAGATGACCAGCCCGCTGCGAGACAAAAGTCTTGAATAGACATGCCTTTTGCCCAAGCCCATGATGCAACTAGTGCTAAACTCCTAGTGGAGTGGGCGCGCACCCCTATCAGACACTCTGTTCCTCGGGAAGCATAAGCTAGTTGCACAGCTTCCACAATCCAGTGTGATAGCCTCTGCTTTGACAGCGCGCTGCCTTTCTTGGCGCCCGCATAGCAGACGAAAAGCTGCTCTGAAGTTTGAAACTGACCAGTCCTGTTCACATAAGCACGTAGCGTGCACAGGGCACAAAGCGCGCTTCTGTGACACTGCATTGTCTAGTTCAGTGGGACAAAATGCTTGAATTGTAATCACCTGGGCTCTGAACGGTGTTGAGAGCACCTTCGGTGTGTAGCCGCGTCTGGGTATGAGTCTGACCATGCAATCATCCGGTCCGAACTGCATACATTCACTGTTCACTGACAGGGCATGCAAGACTCCCACTCGTTTCCCGCAGGGTAGCGCGAGCAGTAGTGCCGTCTTAACCGAGAGCACTTTAAGGTTGCTAGATTCGGCTGGCTCGAAGGGTGGGTCGAAGAGTGCACTGAGCACTAACGATAGATCCCAAACTGGCATCTGGCGAAGGCGGGGAGGATTTAGTCGCCTCGCTCCCCGGAGAAAGCTCGTTATCAGGGGGTGCTTCCCTACCGAATGGCCATCTAGCGCGTCACGAAAAGCGGCAATATGTTCGCCGATTCCCTATGTAGACTTTCGCTGTAGACGGGGAGCTGTCAGCGTCCAGACGTTCCTGCAGGAAGGTCAGAATAATGGAAAATCACAACCCTTGGGGTCTTCCCGCTTGCCAATACACCAGTTAGCAAACACCTTCCATTTCAGAGCATATAAGCGCCTCGTCGAAGGGGCTCTAGCTTCTGCTATCGTCTGCAGCACTCACTGTGATACTCCGCATTGATCTGCCACACATGTAGGTCCCACAGCTCTGGGCTGGTGTGCCATATGGTGCCCTTCTGGGATAAAAGATCCCTTCTCGGCGGGACTCGCCATGGGGGGAGCTGCGACATGTTCACTAATTCCGGGAACCACGGCTGGTTCGGCCACTTGGGCGCTACCAGAATCAACGCACATCTCTCTTCCCTGATCTTTTGCAGCACTAGCGGCATTAATTTGACCGGGGGAAAATCATACTTCCGCACTTTGGGCCAGCGGTTCGACAGCGCGTCCCCTCCCAGGGGAGCTGTTGTCAGCGAGAAGTACAGCGGGCAGTGGGTGTTCTCCTCTGAAGCAAAGAGATCGATCTCCGCTTTGCCAAAGAGATTCCAGATCATATTTATAGTTTGCGGGTGTAGCCTCCACTCTCCGTGTACAATGCCATCCCTGGACAGCATGTCCGCACCGCAATTCAAACTGCCCGGTACGTGTACTGCTCGGATCGAAAGAAGTATCCGATCCGTCCACAAGAGCAGCTGCCTTGTCGCTAAGCCCTGCAGGGACCGCGAGTGCAACCCTCCCTGGTGATTGATGTACGCCACCACCGCCATGTTGTCCGTTCTGATGAGAACATGATGGTCCCTCACGAACGGGAGGAAGCTCTGCAGAGCTAAACTGCGTCTGTGTTCCTCGAGAGCGCCTCTCGATTGAGCGATGACTAGCCAGTCGTCGAGATAGTTCAGTATGCGCATCCCACTGAGCTTCAGGGGTGCGAGCGCTGCATCCATGCACATTGTAAATACGCCAGCCCGAACGGCAACACTTTGAATTGGTATGCGACACCCTCGAAAGCAAACCGCAGAAAGCGCCTGTGATGCGGGGCTATCTGAATGTGAAAGTACGCATCCTTCAGATCTACTGCGATGAAGTAATCCTCGGGCTCAATATGTGCAAGGATTTGCTTCACCGTAATCATCTTGAACGCGTGTTTCGCGAGCGCTTTGTTCAGTAATCTCAGGTCTAAGATGGGGCGCATACCTCCATCCTTTTTCGGGACTAGAAAATAGCGAAATAGAAAATGTTCCCCGGGCACTATCTCTACTGCTTGTTTGGCCAGGAGATAGGAGATTTCTGCCCGTATCAGCAGGGCACTCTGTTTTGATACTTCTGACATAATCGCGCCGCCGAAGCGGGGTGGTCTGCGATCAAACTGAAGCGCATAGCCGCGTTTTACAGTGTTGATTACCCAATCTGACGCCGCTGGGAGCGTCAACCACGCGCTCAGGTGGCTCGATAGAGGGGGCATTAACGCATGCTTCGGCGGGGGCTGCGCGCCAGCCGCCGGCGATGCATTGACAGCTATATGATTGGCCGGTGGCTCTTTGCATGGGGACACACAAAATCACATCCTCGGGTTGCCCCGGGCTTCCGCTCTGCGAAGCGTCTCCCAGAGGAGTCTTCGCTTATGTCGCAGGTAATCGTCAAGGGAGGAAAAGAGCTCTTTTTTGCTGAGACATGTAATGTTTTATGTTTATTGAAACAAAACACAGCAGTTGCACAACATTGAAAACAACATTCTCGGGCTTCACTGTAGGTTGCTGAGGGAACTCTGAGCGGGAACACGCCCTTTTCGGCGTGTTTTTCTTGCTCTCTCGCGCTCGGGGATGCACGCCTAGCGTATCCAGCCGGATGCTGAGCCGAGGACGATCTAGACCTCGCTCTAGGGGGGGCTTGAGACCGTTTAGGTAGGAGATGCGGCATAATCTTTGACTGTTTCAAAGTCTCAGCATACTTCTCGGAAAAAGCCTCAACTGCAACGCCGAAAAGACCCGACGGGCTTACCGATGTGTCCAGGAGCTGTTTCTTCTCAGTATCGCGCATCTCCGTCAACGTCAGCCACAGGTGACGGTGCAACACCACGAGGCTGCCCATATTACGGCCGATACCCGTGCGCAGCTTCCTGAGAGACTCGGGGTCCGGGCCTTCCTCGTCCAGGGACCCCAAGAGTCGAGTTTGGAAGACTTGCAGGATTGCCATCGTGTGGAGGGCAGATGCTGCATGTCCAGCTGAGATATATGCCTTCTCGGCGATGTGGGCAGTGGCTCTACATGGCCTGGAAGGCAATGAGGCAGTTTTCCATCCGTGAGAAAGACACAGGTGGGCCTTGACAGCATCCTCGACGGGAGGTGGTCGTGTGTAACCCAATTTCTCCGCCCCTTCCACTGTTGTCAGCAGCTGGGTACCCTGTGCATGGGCTCGGGCTGAGTGAGGGGAGCGCCATGATCGGTGAGCTCCTCGTGGAGCTCAGGGAAAAAAGGTGCGGGTCTCTGAGGGGCGTCCGCCTGACGGCCCGCGCCGAGGAAGGACCCGTCCATCCACTTCCTAGACGGCTGTTCCTTGGGGGCTGCCCAGTCCAGCTCCAAGTCCACTACTGCCTCCGTCAGAATAGCCATGAGCTCCACGTCCAGCGAGGTCGGGGTGGCTTCTGAAGGAGCCTCAGACGTTGTGGGTAACAGCCAGCCTTGAATAAAGGATCTTGATGGGGAGTTCCTCACAGGCTCGACAACCTGATCCTTCGAGTGCTGCCTCCGCGTGGGCTCGACCCAGACACAACACACACTGCCCGTGTGCGTCCGGGAAGTCAATAGGACCACCACACGTGCGGTAAAGAGACATTTTCTTCGATCAAAGCAAAAAATCCGCTGGAACGTGAGAGGGGATAATCCACTTTGTCCACTCTGTTAGCGTAAATCCACGGCGAAACCAGGCTCCAGGTGAAGAAGAAAGATTCTGAGGTTTTTTGGCGCCCGATGTCACCTATATTGGAGGCTGTCAGCCAATCAGGTGAGGGCGCGGGCGTCATTGGCTATTTGCAAGCAAAAGAGTTATTAAAATCAGGCTTCAGCTTTCGAGGAAAATGGATTTCCCCATACGTAATGTCGAGGGACCGACTCGATAAGGGAACTGCAGTTTCAGAGTAGCTTCCCCAACACTGAAAATAACTGAACTGTTAAATTATTGTACCTAAACACATTAGGCTATATGCTTTATAAAACTTTGTTTAATTAACTTAAAATATAAAAACTTGCTTTAAATAAAAAAATATTTATGTAGTATTCTGCCCTACAAAACAAAAAGGCAGTAACTGCATTTTTGGTCAAAAATGAGTTATTATCATTTTCATGACATTCAAGGCATCCTTTGTTATGTGACAGAACATCTTATCTCAAATGCGTTTTGGAGAAAAATGGTATTAGTTTTTGGAGAATCTGTAGTTACTGCCTTTTTCCTTGGTATGGTGCCACGTTTTTGGTAAGTAATACAAAGCAAATTTACAAAGCAAGAATACAGTAACTGCAAAATAGGGGTAACATATCAAATTAAATATGAGGATTGATATGTACAAAGAATAAGCTAATATAAAGTAACAAAACAGCCACATGTCCAATAATCTACCTACAACTACTTAGGCTGGATGACAGGATAACTTTAAAGTCATTTTTCTCAGTTCTGCACTCTGCGTAGTTACTGCCTTTTTGCTTTGTAAGGCAGTATTGTTTTAAGGTTTTTTATATAGAATATTGACATTTCTGAATATTTGTGTACACAATGTCATGGATGAGTTTGGGATTTAAAGTTTAGAAGCAAGTTTCAGCAGTGTTCATCAGATCTTTACAAATCTACAGGTATTAATCATGCTTAGGAAACAAATATGTTTTTTTGTTATACATTCTCTCTCTCTCTCTCTCTCTCTCTCTCTATATATATATATATATATATATATATATATATATATATATATATATATATATATTAGCACATCATTTCACAACAGTTGTATTTCACCAAGAATTCAAATGACATTTTATTTGGATGTTTTTGGATGTAAATTTCAGGACTTTTATTTTGAACTGTCGATATGACGTCATATTTCTGCGCTGCACTCCTGCATTAGTTTTGATTCGGATGAACAGAGGTTTGTGGTTTTTAGCGTTTAAAGTGTTTTAATCGATATTAACCGTTTAATCTATGTGTTTTATGTGATGTAATTGAATTAATTATTAATGAATGTAACATCTTACTGCTTTATCTAACATTAATGAACGTTATATTTTTTTAATAAAGCGCATCCACACATGAGTAATAGAAAAGGTGCGTCTCATTTCGCTCCCAATATTGTGAATTAGTTTATCATAAACACGAATTCAGTCACTGGCAAGTAATGATGAGAGAAACTGAACCTTTTGAAACTGCGAGTCAACTGAATCAAATGCTTCACAAAATGATTCCCTTACGAAAATGTACCATGTTTTAGTACAGTAGCCATGGTTTCACTATGAATTTTGTAGTAAATTCACAATACAGAAATGGTTTTACTACTGCATTAGCAATAAACTACAGTAACTCCAAAATTAACCATGGTTTACTACAGCATAACTTAACTATGGTTAACAATGGTTTTGTAGTATAACCATAAAAGACACAACATCAGTTTATATATATATATATATATATATATATATATATATATATATATATATATATATATATATATATATACATACATACATTTAATTGTTTTTTATTGAAAAAAATACTGCACTAGTTAAAAACTTCCCTTTAGACATTCCTCTAACTTTGTAACTATATCTCAACTAACTCTTATTAGAGTATTAGTAGACTGTCTTCTGAGATGGTATGCACACTTCTGATGTCTGGGAAGTTGGTATTCCAGGCATGAGTCCTCATTTAAAATATTGAACACCTCTTGGAACTCCACCTCAAAGTCATAATCAACATAATTTCTTGACATAAGTGCACTTTTCATATTTTTGAACACATTCTGTATTTTGAGGCGTAATCATGACTGTCAATAAGGTTGAGCAGTCCTTCTACTGACTATAAGTAACTTTACAGGTGCATGTCAATGTATTCTACTAACTCTAACCCCTTATTCTACTAACCTTACCCCTAAAAGTCTACTAATACTCAACTAATATTCTAATGAGAGTTAGTTTACATGTTGGTGCAAATTAAATTAGTCAAAAGAATATCTAAAGGGGACCACTAAAATAAAGTGTAACCAAAATGTCTTCTATTGTCTGAAATCAAACAAATGATTATTAAGCTCAGCAATAAGATGGTTTATACCGACCCCTCTTTTTTTTGGAGGCACATGCATGGTCAATTTAATAAATATTTTGATAATTATGTATCCAGCTATATTAATGTTTCATCATTATAATTTTCTCAACTGCCAACATGCAAACTTAAAGGGATAGTTCATCCCTAATTAAGTCATAATTTGCAGTACTTCAATATTGTTTTGTAAAATTGTAGTTCATTGTTCTGAATAATTTTGTAGCATGAGAAAATGTTCTTACACATGCTACAGTCAGTACTCTCTTTCAGATGATGAAACTGCTGTAATAAAGTCTGTATCATAGAATAGTAACTTGTCATTCTGTTTTTATTTTGTAGATGTTTGTTGAAAACCATTTAAATGTAATACAAGGCAAGGCCCTTTAAAACCATGGGTCAACTATGGTGATACAACCGTTTGAGCTACATGAAGCATGGTTTGCACCAAAAAAACATGGTTACTACAGTTGTAGTTACTGTAATTTTACTGTAGTATTACCAAAATATTACTATAGTGGAACCACGGTGTCAAAAACACAAATGTATAATAACAATTTTTACAAACCAACTGCAAATGTTTTCATGACGGTATAATCTATAGGCTAATATACACATTATTAAATACCAAATATAAATCATAACTATTAAGTCTCTTTATATTTTGTATTCATTATTAATTTGTAGCACTAGATTTTAGTTCTAATCAGGTGATTTAAGTCCATTAACTCTCACTCTGACTGACTCTCTTACCAGTGCACTGAACTACTGAACTAGAGCTGATTGAGACGCACCCAGAGATTTAGTTTGAATTTCTTTTTATTTCTGTTAATTATTCTCATCTTAAACATGACAGATTGTCCAAACACACAGAAAAACTCCTGGTGAAGCAACTGAGATCCATGTGACACACTATTATAAAGATGGCGTTTATTAAAGAGGAGAGTGAAGACATGAAGATTGAAGAAACATTCAGAGTAAAACAAGAAGATACTGAGGAACAAACAGGTTGGTTTCATTCTCAAAGCTGAACTCGGTCATTTGATCCTAATTAAAATGTCCAGCTCTACAGAAATGAATTATATTTTTGAAGAGTGTCTCATTGAGTGTCCTTATTTAGTGGTTTTATTTGACATGGAGTGTGTCACCTCATGTGGAGAGACATATTAAGATCACATGACCAGACATAGTTAACTGACAAGCTGAGCCATATCGCATTAATTATCGCGCAGTTAACTACGGTTCTGTGTTGTAAATGCCGCTCCATCTGAAAGCAGGTGATGCCGATTTACTACTAATCAAGAAACCGGCTTTACTGACGAGATGCGCCTAACAATGTCATGTGATATATCGTCCAGCCCTACTTCAAGTGAACGTGAGAAGATTCTACTTCCATGCTACTTTTTGTGCAATTAACCTTGTCATATGTCTAGGGCCCTATAAAATCCGTTTTATTTTTTCCCAAATTCCGTTTTAAATTTTTTCCCAAATGCTGTTTTTTTCCCACCGAAAATTCTGAAAAGAATCATCTTTTCCATACTGTACATTAAAGTGCATCAAAAACAAGGCAAAATACAGCAAGTAGGGCCTACTCCCTGAGTTATGAAATTAAAGTTGACTTTGTCATCATGTAACAGCCAAGTTGAATGCAGCAGCAGTAATGCACGTATGTAGGGACGTGGTGGCCTTAATAGCGTTATCATTGTACTTCCTGTTCTTCACATGGCTTTTGGATAACAGGTGGTCAGTGCATGTATTTTTGCGCTTCCAGTCAACAGAATGTTGACAACTTACAAAACAAGAGTTCGCCTGACACATAAAAGTCGCATAGGAACTGCTCGGCTCGGTACTGAGGGCTTAGCGTTGAGTTTCTTAACTTTTTCGCTGACGAAAGCAGAGCTGTGGAGAGCCGCTTCGCCATGCTTTCTTTTTTTTGAAGGGGGAGCTGAAATGACGGGAGGGATTGTGTCGCCCAGATTTGCTTCCCCTGGTCTACATTTTCCTCAGACATACGTTTTTCTCCCACACAAAAACAGAATTTTATTGCAAATATGTAAACTTCTGCGAAATTCCACATTAACACTAGATTCCGCGTTAATTTGGCAATTCCGCGATTCCGTCTGCGATTCCGTGATCGCGGAAATTATACATGTCCTATATGTCTTGCACACACCCAATCTATTTTTCTTCATTAGTAATATCTGAGAGATTAATTTGGTGAAAGGCAGCTCTTCACATGCAATTATACGGGCGGTGTTGAATTTCATTTTTAGCTCCTTCCATTCTTTCTCATGTAAACACCAGGTTAAGTAACAATTTAAGGATTATGTGATATGATGCATATATTTAGCAAAAGGCCCCTTACTATAGTTATGTTTCTAGCTCGAAATGCAGATTGAACGATCTGTCAGGCCACAAAGAGTGCCAAAACGACATTTATTGCTTGTATTTTGTGATAAAATCAACAGAATTTGAAAGCTGAAATTTTTGTGGTTGTTTGCTAAAATTAACAAACACATTAAAAGGGACATATTAAAGGTGACAATTAAGGACAAATCTTACTGCGATTATGAATGGCTGTGCTACAAATAATGTGAAGTTCAGGCAGTAACAGAAAATAGTAAAGATTAAAAGATATTGAGAACAAGAATCCATATCTGTTTCAATTAAAAACAAGAATTATTTACGATTAGTTCGCATCCACACAGCTGACACGTTTATCTGTTGTAGTTCATCCATGTTGTGTGCACGAAATAGATGCTGCCTTCCTGCACTTTTACAGTACTTGCATGTTCATTCATTGACACGTTTCCGTCGAATGCTCTCATGCTGGCACAGTCGTCAGCGTTGTTGCTCGATAGAGATGAGGGCCTGCGTTCTAGAGCTGAAACAACTAATCGATTTAATCGATTAAAATCGATTATTAAAATAGTTGTCAACTAATTTAGTCATCGATTAGTTGCTAAATAACTTTTATTTGCCATAAGCGGCTCATTTCGTGCATATTTTAAATCTGCGGTGACCAAAGTGTGGCAGTAATGAGCCACCGGAGGTTTTACTCAGCCAGTACAGCAGGAGAAGTAGCGAATAGCCAATAGCTGGCCTCGTTTTATGTCACGTGCTTCCCGCACAGTGTCTCTGCAACATTCAGCGAGATGGCGGAGGCAGGCGGCAGTGGAGTAAGCTCGAGAAAGAAAAAGAAAAAAGCGGAAGATAAAACTAATCGAACGAAGTCATCAAAAGTGTGGGAGCACTTTACTTTGAGCCTTCAAAAAAGAAGAGTAACCTGTAAACTCTGCACTACTGAACTGGCCTGGCAAAAAAAGCTTGCTACGCCCCTGCACGGGAGTACTACGTCTCTGCACGAGCACCTTAAATTTTCCTTTAAAATGTGAGTTCCATTCAGGTTGCATGCCATTGGCACTTTATTCGAAGGATTGTTTACAGTTACAATTTCACAGCATAAGCTATAAAGCTGTTTCCCAGGTATAAGCTGTGTGTTTACAGGAAAAAAATAATAAAATGCAATTTACTGCAATTTTATTCTGTTTTATTTTTATTCTTCGTGAAAATATGTTCTGAAAGATTCCTTAATAAGCTTTGTTCGGGATGTTAAACTACTTTAGGAGCCCTAAGGACTGCCATGGTGAAAACATTATTTGAAATCTCCTTGTGAAATTTGCTAGAGTACGTATGGGTCAGTGTTTTGATTGCAGAGTTCGACAAAGGATTACTAACACATAATAAAACAACTCCAGGTATGTTTTTGATGAGGATATGACAATGCAAAATGGTTAAAATCTCTAAAAAGTCTATGTTGAATGATAAAGACCCTTATATAATTTACTAATTTACTTGGGAAAAAATGGGCAAAACTAAAATATAAGTACATAAACCGATTAATCGTAAAAAATAATCGGCTGATTAATCTATTATCAAAATAATCGTTAGTTGCAGCCCTACTTATAATCAGGGTCATCTTAAATTTGGAACAATACGGTATTTACAACATGACAATATGTAGCCGGCGTGCTGGACTACTGCGTCTTCTACACTTTTCCGTGCTGTCGTCTCCGCTGGTCTCAAAACATGTCTCTATTTATAGGCTATTGTAATTTTCTGCTCGACCAGCACTTTGCAACAACATAAACTAGTTTCTTCAGCGACTTACAGCATGTCTCTTATAATAATGTCTGAGATGTTTACATTTTAAGTGGCGTGACAAAGCTACATATTAAAACTTATTTCCAGAAATGCTATTTGAATAGGATTTCAAACGACATATGAATGTAGATCAAAACAAATTGCATTTCATGGGATTGTTTGCCGTTCACACGATATGATCGGATTGATTTGGATTTGGACTGAACGAGGCTAAAGTTCCCAAGCAAAATATTATCATTAACATACCTGAAATTAAATAGTCTAAATAGTAGTAAATATTCATTTATACAACCAGTATCATTGTAACAACCATTGTAACCAGCAACATAATAGATTATTTAAATCAAACTAATGATAATAGATTATTTAAATTAGAATGTTTGTGAGTGACACAAACAGTTCAAATCAACAACACAAAATAAACATCTGTTATAGGGCTGGGCAAAAAAAAAAAAAAAGATTTTTCCAACAAATCATTTATAAAATGTGGTTGATTTAATGTCTATTCTCAAAATCCACAAATTGATATTTTTTTGGGATTTGTTTCCATAAACATTGAACATAATATCTGGTTTACGTTAATCTCATTACTAGTCTATTGCACTAGATGTAATCCTTTTATTTACCTTGCATGATGTTACAGCTGGGACCGTCATTCATTCAGTGCTTAACATGGCGGATGCAGGTGCGCCTTTCAGCATGAAAGACGTTCCAGACAGTTGAAGGAATTGTCACTGTCCTGATCGGGCCAGTGCTGCATGGTCACAAAAGTTTATCATTTGCATGCATTTTCAAGCCTTGCCAACTGAAGCATTCAAGTGCAAGAAGACGCAAAAGACAACTCGCACGCAGGGAGTGAAAAGTTTTGTGTGTGCACAAAGGAAGCTACGGAGCCCCTTTTGTGAGCGAACGCAAAGTTTCTTGGGACCATGCAAAGGTTTTGCGAGCAAATGCAAAGTTTCTCGGGAATGCAAAACATTTGAAAGAGAACGCAAAAGCATTGACTTTAAAGCACTGATTATTTAATTTGTATCTTTGTTATATTTAATGTGTTTATTTGTGTAATTACTTATAGATATAAATTATTAGACTTATATAAATATATAAGACTTATAAATTACTTTTTATGAGTTTACTTGTCCTTAATAATCTTTGAAATTTATATTAGTAGTATTAGCTGTGATGTCAACTTTATTAATTACAATACAAAGATACATGGGACAAAAACAATAACTATTTTATACATTTACTTTTGTGTTGGGAATAGTGAAAATTAAATAATTTAATTCATTGAATCGAATTGAAAATCGAATCGAAAATCAAATCGAGATCTTGTGAATCGGAATTGAATAGGGACATCTGTATCGATACCCTGCGCTACTCACGACAAGGAAGCTCTGCTCAAGCCTGGCTCTTTTTGCAACTGATAGGAGTCTCAGGCATCTGCATGGAGTCTCTGTTCATGGGGCTGGCTGAAGAGCTTAGGATGGGTATTGGATGGTTCTCAAACTGCTCAAGGTGGTTACCCATGCGGTAAATAAACTCAGCTTAGAATGGCCAGATAAGAAAAAAGAAGGGAAAAGGAGTAAGATAGATGAACATTTCTCTTAAGCGGGTGGGGACAGCTATCAGTGCCGTTCCGTCAGTTTCTCCCTCTCCGGAGCCAGAAGCTGGTGGCTTCTTCGAACCAGCCTGGCCAGGCCCCAGGTTCTCTATGGGAACGAGGGAGGAGCTAAAGTCCAGTGTGGCTGCCCGTGTCCCCCCTCATCAAGACTAGGGCCCTGGGCATTTCACACAGCCACCCAGAACAAGGACATATCTGAGGACTGTCATCGCTGCTAGGATTAAGCAGTAGGAAAAAGCAACCCTGGTTATGACCTCAGGGTGTTTAGGGCTTGCCCCCTTTGGGGAGAAGAGCGAAGCACCTCAATGGAGACTCCACCCTGAGGTGGTGGAGTTAATTTTCCAGAGGTACAGCAGAGTGGAAGTGGACCTGTTTGCCCCAGAGGAGTCAACCCACTGACCCCTCTGGATTGCCCTCACATCTCCAGCTTCGTTAGGGCTGGATGGTATGGTACAAATGTGGCCAAGGCAGCATCTTTATGCCTTCCCCCGAACGCTCTGCTCCACCAGAGTTTATTAGGACGGAGTTCACCTGTTGCTAGTGGCTCTTTTCTGGCGGGCCATTAGCAACAGCATGGTTCCTGGATCTAATATCTTTTCAACCGAGGTTATTGAGACCATTTTAAGTGTTAGAGCTCCCTTCTCTAGCGAACTTTATGCCCTGAAATGGCATCTCTTTGAGTCATGGTACTTGCAACACCATGCTGACCCAGTGTACTGCCTGACTGGTTCAGTGCTTGAGTTCAGGCGTGCCTTTCTTTAGGATTATCCCGTTATGTTTAAGGTGTATCTTGTTGCTATTTCTGCTTGCTATGCCCACATTAATGGAGCCTCTGTTGGGAGGCTACCCCTAATATATTGCTTCCTTCATGATGCCTGCTTAGTTTTTGCCCCCAAAGGTGCCTTTTTCGACAGTTCTTTCGGTCTTCTTCAAGCCTTCTCACTTCTTCTCACTTTTGCTGTTTGACTTGCCGGAGCAAGAGATGCTAGGATTTACACTGACCGCTCAGACTTGTGGGATAAATCTCATCAATTGCTGGTTTGCTTTAGGGGACGTGGGAAATGTTCCTTAGTCACCAAGAAGCGCTTGTCACATTGGATTGTTGATGCAAATTGCTACTTCTTTTGGTGTCAGAGTCAACTCTTCCAGGGGTGTGGCCTCTTCTAACCCAGCGGGCACCTTGACGTCAATTTGACATCAACAAATAGTCAAGATTTTGACCACCATGTATGACATGCATGAATATGCATATTTTCATTATATTTTGTAATTATTTCCTTGTGGTTGTAAAGATGCCTAACAAAGGTATCAATCTGACATGTTTTTTCTGGTCCCTACATCTCAGGTCAATATCATCGACATTAAATCAATGTTGATTTGATGTCAGGAAACAAGACGTCAAATTGATGTGAAATTTATGTCAAAACAATGTCTGAAATGTCTGAAAAAAGTATATTTATTACTCATTGTAAATCAATTTGACTCATTTTCAACATCTAAAAGACCTAGCCTGAATGATCTTGAAAGTTGTAGACCTGGGTCTATGTATTTTGCATGTGTGTTTTTATTTATTTAAATCCTAGCATATTTACATTTAGTTCACGTTTAAAATGACAGCAGACACTATAATTGCATATACTATAAAAGGTCAATTTAATCTGATATTGGAGCTTGATATTGAATGATATCAAAATAGCATTAAAATGACATCAACATCATGGCATCCTGATGTCAAATAGATGCCCAGCAGGCACAGGATATAGACTATAACATCGACGTTGGATTTTGGTTGAAAATTAAAGTCGGGTTGATGTCTAAATCCAATGTTTGTTTGACGTCAAGCTCCAACGTTGGGCAGTCGTTGAATTTTGGTTGGAATAAACCAAACAAAAAGGTGAAATGCATGGCCGTACATTTATTACCAGCTTCACTTAAAGCTAACCAGATTTACTTTATTTAATTTCCGGTTTAAACAAATAATATTTTGTATTTTAAAGTCACCATGATGGCGGTTAGCGTTTGCTTTAGTTGTGTTCTTGACCCTGGACTTTTTAATGTAAACTTTTCTCTGGCTGCTATAAATGTGTGTTTATAAAGCACAATTATTATAGCTAAAAAAAAGCCTTGAGGAAAAGAGATCAGGTGATGTTGGCTGATTATTGATGATGAGGATATCATCATGTTATTGCCAGAATCCCTGATCTTATTTAGTGTCTAATGCTTTGATTATATAGGATTTGTGGTTTTAACTTTGTTTTATTCATAATATAAGTCATTTGATTCTACAGCATATCTAACAATGTTATCAAAAAATATACTTGATTTTTAAAAACTATTTAGTGCACAAAAACTTTTAATCTATGGCAGTACTTAGACACACACAGACATCAAGAAACAGCATATGAATCTCAACAATGGTGACAATCAAACAAAATATCCAGATAATCAGATCAACTCCAGCTGCATAATTTACTAAAGCCGCAATTGCATGCTGGGAGATAAGGGTGAGTTGTGATTGGTGGTACCCAGCATGCACTGCAGCTGAAGCATTTCATTGATTGTCACCATTGTTGAGAGTCATACGCTGATTCTTGATAGCTAAGTAATAATGTAGATGAAAAAGTTTAATGCATTAAATGTTTTGAAAATCCTTTATATTATTTAACAAACATTGCTCTCATGCCGTAACATCAGTTGTCTTCTATTATAAAACAATATTAAAAACACAGGTCCTATATAATCAAAACATTAGACACTGAATAAGATCAGGGATTCAGGCATTTACATGATGATAACATCACCATCATCAATAATCAGCCAACATCACCTGATCTAAATTTTCTCACAGCTTTTTTGCCATAACAAATGTGATTTATAAACACACAGTTATAGCAGCCAGAGAAAATGTTATACTAAAAAGTCAAGAGTCCAACTAAAGCAAACGCTAACCACCATCATGGTGACTTTAAAATATAACTTGATTAAACCGGAAATTAAATCAAGTAAATCTGGTTAGTTTTAAGTGAAGCTGGTAATAAGTGTACGGCCATGCATTTCACCTTTTTGATTAGTTTATTCCAACCAAAATTCAACCACTGCCCAACGTTTGAGCTTGACGTCAAACAAACATTGGATTTAGACGTCAACCCGACTTTCATTTTCAACCAAAATCCAACGTCTGACCGATGCTGTAGTCTATATCCTGTGCCTGCTGGGATCAACATCATGACATCTTGACATCAAATAAATGTTGAACTGACATCAAATACCAACAAAACATGACATCAAACTAACATCAAAATGACATCAACAGAGGTCAAAATCTTGACATCAAATTGACATCGACACTTTGACGTCAATATGACTTTCATTTTTGACCTATTTCGTGACGTAATTTTGACATCAATGTTTGATGTCACATTGATGTTAAATTGACATCAAATGCCCACTGGGAAGGAGTTATCTAAAGGTGCACCTTTGTAAGAAGTTTGTGCTGCAGCAGAATGGTCCTCTCTGCACACATACCAGGGTTTCTGCAAGTCTTAGAAAAGTTTTAATTTGCCTTACAAAAATTAAGGCCTTAAAATGGTCAGAACAGAAAGTCTTAAATTTATAAAGTCATTGTATTAAATGTTGCAAGCATTACAAAAAAGTAATATCTTCCTCAGTATTTTTGTCCTGTTTTCCAATACAAATATTTAAACAAGTTTAAATCAAGATAAATGTACTTGAGATGTAAGTGAAAAATGCTGTCTTGAAAAAAATGAATAAAATTAAGTGAGATTATGTTTAAAACAAGAACAAATGTCAAAACTTCAAAATTAAGCAGATTTTTTTTTTAGCCCATTGGCAGATATTTTTTCTTTCTTAGTCAAAATTCATTTTGATCAATTTCACAGAAAACAAAGACTTAATATTTTATGTAATTTTACATCTGAAGTAAATGTATCTTGATTTAGGAATCTTTAGATATTAAAATAAAATAAAAAAAGATAGAAAAATACTGAGGAAGAACATAACTTTTTAAAGTTTGATGAGAAGGTACAGTAAAAGTTATTACCATATTGAAGTGGTTTTGAGCAAAATGAATCAAGGTTTTTTTTTGTTTTTGTTTTTTTTAAGTAAAATGAATTAAAAACTCTAAAGTGTTTCTCCTTAAACATTTACATTTAGAGAACATTAATGTATTTTGTTTCCTTCAATTTATTTATTAAATATTTATTTGGTCTTAAAAAGTCTTAAATCTACCTTCATAAAATCTGCAGAAACCCTTACAAACGATTTTACAGCTTGGATATGGATTTGACTCTAGGATCTCAAGTTCTTTCTGATTAATAATTTTAACGGACTAGAAGGTTGTATATGCGTACTTCACAAACTTGCATCTCTCAGTTCACCAGAATAAGTCTGTTAGGTGTGACCTCTCTGAGGCACTACCTAAGGGTGCGCCCTTATAAGTGTTTGTGCTGTGGCAGGTTGGTCCTTCCTACAAACATTTATACATTTTTTCTTTCTTGGTTATTCTTTAAGTTATTCTTGTTATCAGCTTTTTCATCTTACCTTGAGGCACTCGGTATGGTTCACTTTTAGGCACTGGTGCCTACTCTGGGAGTATGGCCCTTTCTAACTCCTCTGGGTTAATCTTTTCAGTGGACATGCCTTCAACTTTGTTGGTTAGGTCATTTTCAGTTAACTATGAGGCATGCAAAACTGCTTTGCCTCTAGGCATGGAAGCTCACTCCACTTGGGGTGTGACCTCTTTTAAAGCATTTGTGAATGCACTTTAAAAAGATTTTTGGGCTGTGGAGTTATGCTCCTCCCCAACCATCCTCTTAGGGTACAGAAATGGATTTTGTTTTGTTTTGTGTGGAATCAGGGAAATAAATTTGGAAATCCACTGTCTCCTCAAAAGAGTCCGTTTGCAAGCAGCAGAAGGGCACCTTATGCGACACACAGTAAACCTGTCTTGTTAACTCAGCTGCGCATAATAGCACCGAATTAATAAAAAACACAATATATTGACCCACGTTCTGTTTTCTATCATGCGCCGTGCATGTTTGCGATGACGTATAATGCACGCAAATGCACCAGGGTTCGATAGAATCAAGTCGAGTGTGAAACAAGACCAACGCCGCAGGGGGCTCTAGGAAAAATCGCGCTCGGGCTCGAACTGCAGCAAACGAGCCCAGTGTAAAAGCACCCTAAGACCAAATAAAGTGATTTATGAACGTCAGCAAACATTTTCTTTTTTTGTTGAATTTTTTTATTCCCCAAATGAAAAATACGTTCAAATGCTTTATAGATTAAAGAAACAAATAAAAAAAATATTAACCTTGTCTTTAATTTTACACAAAATAAATCATCTTAGAGTTCTTATCTGAGAAATGACGATCCGTTCCATGAAGAAAAATAAATAAATTATTAGAGGTCGACCGATTCATCGGTTTTGCCGATTAATCGGCACCGATAGTTGATTTGGTGGAACTATCGTTATCAGCAAAAATGCATACCGATAGTTTTTCCTGGTTGCGTCCGTTGTTGGAGCGGCTGAGAAGTGTGCGCTGTCATTCATTACACAGTAAGAGAGAGCTGAGAAGGGTCTGCTGGCATCATGCAGTACAAGAGCGGCCTCTAGAGGTGTAATAAAAACTATCGCTGATGCCTCTTGTTGTTTATTTCGACACGTGATTCTGCGTGCTGCAGCCTGCACTGAGAGCACACGCGCTGCGTGGAGAGCGCTGACATCAGATGCGCGTTTAAAGCACGACAGCTAAAAGGTAGCCTATGTATACCGTACATTTTGTCATATCATTATAAATTGATTAATTTGTTGACTAAATGCTCCATTAGTAGAGAAAGAACAGCACAACAGTATGTTTGTGAGAGGAAGCTAACATTAGTAGTAGCCTACCTCAAGCGGTTAAAACACTGACAAAAATAAACGTAAGTCCGACCCGAATGTTTAATGTCTCAATTGTTACCTCTTTTTGCATTAGTTTATATCCAGCTGGTCACTTTTATGCATTTAATATGCAGAGAAGTTGCATATTTAAAGCTAGAGATGTAAGATAGCAAACTGATATGTTCATACAGCTGACAGAAACATATCAGAAAAGCATTCGATTTCAGTTATTTTTTCATCATCACTTTAATACGTTTTGTTATTTTGATTAGATAATCATCAAGTGTTTATAAAATAGAAGCAAAAGTGTGAGACTATACATTTCATATTTATGTTATTTCAATGCTCTGGCGTTGTAGATATTGAAGCATGACTGTTTGGATTTATATGAAATGATAACACTTACAATAAAATTCCATATGTAACATTAACTAAGGTTAATAACTTCTGTATAAGGATTGTTCATTATTTGTTAATTAACATGTACTAATATATTTTTAAATTAAGGTTTTTATTTGTTAACCAGATTAATGCACTATCAAACTAACATGAATGATCAAGGTGCAATTAATTTGCTCAAATATTATACTGATCAAATTTTGTTACTTTTTTTATTCATTAAGTTGGTTTGAAAAAGAACAGTTAAACAGTTACATTTTGAATGTAACTGGTTTTATTTGTTATTTAGAGTATTACTTTTTGTTTCAGTTTGAATGAATGTCTTTTATTGACTTCAATATTTATTCATATTATATATTTATTTCATTTAGCATGTTTTCATGGTTCAATACAGTTGTATTATTTTTATAATAAAGTTCAGCACTGTTTTACTTGGGAGTGCTATGTTTGTTTTTATCCAGTATCAATTTTAAAAACTATCGGTTGATTAATCGGTTATCGGCAAGTATGGCCCAACCTAGCTATCGTTATAGGTAAAATCCACTATCGGTCGACCTTTATAAATTATTCAATCCGAAGAAAAACATTGAGTGCGTTGAAATAGGTTGCTCTGCTTTAGCGTTGACAATTCAGACTGACAGATGAACAAAACTCCATAGAGGAATCCAACCAAAGGGCAAATTCACACCGAACAGAGCTGAACAAACCCAACCATAGGCATGAATCCAAACTCACCAACGGCAATAAAGTGAGAAAAAAGTAAAGTCCTTATGTCGAGCTTAAAACCAAAGTTTCCCAACTAGGACTTTTTAGATAACCAGTTCAAGGTAGCCATAAAGAAACATGCTGAACTAATTCTTCAGGCAAGCACTCACCTTATATACAAGCCATGTGAGTCTAAAGTGTGCCCTCTAGTGCCTCGTAGTATTACTAGACATAGAATTTGTTATTCCATTCCTCTATGGATATGGAAAAACTGTGACAGATATTTCACTCTGTTACAAGCTACATCACAATGCAGCGGAGCCTACAAAAACATATTCAAACAGGTGCTAAATAACACACATATAATTGACAAATAACAATAACAGTCTGTGATATAACAATAACAACACAAACGGTGTGATGACACATTTCTCTGTAGTATCTTGTTTAATATGTGCAGGATGAAGTGCTTCATCCTTAAAGGAGAGCTTATTTTGACCTGGGAGTACGGAGCAGGAATGTCGCCTCAACTAGAGCTGCCAGATTTGTGCTCGTTGTATATCAGTACTTTTACATTAGGGCTGCTCGATTAATTGCAATTTACATGTAATCGCACTTAAACAGATTTGGCTTATCGTGATTTTGAAATCGCAAAGGCTTTGATTATTTTTTATGCAAAGCTTGTCATTGATGGACGGCTCTGTAAACGCTGCTCTATCTGAAAGCACTGTGAGTTTGAATCACGCATTTGAAAATTTTTAATCACGCATTTGAAAAAACAACACACGCCAAACATCTTTCCAAACATAAGAAGCATTTATGAATCTCTTGTCCAACAAAATTTGACAACGACAACATTTAATAACATGCTTTTACTCCAAACTCACTTCATAACGACAGTTGAGCATCCTTCTGTGAGATGATATGGCTTCTTATACAGAATAAGGCAGTTGTGTGTAGGGCTGCACGATATTGATGAAAAATGCGATATGCGATAACTCATTAAATAATGCGATATTTGATATGCGATACGATAATGCTTAAAGTGTGTAAAATAAACTTAAATTATCTTTAAAATATATTTAAAATTATATAACCTACATATGTGTTTCACATTCTTTTTGTGACAAGAAAACATCCCTACAACTTCTGAAAGTGAACAGCAGTGTTTTACTGTAGCATAAGAAGTGTTTTTTTAACATCAGTGTAAACCACGGGGTTTAGGATTTCAGGAAGGCATACATTAGGTTTATTTAACAACAGAAACTGAATAATCAAACGTAAAAATAAAACACTGCTTAGTTTTCACTGTGAATTAAATATACTGATTCTTATTAAAGCTACAAAAGTTATTCAGCCAAGAGCAGTGAGTGATTTTCTCTTTGTCTTTTGTTCATGACCCCAGTTATTGCAAGCTGTTGCGATATGCATATTGCGAAATTTGCGATATTTCGATAATTTCGATATATTGTGCAGCCCTAGTTGTGTGTTAATTAGTCATGTTTAATCAAAGTGTTTCAATCTTCTGTTTATTCAGCTACAGATAGTATGAGACCCGATTGGGATTTCCTGGAATGATGTGTTATTGTACTTCTGGACATTTTTGTTTGTGTGAGAGCGCCCTCTGGTGTTCAGATGGAGCAGCATTTACTACCTATCAGCGGTACTTCACTGAAAAGCTACACATAAAATAATCACAGCCTTTGCCAAATCGTGTGCGGTTTCATTGCGATTAATTGTGCAGTCCCATTTGACACATTTGTTGCAACTTACAAAGTCCAATTCTTTCCATTTTTAAGTAACAACTGAGAAATTTGTCCAAATTTCAGACTTACTTTGTTTTGGTTTTGTATAGTAAAAACTTGCATTTTCTCACCTTAATTTGTTGACCCAATCCTTCTTGTTAAATCCTAGGTTCTGCTGTATATATTTTTTAGATATAAAATATATCCCCTGCGAGATTTGTATTGGGTCCCAAGGGATCCCAGTCCCAAAGCGGTCTACTGTGGGTTGATTACTTTGATTACTGCTTGCTTGAAAGTATATGAGACATGTCCTTAACCTGTTAACCTTTGCCAGTGCGCCGGCGCACTGAATCGTTTTTTTTTTTTTTTTTAGTTCAAAGTTACTATCAGATTTAATGTTATAACTTGACAAACTATACATCATTAAAAATATATAAGACTCAAGTTTCAGTATTTGACCACTATTGTATTCTGAGAAACTTATAGTGACAGTTATTTCTTAATTTGTGTCAGGAGCTATGAAATGAAAAAATGAGTCGATACCTTTAATATGAATAATGACCGTCAGCCGCTCCCATTCAGAAAAAAACTCCTGTGCTGTTGTCATGACAGCGCTTGACAAAACAACGTCCCTCAGGGCTTTTAGCTCAAAAATGTGAAGATTTGGAGAAATATTGATAGATTCTCATAGGTTTACATCAGATTTCTGTAGACAGGAATAATATTTATTGAATTTATACCCAAATGCGTCTATGTAATCATTATGAGCGCTTGATACTCTGATTTACTGTGTTTTCAATCCATACCAGCAGCCTGAGGGCGCCCTATGCACAATAATAGTCCATATATGGAACATGAAGAAGAGCCATAATCATGTAACATTCCAGGAAGTCATGTAACATTCCCTGACACATACAAAGCTAACAGAGATCGCTGTAACATGCAGATAAAGACGTTTTGAAGACAATAAACATGATTGCAATGATATTTGATTTACCTGTGTTCTTCGAGCCATGCCAGGTATTTTCATAATAATAGATTATATTTATAATGTAATGCTAATCTATATAGACTTTATCATCGTGCAGAATACTATAAAATAATATATTTTCTGTCTGATTTTCTTATCTGAAGCCAAATTAGATCACAGAAGATTATTTAAAACACTCGACTTGCGTTATAAAGTAAGTTTGGAGCACAAACATGTTTTTAATCTCATAAATTGTCGTGTATTGATGGTGTGCTAAGCTAACATGCTAGCTAGCCCCAGGTGCACCTGCCACCTAGCAGTTATTCTTTTATGATTTTTTTCTAAATTGGAATGCTTACTGAAATGTTTCTTTATTCAATAAGGGCATTTGATACAGTTTCAAATGTGAAGTGAGAACTTTGATAAAAGAAATTAGGGATTGAAACCCTATGAATAGCCTGTCGTTAGGAACTATAATGCAGACAAAAGAAATGCATATTTAGTGCCATAACCAGGCTGGAGAGGTGTGAATGTGTGCAGGAGAGACTGACTCTGAATGGGGCTCGTTTGCACCACAAAACAATAGAGACAATAGACTGAATGGATGCTTAGATGATGACTAAACATCAGTAGCATTTTAGAGTCTAATCAAAATAAAGTCATATGACATGATCTTGAAAAACATTTAACTAAATACAGAGTTTTAGACTTATCATCTTCAGATTTTAAATATAACATGGTCAGACATGTGGCTTTAGCTGCAGTGCATTTCTAGATTGATACAATGCCAACTTCAATTTTATTTTCATGAAGATGTTTCATAAAAATACATTTCTAATAACTTTACAAAACTTTGAAGCTATTTATAACATTTTTTTTCATTTTGACAATAATTAATTCTACATTTACAATAAACTGCCAGGTGTCAGCTTTCAAATGAGATCATACTTGTGCTTTTAGTACCAAGGGTTCATGAACTGTATCTGTTTCAGTTTGGGTATGCCATTTCTGGGGTTTTTTCAAAAGTGGGGTTGCAGCTTAACAGGCTAACGAAAAAACAGTTAAAAATATTGGTGAGGTTCTGAGATTACAGGTTACACCTCTTTCAGTAGATTTGTGGGATCTAGCAAAGATCTAGAATACATGTTGTTGTATTTCATTTTGATGTCCATTGCTTTGTGCCATTGAACTGGGGTTAACTTATATTTGTCTTTTTCCTCTTTAGACCTGATAGTTCTGAAAGTTGAGGGTGAAGAACTGTATAATATGGAAGAAAAAGATCTTCAGGAGAAACATCATGAGTTTATGACTGGAGAAAAATCTTTTAGTGACTCACAGACCGAAAAGACTTCCTCACAGGACAAAACTCAAAAAACAGGAACTAGAAACTTTAAAGTTCACATGAGAATTCACACTGAAGAGAGACGTTTCACCTGCCAACAGTGTGAGAAGAGTTTCTCGCTGAAAGGAAATCTAAAAAAACACATGAAAATTCACACTGGAGAGAAACCTTACACCTGCACTCAGTGTGGAAAGAGTTTTACACAGAAGAAAAACCTTGATGCCCACATGAGAATTCACACGGGACAGACCCCTTATACCTGCAAACTTTGTGGGAAGAGTTTCTCACTAAAGGGAAATCTTAAAACTCACATGAGAATTCACACTGGAGAAAAGCCGTTCATATGCCCTCAGTGTGGAAAAAGTTTTAGACAGAAAAAAAACCTTGATGCCCACATGAGAATTCATACTGGACAGACCCCTTATACCTGCAAACTGTGTGGCAAGAGTTTCTCACTAAAAGGAAATCTTACAACTCACATGAGAATTCACACTGGGGCGAGCCCTTTCACCTGCCAACTGTGTGGGAAGAGTTTCTCACTAAAAGGAAATCTTAAAAAACACATGAAAATTCACACTGGAGAAAAGCCATTCATATGCCCTCAGTGTGGAAAAAGTTTTAGACAGAAAAAAAACCTTAATGCCCATATGATAGTTCACACTGGACAGACCCCTTATACTTGCAAACTGTGTGGGAAGAGTTTCACACTAAAAGGAAATCTTAAAACTCACATGAGAATTCATACTGGAGAAAAGCCGTTCATATGCCATCAGTGTGGAAAACGTTTTAGACAGAAAAACAACCTTAATGCCCACATGAGAAGTCACACTGGAGAGAGTCCTTACACCTGCAAACTGTGTGGGAAGAGCTTCTCACGGAAAGAAAGTTTTAGGATTCACATGAGAATTCACACTGGAGAGAAGCCATGTGTATGTAGTCAGTGTGGAAAGAGTTTCAGATGTAAAGGTACCCTCAATCACCATATGAAGATTCACTCAAGAAAGGAATATTTTATATGTCATCAGTGTGGCAGGAGTTTCACAGACAGGAAACATCTTAAGAATCATGTAAAAACTCACACTGGAGAGAAGCCTTTCATGTGCTATCACTGTGGAAAGACTTGCATAAACAAATCAAACCTTGAGGTTCACATAAGAATTCACACCGGAGAGAAGCCTTTCACCTGCCCTCAGTGTGGAAGGAGTTTCACACGTAAAGGAAACCTTAACATTCATGTAAGAGTCCACAAAGGAGAAAGGCCTTACAAGTGTCTTCAGTGTGAGAAGAGTTTTACATTTCACACAATCCTGAAACGTCATTTACAAACTCATTCTGTAAAGATAACGCAGTGTTCCTCAGTGTGACAAGAGGTTTCGAAAATGGAGCAGTTTCAACAATCACATGCATATTCACTTTGGAGGAAGGCCATTTGTGATCAGTGTATTGTTTTTATTTTCCCTTTGCCATCACACTTACAGATGCATACAAAAAGTCATGCAAATTTGAGACCCTGTTTGTGTTCTTTGTGAAAGTATGGCACCAGAAAATACATATCTGTGTTAAATCTGTGTTCACACCACAGCTGAATGTTGGCCACACCTGATTGTCCACCTTCATGACCACTTGTTTTATAAGAATCCTTCATTGCAGCTTTTTCTTTTCTTTTGTGCATATGAACTCCACAGCAGACCATCTCCTTTGCTATAGTTTAAAATTGTGTCTTGCAGTGAAATGACAATGTACCTGAAAGATTATAAATAAAGGACATAAACTGAACAAAATAATGAACAATGCACTGCATTATTTGATTCATCTTTATTGAGTGAATGCACAGGTAAACATGTTTTCAATCTGCACTTTAATAGGGCTACTGTTGGGGCTCATCCAGTGGCACAGCTGGTTCCAGCTGTGGGTTGTATAAAAGCTGTAAAAGTTGTGTTTTTTGCTTCTCATCTCCAGTCTCCCGGATCACTTGCCAGCCATCCTCTGCCACCACATCAAGATAAGAACTGTTATCATTCAACCTAGAGGAGGATTTTTTTGTGGGCTGGACAATGCGACCCGCTGTGTGATGCCGCAAGGAGACCCATCCTGGACGCTGGAGAAATACATCAACTTCGCGCTATGGATAGATGGGTCCTAGTTCCTCATTGGCAGAGCGGAGGAATCGTCCACCATAAACCTGAGTGTCATCTGCATAAAAGTGA
Source organism: Squalius cephalus (assembly GCF_949319135.1). NCBI lineage: Eukaryota > Metazoa > Chordata > Actinopteri > Cypriniformes > Leuciscidae > Squalius > Squalius cephalus. The sequence continues at coordinate 24,441,312 of NC_137125.1, forward strand.
CAACTGAGACCAAGTGATCTTAAAAGTTGACCAAGAGGATAAATGTAGATGCTATAAAGTATAGGGCCCAAGATTGAACCTTGAGGAACACCAGATTGCACTACATCAATATCAGACCTGCAACCACCCATAGCGACAAACTGCTTTCTATCAGAAAAATAGGACTTAAACCAGCTTAGTGCAGTATCAGAAACACCAAAGACAGATTCTAACCGAGTAAGTAAAATATTATGATCAAGTGTCGAAAACGGCACTAAGATCAAGAAGAATCAAAATAGAAAGACAGCCAGAATCAGAAGCGATTAACAAGTCATTAGTGACCTTAACTAATGCTGTTTCAGTGCTGTGGAGTTTATGGAATCCCGATTGAAGGGGCTCATAAAGATTATTTGCAGCTAGATGGGAGTGCAATTGAGTAGCAACAATTCGCTCTAAAAGTTTGGCAAGAAAGGGAAGATTGGAAATGGGACGGAAATTATTTAGGTTGTCAACATTTGTGTCTTTTTTTTTTTTTGTACAGGGCTCAGAGCAGCAGTTTTTGCTGGCACAACACCAGTGCACAGAGAATCATTTATAACACTCACTACAGCAGGACATAAAATAGCAAAGCATGATTGGAACAGACAGGTTGGTACAGGATCAACTATGGAAGTGGCAGCTTTCATTTTTGAAACCTCGTTACAAAGAGAATGAAAGTCCAATGTGGAAACATTTGAGAGAAGGGTACCGGAAAATTCAGAAGTGATTGAGGGAGGAAGAGATGAAGGCAGAGCAGAGATAATACATTTACGAATGTTATCAATCTTAGAGCTGAAAAAAATCAAGAAACTTATTACAGATGTGAGTTGAAGCTGGAACAGTTGAAGTAGTTTGTTAATAGAATTAAACAATTGTCTTGGGTTATTCTGATTGTTGTCAATTATCTGTGCAAAATAAGCAGACCTGGCCGATGCAATTTGAGTCTTATATTCAAGTAAGTGTTCCTTCCAGGCCTGGTGATAGACAGTCAAGCCAGACATACGCCACCTACGCTCCATTCTACGACACAACGCCTTCATAGCACGCAGATTCTCATTATACCAGGGAGAAGAACAACCGAAGAAAACCAGTCGTGATTTCAAAGGAGCAAATAAGTCCAGGCCAGACGACATGAGTCGACATATATATATATATATATATATATATATATATATATATATATATATATATATATATATATATATATATATAAATAAAGTTGACTTGACTTGACTTGACGAGAGAACAGAATTTAACATGAGAACTTTGTCCTCCAACGCATCAGATGGAGAAAAACCACTTAAGGAAGAACCAATAAAATCTGAGATATCAGAGGGTTCAATCGATCTCCATTTGCGATAGTTAATAATGCGAGAAGAGGTAGTGTTTATGTCAGGCAGTTCCATATTAAAATAAAAAATAGACAGATGATCAGACAGCCCTAAGTCAGAGGTGTACAACTGGGACACAAATGAGCCATTTAAAATCACCATGTCAAGAGTGTGGCCTTTATTATGTGTAGGACAGTCCACGAGCTGGTTCAAATCGAAGCACTCCAATAAAGATAAAAACTCTTTTGTTGTTGTTGAATCTTTTATGTCCATATGGATGTTAAAGTCCCCCAAAATGAAAGTTCTCTCAAATTTGAGGCATAGCAAGGACAACATATCTGCAAATTCAGATAAAAAGTCTTTATTTATCTTAGGAGGCCTGTAGACTGTAGCTATGGCAGTGGAAGTGGGGGCAGATACACTCAAAACAAGGCATTCAAAAGAGTTAAACTGTGGAACATCCACAGGACTCATGTTGAGTTGGTGATTATATAGCACAATAATACCCCCACCTCTGCCAGAGGATCTCGGGAGATCAAATAAACCATATCCAGCAGGAGTAAGTTCATTAAAAAGAAAACCATTGGACTCTTTGTGCCAGGTTCTGTTAAACACACAAGATCCAATTTTCGTTTCTGTAATAAAGACAGATAATATCACAGCCTTGTTATTGACAGATCATGCGTTGAAAAGCACAGAATTCGACAGACGAGGAGCAGATGAAACTAGAGAAACCACCTCGCGCTTAAGAACCGACAAGTTGTTGAAATTAACCCCCATAGGCCTACACAACAGCGTTTGAGATTTACGCAGAAATGTAGGATAAGTAACAGTGGATGTAACAGTGGATGATGAGAAATATGGAAGCAAATAAGAGACATAACTATTTGAAATTTAACAGCCACTGAATACTTAGTTTTGAATACTAAGTTTGCTGTTTATGTACAATCGACTCAGGGCTCGACAGAACAGAAGTATGTTGTTGCTAATTATGTTTGGAACACATCGCTATGGTTTGTGTGACTCATCTCTCTATGTAGGTAAGTCAGCTAGGCAACATGTTATAGCTAGCAAGGTAACTTTAGAGCTCAACGGTGGCCGCCCACTTTTTGGCTGAAAGCTACATTAATGTTTATAAAAAGGTTTAAGCCTGGAACCAAGCCAACAGCTCCGAGATGAATCTTGACAATAAAACATTTGATTTGGCGCCAAATATTTTTTTTTAAAATGGCAAAAAAAAAGATTTCAATGGTAGAAGCTCACAGACAGACTGGGAGCCACAGACTGGGAGCCATCAATGTAGATGGATACGGTTAAAAGAGTCAACACATACAGTATAGCGTAACGTTACAGCGGGGTAATTTGTGTGATATAAACAGCTGTTTATGCAGATTACCTATACTGACCATACCTGTAGGCTGGTCAATGATATCCCACATAAAACGCTTTTCAGAGTAGGATAAAGTTACATCACGCCAGATTGGAGTGAATATATTAGCTTTAGGGAATTGGTTGGATAAGTCATGGTAATGAATAAGCTAAAGTTGGGGATTCATCCGTTGTGTGTGAGTTTTCAGTGATTTACTACGAGCCTACTACTAAGTTACTAATACACTCTTATCATAGTTCTAAGATAATAACCATTGCTTTAAACATATTGCTGAATATTGAGCCCTGAAACTGCATTTAAATTATTGGGAGAATGTTAGGGTTTGAAATGTAATTACTGTATGTTCATTAATGCAGCTGATTTTTCTGATGTCCATTTTTTTGTTTCTAAGGAACGGCTGCTTGACCACATTTTTGGAACGACTCCGCTCTCGTTTAGAGCATATTCTTGGACAATTGCCTCTGGATTTGGACTACTTAGAGTTCATTAGCACACAAGAATTTGTGTTTTTAAATGCCATATCCAGTCATGTAGCACAGAGGCCCTGGGAGGCGGTCCCGTGCCCCCAGCCCCCCCGGGGGCCCCGCCAGGGGGCCCCAAAGTGCGACCTGGGGGATTTGCAAAATGCTGCAGTTCAGGGGCTCGCCACAAGGCGGCAGCACGCCGTCCCACGTGCAGCCTATTCGAGGGTCGTCGAATAGGTTGTGGTATGGCGTCCACGGAGTGCCTATTTGTCCACCTAAGTGCCTACTCCTCATCATTACGTCCACGAAGTGCCTAAAGTGCCACCTAAGTGACTACTCTTCACCGTAGTCTTCCTCTCGTCCCACGAAGTGCCTAAAGTGCCACCTAAGTGCCTACTCTTCACCATAGTCTTCCTCTCATCCCACGAACAGCCTATTCGTCCACCTAAGAGCCTATTCTTCATCGTTACGTCCACGAAGTGCCTAAAGTGCCACCTAAGTGACTACTCTTCACCGTAGTCTTCCTCTCGTCCCACGAAGTGCCTAAAGTGCCACCTAAGTGCCTACTCTTCACCATAGTCTTCCTCTCGTCCCACGAACAGCCTATTCGTCCACCTAAGAGCCTATTCTTCATCGTTACGTCCACGAAGTGCCTAAAGTGCCACCTAAGTGACTACTCTTCACCGTAGTCTTCCTCTCGTCCCACGAAGTGCCTAAAGTGCCACCTAAGTGCCTATTCTACATCATTACGTCCACAAAGTGCCTAAAGTGCCACCTAAGTGACTACTCTTCACCGTAGTCTTCCTCTCGTCCCACGAACAGCCTATTCATCCCCCTAAGTGCCTATTTTTCATCATTATGTTCACGAAGTGCCTAAAGTGCCACCTAAGTGCCTAAATGACCCAAACCCATATGGGACTTTGACCGGGTGCATCTTGGGAACCAAGCCGACTTGGAGCTCCATACTCCGAGCACGGGGAGGTACCAGTGGGACCCCCATGACCCCACGGCCCCCATGGTCCTGTGACCTTCCGGTTTGGAACCAAGCCGACTTGGAGCTCCATACTCTGGGCATGGGTAGGTACCCATGGGTCCCCCATGACCCCAGAGTATGGAGCCCCATGTCGGCTTGGTTCCTGAGCTATGCTGGGTCAAAGATGGGACTTTTAACCGGGTGTATCTCAGGAACCACGCCGACTTGGAGCTCCATACTCCGGACATGGGGTGGTACCAGTGGGACCCCCATGACCCCACCATCTGCACAGTCCTGTGACCTTCCGGTTTGGAACCAAGCCCACTTGGAGCTCCATACTCTGGGCATGAGTAGGTACCAGTGGGACCCCCATGACCCCAGAGTATGGAGCCCCAAGTCGGCTTAGTTCCTGAGATATGGCCACTTCCTGTGGGACTTTGACCGGGTGTATCTTGGGAACCAAGCCGAATTCGAGCTCCATACTCTGGGCATGGGGGGGTACCAATGGGGCCCCCATGACCCCAGAGTATGGAGCCCCAATTCGGCTTTGTTCCTGAGATATGGCCACTTCCTGTGGAACTTTGACCGGGTGTATCTTGGGAACCAAGCCGAATTCGAGCTCCATACTCTGGGTATGGGGGGGTACCAATGGGGCCCCCATGACCCCAGAGTATGGAGCCCCAATTCGGCTTCGTTCCTGAGATATGGCCACTTCCTGTGGAACTTTGACCGGGTGTATCTTGGGAACCAAGCCGAATTCGAGCTCCATACTCTGGGCATGGGGGGGTACCAATGGGGCCCCCATGACCCCAGAGTATGGAGCCCCAAGTCGGCTTAGCTCCCGAGATACATCCGGTCAAAGTCCCGCATCCCACCTGTAACTTATTTGACAGAGCCCCTATATGCTGTCTGTGGACAGTTGAATTTTATGCAAATTATGTATAATTAATGGCTGTAATGTACATCAGTGTGTGGGGCTGTGTCCCCTGAGTGGTGTACAGTAGGTTTCACCTCATACAATCACTGTATATATGAAATATGACCCATTAATATACTCAGCATCCCACCTGTAACTTAATAAGTTACTCACTGGCCTTCACCAGATCTGGTGAAATCCCCAATTCGTTACAGGGATTCACCCGCTGAAAATGTCTAAGTCGAAAACAGCATCCTGCCTGTAACTTATTCGACAGAGCCCCTAAATGCTGTCTGTGGACAGTTGAATTTTATGCAAATTTTGCATAATTAATAACTGTAATGTACATCAGTGTGTCGTGGTGTGTTCCCTGAGTGGTGTACAGTAGGTTTTAACCTCATAAAAGCACTGTATTTATGAAATATGACCTTTTGATGTACTGGCATCCCACCTGTAGCTTAATAAGTTACTCACTGTCCTCCCTAAAAATCACACGTATTTTCCCTAAAACTCACATCCCACCTGTAACTTATTCGACGGAGCCGCTATATGCTGTCTGTGGACAGTTGAATTTTATGCAAATTTTGCATAATTAATAACTGTAATGTACATCAGTGTGCTGTGGTGTGTCCCCTGAGTGATGTACAGTAGGTTTGGCCACATATAACCACTGCATTTATGAAATATGAGCTTTTAATGTAATGTCCACAGACAGCCTAGAGGCCGCGTCGAATAAGTTACAGGCGGGACTTTAACCAAAACATCCCACCTGTAACTTATTCGACAGAGCCGCTATATGCTGTCTGTGGACAGTTGAATTTTATGCAAATTTTGCATAATTAATAACTGTAATGTACATCAGTGTGTCGTGGTGTGTCCCCTGAGTGGTGTACAGTAGGTTTTAACCTCATAAAAGCACTGTATTTATGAAATATGACCTTTTGATGTACTGGCATCCCACCTGTAGCTTAATAAGTTACTCACTGTCCTCCCTAAAAATCACACGTATTTTCCCTAAAACTCACATCCCACCTGTAACTTATTCGACGGAGCCGCTATATGCTGTCTGTGGACAGTTGAATTTTATGCAAATTATGCATAATTAATAACTGTAATGTACATCAGTGTGTTGTGGTGTGTCCCCTGAGTGATGTACAGTAGGTTTGACCACATATAACCACTGCATTTATGAAATATGAGCTTTTAATGTAATGTCCACAGACAGCCTAGAGGCCGCGTCGAATAAGTTACAGGCGGGACTTTAACCAAAACATCCCACCTGTAACTTATTCGACAGAGCCGCTATATGCTGTCTGTGGACAGTTGAATTTTATGCAAATTTTGCATAATTAATAACTGTAATGTACATCAGTGTGTTGTGGTGTGTCCCCTGAGTGGTGTACAGTAGGTTTGACCACATATAACCACTGCATTTATGAAATATGACCTTTTAATGTAATGTCCACAGACAGCCTAGAAGCCGCGTCGAATTAGTTACAGGTGGGACTTGATCCCACCTGTAACTTATTTGAGGTGGCAGGGGGAAAAGCATTTTTAGGGCAATTTTGCCCCGTTGCGGGGCCCCTGGAGGGTCTCGGGAGACGGGACCACCGTCCCACGCCTCAGGGGGAGAGGCCGCATCGAACCATAGGCGTCGTTTGGGGGCCAAAAAATTATTAGGGGGCGCCGCGCAGCGCTTAGGGCCTCTTGTCCACGGGCTACCTTTTAAGCTCTACATGGGTATGAAGCAAATTAGGGAAAATAGGCAGTCTGTGGATTTTTCTTAGTTCATTTAAGTTGCCATATGGCGATTTAGTTGTACGAAGGGATCAAAATCACCATTCTGGATCCTACGTCCAACTTATATGAATGGTTTTCCCTAATAATTCGTTAATTGAACCGAGGGGGCACATAGGCTCCTAGGTGGCCACCACTAGGGGGCCAGGTTCCCTAAGTCATGTCCACAAAGTGCCTAAAGTGCCACCTAAGTGCCTATTCTTCATCGTAGTCTTCCTCTCGTCCCACGAACAGCCTATTCATCCACCTAAGTGCCTATTTTTCATCATGATGTCCACGAAGTGCTTAAAGTGCCACCTAAGTGCCTACTCTTCACCATAGTCTTCCTCTCGTCCCACGAAGTGCCTAAAGTGCCACCTAAGTGCCTATTTTTCATCATGATGTCCACGAAGTGCCTAAAGTGCCACCTAAGTGCCTACTCTTCACCATAGTCTTCCTCTCGTCCCACGAATTGCCTAAAGTGCCACCTAAGTGCCTATTCTTCATCATTACGTCCACAAAGTGCCACCTAAGTGACTACTCTTCACCATAGTCTTCCTCTCGTCCCACGAAGTGCCTAAAGTGCCACCTAAGTGCCTATTTTTCATCATGATGTCCACGAAGTGCCTAAAGTGCCACCTAAGTGCCTACTCTTCACCATAGTCTTCCTCTCGTCCCACGAATTGCCTAAAGTGCCACCTAAGTGCCGATTCTTCATCATTACGTCCACAAAGTGCCACCTAACTGCCTATTCCCATGTCCACGAAGTGCCTAAAGTGCCACCTAACTGCCTATTCCCATGTCCACGAAGTGCCTAAAGTGCCACCTAACTGCCTATTCCTCATTACTCTGTCCACGAAGTGCCTAAAGTGCCACCTAACTGCCTATTTCCATGTCCACGAAGTGCCTAAAGTGCCACCTAACTGCCTATTCCTCATTACTCTGTCCACGAAGTGCCTAAAGTGCCACCTAACTGCCTATTCCTCATTACTCTGTCCATGAAGAGCCTAAAGTGCCACCTAACTGCCTATTCCTCATTACTCTGTCCACGAAGTGCCTAAAGTGCCACCTAACTGCCTATTCCCATGTCCACGAAGTGCCTAAAGTGCCACCTAACTGCCTATTCCTCATTACTATGTCCACGAAGTGCCTAAAGTGCCACCTAACTGCCTATTCCCATGTCCACGAAGTCCCTAAAGTGCCACCTAACTGCCTATTCCTCATTACTATGTCCACGAAGTGCCTAAAGTGCCACCTACCTGCCTATTCCCATGTCCACGAAGTGCCTAAAGTGCCACCTAACTGCCTATTCCTCATTACTATGTCCACGAAGTGCCTAAAGTGCCACCTAACTGCCTATTCCCATGTCCACGAAGTCCCTAAAGTGCCACCTAACTGCCTATTCCCATGTCCACGAAGTGCCTAAAGTGCCACCTAACTGCCTAATCCTCATTACTATGTCCACGAAGTGCCTAAAGTGCCACCTAACTGCCTATTCCTCATTACTATGTCCACGAAGTGCCTAAAGTGCCACCTAACTGCCTATTCCCATGTCCACGAAGTCCCTAAAGTGCCACCTAACTGCCTATTCCTCATTACTATGTCCACGAAGTCCCTAAAGTGCCACCTAACTGCCTATTCCTCATTACTATGTCCACGAAGTGCCTAAAGTGCCACCTAACTGCCTATTCCCATGTCCACGAAGTGCCTAAAGTGCCACCTAACTGCCTATTCCTCATTACTATGTCCACGAAGTGCCTAAAGTGCCACCTAACTGCCTATTCCCATGTCCACGAAGTCCCTAAAGTGCCACCTAACTGCCCATTCCCATGTCCACGAAGTGCCTAAAGTGCCACCTAACTGCCTATTCCTCATTACTATGTCCACGAAGTACCTAAAGTGCCACCTAACTGCCTATTCCTCATTACTATGTCCACGAAGTGCCTAAAGTGCCACCTAACTGCCTATTCCCATGTCCACGAAGTCCCTAAAGTGCCACCTAACTGCCTATTCCTCATTACTATGTCCACGAAGTGCCTAAAGTGCCACCTAACTGCCTATTCCTCATTACTATGTCCACGAAGTGCCTAAAGTGCCACCTAACTGCCTATTCCCATGTCCACGAAGTGCCTAAAGTGCCACCTAACTGCCTATTCCTCATTACTATGTCCACAAAGTGCCTAAAGTGCCACCTAACTGCCTATTCCCATGTCCACGAAGTGCCTAAAGTGCCACCTAACTGCCTATTCCTCATTACTATGTCCACGAAGTGCCTAAAGTGCCACCTAACTGCCTATTCCCATGTCCACGAAGTCCCTAAAGTGCCACCTAACTGCCCATTCCCATGTCCACGAAGTGCCTAAAGTGCCACCTAACTGCCTATTCCTCATTACTATGTCCACGAAGTACCTAAAGTGCCACCTAACTGCCTATTCCTCATTACTATGTCCACGAAGTGCCTAAAGTGCCACCTAACTGCCTATTCCCATGTCCACGAAGTCCCTAAAGTGCCACCTAACTGCCTATTCCTCATTACTATGTCCACGAAGTGCCTAAAGTGCCACCTAACTGCCTATTCCTCATTACTATGTCCACAAAGTGCCTAAAGTGCCACCTAACTGCCTATTCCCATGTCCACGAAGTGCCTAAAGTGCCACCTAACTGCCTATTCCTCATTACTATGTCCACAAAGTGCCTAAAGTGCCACCTAACTGCCTATTCCCATGTCCACGAAGTGCCTAAAGTGCCACCTAACTGCCTATTCCTAATTACTATGTCCATGAAGTGCCTAAAGTGCCACCTAATTGCCGTGCAACTTATTGCATGCGTTTTCATAGGTAGTTCATGGGACATTGGACCAAAAGGTCAGGGGTCAAAAGGCAGGGTTCAAAAGGTCGCAGGGGCTCCAAATTTGACACGGTGGTAGTCCAGGGGCCCCCGGTTCAGGATCCTGGGTTTCAGGGTCCTAGGTGGGTGTTAAAATTTTCCCTGCACTCTAGAGACCCGTCCTCCTGATATGTGGCAGTGGGGCCCCTAGGCTACCAGTATGTGAAGTTTGGGGCCCCTCGGACCTGTTTTCGTGCTTAACTGGCCCAATTGTCCACGAACAGCCTACATCAAATAGGTTGCAGGACGGACGTCTGGAAAGCAGGGGTCAAAAGGTCGCAGGGGCTCCAAATTTGACACGGTGGTAGTCCAGGGGCCCCTGGGTCAGGATCCTGGACATCAGGGTCCTAGGTGGGCCCCGAGTCTGTTTCTTAACCCTAATCCTAATTTTCACTGTGCCCCTTTGGAGAGGGTCTCTCTGTCTATGAGCGCAAGAGGCCTTTGTGAGAGAGTTTGACAAAGGGAGTCGAAAAAATTTCCCTGCGCTCTAGGGACCTGTCCTCCTAGTATGTTGCAGTGGGGCCCCTAGGCTACCAGCATGCGAAGTTTGGGGCCCCTCGGACCCCCGGGGGCCGAACAGTAGCCGAGGACACGTGCAACTTATTGCATGCGTTTTCATAGGTGGTTTGTGGGACATTGGACCAAAAGGTCCGTTTGGCAGGGGTCAAAAGGTCGCAGGGGCTCCAAGTTTGACACGGTGGTAGTCCAGGGGTCCCTGAGTCAGGATCCTGGGTTTCAGGGTCCTAGGTGGGCCCCGAGTCTTTTTCTTAACCCTAACCTCTCTTTTCCATGTTGCGCTGTCTCTCTGTCTATGAGCGCAAGAGGCCTTTGTGAGAGATTTTGACAAAGCAGGCCCAAAAAAATTCCCTTCGCTCTAGGGACTCGTCCTCCTAGTATGTGGCAGAGGGGACCCTAGGCTACCAGGATGCGGAGTTTGGGGCCCCTCGGACCCCCGGGGGCCGAACAGTATCCGTGTACACGTGCAACTTATTGCATGCGTTTTCATAGGTGGTTCGTGGGACATTGGACCAAAAAGTCCGTTTGGCAGGGGTCAAAAGGTCGCAGGGGCTCCAAATTTGACACGGTGGTAGTCCAGGGGCCCCCAGTTCAGGATCCTGGGTTTCAGGGTCCTAGGTGGGTGTTAAAATTTTCCCTGAACTCTAGAGACCTGTCCTCCTGATATGTGTCAGTGGGGCCCCTAGGCTACCAGCATGCGAAGTTTGGGGGCCCTCGGACCCCTGGGGGCCGAACAGTAGCCGAGGACACGTGCAACTTATTGCATGCGTTTTCATAGGTGGTTCGTGGGACATTGGACCAAAAGGTCCGTTTGGCAGGGGTCAAAAGGTCGCAGTGGCTCCAAATTTGACACGGTGGTAGTCCAGGGGCCCCCGGTTCAGGATCCTGGGTTTCAGGGTCCTAGGTGGGCCCCGAGTCTTTTTCTTAACCCTACCCTCTCTTTTCATTGTGCCCTGTCTCTCTGTCTATGAGCGCAAGAGGCCTTTGTGAGAGATTTCGACAAAGCAGGCCCAAAAAAAATTCCCTTCGCTCTAGGGACTCGTCCTCCTAGTATGTGGCAGAGGGGACCCTAGGCTACCAGGATGCGGAGTTTGGGGGCCCTCGGACCCCCGGGGGCCGAACAGTAGGCGAGGACACGTGCAACTTATTGCATGCGTTTTCATAGGTGGTTCGTGGGACAGTGGACCAAAAGGTCCGTTTGGCAGGGGTCAAAAGGTCGCAGGGGCTCCAAGTTTGACACGGTGGTAGTCCAGGGGCCCCTGAGTCATGATCCTGGATTTCAGGGTCCTAGGTGGGCCCCAAGTCTTTTTCTTAACCCTAACCTCTCTTTTCATTGTGCCCTGTCTCTCTGTCTATGAGCGCAAGAGGCCTTTGTGAGAGATTTTGACAAAGCAGGGCCAAAAAAATTCCCTTCGCTCTAGGGACTCGTCCTCCTAGTATGTGGCAGAGGGGACCCTAGGCTACCAGGATGCGGAGTTTGGGGCCGCTCGGACCCCCAGGGGCCAAACAGTAGCCGTGTACACGTGCAACTTATTGCATGCGTTTTCATAGGTGGTTCGTGGGACATTGGACCAAAAGGTCCGTTTGGCAGGGGTCAAAAGGTCGCAGGGGCTCCAAATTTGACACGGTGGTAGTCCAGGGGCCCCCGGTTCAGGATCCTGGGTTTCAGGGTCCTAGGTGGGTGTTAAAATTTTCCCTGCACTCTAGAGACCCGTCCTCCTGATATGTGGCAGTGGGGCCCCTAGGCTACCAGCATGCGAAGTTTGGGGCCCCTCGGACCCGTTTTCGTGCTTAATTGGCCCAATTGTCCACGAACAGCCTACATCAAATAGGTTGCAGGACGGACGTCTGGAAAGCAGGGGTCAAAAGGTCGCAGGGGCTCCAAATTTGACACGGTGGTAGTCCAGGGGCCCCTGGGTCAGGATCCTGGACATCAGGGTCCTAGGTGGGCCCCGAGTCTGTTTCTTAACCCTAATCCTAATTTTCACTGTGCCCCTTTGGAGAGGGTCTCTCTGTCTATGAGCGCAAGAGGCCTTTGTGAGAGAGTTTGACAAAGGGAGTCGAAAAAATTTCCCTGCGCTCTAGGGACCTGTCCTCCTAGTATGTTGCAGTGGGGCCCCTAGGCTACCAGCATGCGAAGTTTGGGGCCCCTCGGACCCCCGGGGGCCGAACAGTAGCCGAGGACACGTGCAACTTATTGCATGCGTTTTCATAGGTGGTTCGTGGACAGTGGACCAAAAGGGTCCGTTTGGCAGGGGTCAAAAGGTCGCAGGGGCTCCAAGTTTGACACGGTGGTAGTCCAGGGGCCCCCGGTTCAGGATCCTGGGTTTCAGGGTCCTTGGTGGGCCCCGAGTCTTTTTCTTAACCCTACCCTCTCTTTTCATTGTGCCCTGTCTCTCTGTCTATGAGCGCAAGAGGCCTTTGTGAGAGAATTTGACAAAGGGAGTCGAAAAAATTTCCCTGCGCTCTAGGGACCTGTCCTCCTAGTATGTTGCAGTGGGACCCCTAGGCTACCAGCATGCGAAGTTTGGGGCCCCTCGGACCCCCGGGGGCCGAACAGTAGCCGAGGACACGTGCAACTTATTGCATGCGTTTTCATAGGTGGTTCGTGGACAGTGGACCAAAGGGGTCTGTTTGGCAGGGGTCAAAAGGTCGCAGGGGCTCCAAGTTTGACACGGTGGTAGTCCAGGGGCCCCCGGTTCAGGATCCTGGGTTTCAGGGTCCTAGGTGGGCCCCGAGTCTTTTTCTTAACCCTACTCTCTCTTTTCATTGTGCCCTGTCTCTCTGTCTATGAGCGCAAGAGGCCTTTGTGAGAGAGTTTGACAAAGGGAGTCGAAAAAATTTCCCTGCGCTCTAGGGACCTGTCCTCCTAGTATGTTGCAGTGGGGCCCCTAGGCTACCAGCATGCGAAGTTTGGGGCCCCTCGGACCCCCGGGGGCCGAACAGTAGCCGAGGACACGTGCAACTTATTGCATGCGTTTTCATAGGTGGTTCGTGGACAGCGGACCAAAAGGGTCCGTTTGGCAGGGTTCAAAAGGTCGCAGGGGCTCCAAATTTGACACGGTGGTAGTCCAGGGGCCCCCGGTTGAGGATCCCGGGTGTCAGGGGCCTAGGTGAATGCCAAAATTTTCCCTGCTCCCTAGGGGCCTGTCCCTGTTAAGAAACAGGGGCTGTTTCTTAACCCTAATCCTAATTTTCACTGTGCCCCTTTGGAGAGGGTCTCTCTGTCTATGAGCGCAAGAGGCCTTTGTGAGAGAGTTTGACAAAGGGAGTCGAAAAAATTTCCCTGCGCTCTAGGGACCTGTCCTCCTAGTATGTTGCAGTGGGGCCCCTAGGCTACCAGCATGCGAAGTTTGGGGCCCCTCGGACCCCCGGGGGCCGAACAGTAGCCGAGGACACGTGCAACTTATTGCATGCGTTTTCATAGGTGGTTCGTGGACAGTGGACCAAAAGGGTCCGTTTGGCAGAGGTCAAAAGGTCGCAGGGGCTCCAAGTTTGACACGGTGGTAGTCCAGGGGCCCCCGGTTCAGGATCCTGGGTTTCAGGGTCCTTGGTGGGCCCCGAGTCTTTTTCTTAACCCTACCCTCTCTTTTCATTGTGCCCTGTCTCTCTGTCTATGAGCGCAAGAGGCCTTTGTGAGAGAATTTGACAAAGGGAGTCGAAAAAATTTCCCTGCGCTCTAGGGACCTGTCCTCCTAGTATGTTGCAGTGGGACCCCTAGGCTACCAGCATGCGAAGTTTGGGGCCCCTCGGACCCCCGGGGGCCGAACAGTAGCCGAGGACACGTGCAACTTATTGCATGCGTTTTCATAGGTGGTTCGTGGACAGTGGACCAAAGGGGTCTGTTTGGCAGGGGTCAAAAGGTCGCAGGGGCTCCAAGTTTGACACGGTGGTAGTCCAGGGGCCCCCGGTTCAGGATCCTGGGTTTCAGGGTCCTAGGTGGGCCCCGAGTCTTTTTCTTAACCCTACTCTCTCTTTTCATTGTGCCCTGTCTCTCTGTCTATGAGCGCAAGAGGCCTTTGTGAGAGAGTTTGACAAAGGGAGTCGAAAAAATTTCCCTGCGCTCTAGGGACCTGTCCTCCTAGTATGTTGCAGTGGGGCCCCTAGGCTACCAGCATGCGAAGTTTGGGGCCCCTCGGACCCCCGGGGGCCGAACAGTAGCCGAGGACACGTGCAACTTATTGCATGCGTTTTCATAGGTGGTTCGTGGACAGCGGACCAAAAGGGTCCGTTTGGCAGGGTTCAAAAGGTCGCAGGGGCTCCAAATTTGACACGGTGGTAGTCCAGGGGCCCCCGGTTGAGGATCCCGGGTGTCAGGGGCCTAGGTGAATGCCAAAATTTTCCCTGCTCCCTAGGGGCCTGTCCTCCTGATATGTGTCAGTGGGGCCCCTAGGCTACCAGCATCCGAAGTTTGGGACCACTCGGGCCCCTGGGGGCCGAACGGTGGCCGAGGACACGTGCAACTTATTGCATGTGTTTTCATAGGTGGTTCGTGGACAGTGGACCACAAGGTCCGATTGGCCCCAAATCGACATCCGTGCCTCGCCAGGGGCCCCTGGGGCCGTGTCTAGAGCCTTGTGTCCCTTTGACCCGTTTCCGTGCTTAATTGGCCCACTTGTCCACAAACAGCCTACATGAAATAGGTTGCAGGACGGACGTCTGGAAAGCAGGGGCCAAAAGGTCGCAGGGGCTCCAAATTGGACTCGGTGGTAGTCCAGGGGCCCCCGGTTCAGGATCCCGGGTTTCAGGGGCCTAGGTGGTTGCAAATTTTTTCCCTGCACTCTAGAGACCTGTCCTCCTGATATGTGGCAGTGGGGCCCCTAGGCTACCAGGATGCCAAGTTTGGGGCCCCTGGGACGAACTGGTGAAAACTAAGCTGTTAGGTGGACAAATAGGCTGCTCGTGGGACGAGAGGAAGACTATGATGAAGAGTAGTCAGTTTGGACGAGTTAATGAAGAATAGGCACTTAGGTGGACGAATAGGTCGTTCGTGGGACGTGAGGAAGACTACGGTGAAGAGTAGTCACTTAGGTGGCACTTAAGGCACTCCGTGGACGAATTAATGAAAAATAGGGACCTAGGTGGACGAATAGGCTGCTCGTGGGACGTGAGGAAGACTACGGTGAAGAGTAGTCACTTAGGTGGCACTTTAGGCACTCTGTGGACGAATGAATGAAGAATAGGCGCCTAGGTGGACGAATAGGATGTCCGTGGGACGAGAGGAAGACTACGGTGAAGAGTAGTCACTCAGGTGGCACTTTAGGCACTCTGTGGACTAATGAATGAAGAATAGGCGCCTAGGTGGATGAATAGGCTGCTCGTGGGACGTGAGGAAGACTACGGTGAAGAGTAGTCACTCAGGTGGCACTTTAGGCACTCCGTGGACGAATTGATGAAAAATAGGCACCTAGGTGGACGAATAGGCTGCTCGTGGGACGTGAGGAAGACTACGGTGAAGAGTAGTCAGTTGGTTGAGATAGACATAAAAGATAGAGATGGACATGGTCAGTGTGTGATAGACATAAAATCCAGGCAGCCTCATTCTGGATATCGAATGGTGAAAGGACTTCTTCAAGCTCAAGGACTGTGGGTGCAGTATGAACGGGCTTCCATGCACCGTGTTGACACCATCGGAGTCATATCCCGAATTACCAACTTAGGTTGCATTGTTCGAAGAACCTACTCCGTTCCTAGCCCCCAGTCCTTGATGCACACTGATACAAATCATAAACTAATCCGGTAAGTTTTTGAAGTCCTTTTATTGACAAAGGACAGATTAATTAAAAACAGTAAGATAATATTGTAATGAAATAATTATACTTTTGTATAGGCCTATTCATCATACCATCTTTATTTAATAGTGCTGCTTTCATGCTACTGCACACATATTCTCCATCAAACATGATAACTGTGTTGTTCACATTCACTTTTGACATACTAAATTATTTTTTGATTGCTTCTAAAAATGACAGTAATAATCTAGGGTTTTAGAAATTGCTGTATTTCATTTTGCAATTGTTAAAAACATTTTTTAACTTGTTCACAAGTATAAGTTCACAATTCAGATGCTTTTTCAAAAGCTTACCTGTGAAAAAGCAAACAACTAACATTTTCTCTAAGTTATATTTATCTTTTTTGTATGTGTGTTTTCCTACAGTCAAGTCAAGTCAAGTCAAGTTTATTTATATAGGGCTTTTCACAATACAGATTGTATCAAAGCAGCTTCACAGTATTAAATTAAAATAATACATCAATGTTTGTTTCTAGTGGAAAACGTCCACGTTTGGTAATGCTGATCAATAGTATTGTTGATTGATTAATTCAATTAAATATCCCCAACTGAGCAAGCCAAAGGCAACAGTGGCAAGGAACTGAAAAAACTCCATCAGGTGACCTGATGGAGAAAAAAAAAACCTTGGGAGAACCCAGGCTCAGTCGGGGGCCAGTTCTCCTCTGGCGTCTATGAACTAGAGGTCGGATTTAACTGTAAGATTAAAAGTATTATATGAATGCCTACAGCTACAACATTGTCATCTTTGGTGGCATAGATGGCTTTTCACGGAAGTTAAAGGGATAGTTCACTTTGAAATTAAATTTTGGTATGTTTTAGCTTACCAGAAGGGCATCCAAGATGTAGGTGTCTTTTTTTCCGCAGTAGTTTCAATTTTGATATTTTTAGGTCAGACCGTTCTTGTCTGACAGTCATATCATGCAGGTCTATGGTCACGGTCTCAAAGAGCAGTCACAGAGTCCAAATTAAAACAATTCCCCATCGTCTAAATTAAACAATTCCCCATCGTAAGTACACATTGATGGCCTAAGACACGAAATGAGTTTTTACCTCTATATTTATATCGTTTTTACCTCTTACAACACAACCACGTCCAAGTGATCTGAGGGCGCGGGCGCATCCTGCTGTGTGTCATGTACGCAGACTGGTGCATAGATATATATACACTAGATGTGTAAGTGACTGTGACACTTTTAGTACAGTGAACTCATTGTCATGTTCAAGAAACCAATTTGAAATGATTCGAGCGTTGTGACATGGTGCATTATCCTGCTGGAAGTAGCCATCAGAGGATGGGTACATGGTGGTCATAAAGGGATGGACATGGTCAGAAACAATGCTCAGGTAGGCCGTGGCATTTAAACGATGCCCAATTGGCACTAAGGGGCCTAAAGTGTGCCAAGAAAACATCCCCCACACCATTACACCACCACCACCAGCCTGCACAGTGGTAACAAGGCATGATGGATCCATGTTCTCATTCTGTTTACACCAAATTCTGACTCTACCATCTGAATGTCTCAACAGAAATCGAGACTCATCAGACCAGGCAACATTTTCAACTGTCCAATTTTGGTGAGCTCATGCAAATTGTAGCCTCTTTTTCCTATTTGTAGTGGAGATGAGTGGTACCCGGTGGGGTCTTCTGCTGTTGTAGCCCATCCGCCTCAAGGTTGTGCGTGTTGTGGCTTCACAAATGCTTTGCTGCATACCTCGGTTGTAACGAGTGGTTATTTCAGTCAAAGTTGCTCTTCTATCAGCTTGAATCAGTCGGCCCATTCTCCTCTGACCTCTAGCATCAACAAGGCATTTTCGCCCACAGGACTGCCGCATACTGGATGTTTTTCCCTTTTCACACCATTCTTTGTAAACCCTAGAAATGGTTGTGCGTGAAAATCCCAGTAACTGAGCAGATTGTGAAATACTCAGACCACCCTGTCTGGGACCAACAACCATGCCACGCTCAAAATTGCTTAAATCACCTTTCTTTCCCATTCTGACATTCAGTTTGGAGTTCAGGAGATTGTCTTGACCAGGACCACACCCCTAAATGCATTGAAGCAACTGCCATGTGATTGGTTGATTAGATAATTCCATTAATGAGAAATTGAACAGGTGTTCCTAATAATCCTTTAGGTGAGTGTATATAGATATAATGGGGTACCCTTTATAACTAAGTTAAAAGCATGCATCATGTTCCACATTAATGTTTTGTTGAGATATATATAAAAAAATAACTCTTGTAAATGTTACTCTGTTTTAAGGGTACGGGCTGATCAGGGCGTGGAAAATGTAGACATTGCACGCCTCATGTTTACAGTCCGTGGCACTGGAAGGGGCAGCTGCATATCCGGCAAGAGTGTTCACAATCAACTGTCAGTCCAAAACTTCAGATAATGCTAGCTGAAAAATACCACCTCACTGCTGCCATGCAAGAACATTATTATTTGCTACAAATACAGTATATCAGCTTGCAGCAGGACTACTATTTGAGGAGTGTGAGCTGAAACTCCTATCTCCAGTGGAAGCTGCTGTCAGTTAAAGGGTACTGAATAGCAACCTCCTTAGCATGCAAATTCAACAGCCTTTTCCTTGCTGCAAAAAAATAAGTTAGTTTTTTGCTGGGCAATGGGTCTGGAATTACATCAGTATGTCACTTCTGTTTTGATAGTATGCAGTACCATTATATTCCATTAAACATTGTTTCTTCTTCTAAACAAATAAAGTAGATAAAGAAAAACACAACTATGCATTAAACAATCTGATGAATTTTCCCTGTACATTAAGTCTAAAGGTTCCTATTGAACTTCACTATTTTCCAGAATCGAGAGGCTTTGGAGATACCTGTGGGTAGCTGTCACAAACATCTACTATGATGTTCTCCACTACCTTGAAGAAGAGGGCTTCCTCAACATCGCCAATGCTACACACCTCCTCTGTTGCCATTATGTGTTCCTGTCACGGCTGCAAGATTCCCTGGATACTTTCCGCAGTGGCTGGGACAATCATCCAATAAGAACAGAAGGCCATATGACCCCTAATCAGCTGTGGGAGCTGGGTCGAATCCATCACCCAATTCAAGGCCCAGAAAATATGGAGGTATGTACCAAATGTACAACTTGAATGCTTTCAATAGTATAAATCCCTACATTTGTGCTTGCAAACATTAGTTATGAAGACATTGCACGTATGTCAATACTCCCTTACCAAAGTATTTCTTCTTAAAGAAATACTTCACTGATCAGCATTAAGCTTTGTATCCGTAGTATCCCGGTAGTATTTTCGAACGAAAGTGCGAAAAATCTCTGTTTTGTGTGTGGGAAAAATGCCTCCCTCCGATGATGCGAAAAAAAGAAAGTTTTCTCGTCGCAGAGGGATATGAGGGAACGATGCACGTTCGTTTGAAAATACTACAGAGATAATACGGATACAAAGCCTAACGCTAATCGGTGAAGTATTCCTTTAATAAATAAGTTAATAAATATTTAGCAAAGTGGTTTACAAAAGTGAAGGTTACAGTAAGTGCCATAAAGCCATTAGGATAAATAATACTGCAAACAAGTAAGGTTTTTCTATTTTGTTTTGATAGGGTATGGATATTCCTCACATTGAGTGGGAAAACAGTGGACTTAAGGCCATTGCACACTGAGTCCGAAATTTTCGTATGCGTTTTTTCGTGTTCGTCAGCCTTAAAATTCGTCACGCACAGAAACCTTGCACACTGAGTCCGATGCGTATTTATTAAACCTTTGCGAAAAAAAAACAAAAAATACTAAATGGATTCGTCAGGCAGTGAGGATGATTTTGTTGCCCTCTTTAAGAGAAAAAGAAAGAGGAAATATTGGGTCCATCCAATCCTGAGATTGCACCGAGAGGAAGGAGAGTTTCACCTCCTTATCAAGGAGTTGCGAAATTATCCCGAGCAATTCAAAATTTACCTCAGAATGTCAGTGGAACAGTTTGATGCTTTGCTAGCGATACTGGAGCCACATATTAAAAAGAAGACGACCAATTTCCGTGAACCAATCGATCCTGAACAGAGACTGGCAGTATGTCTAAGGTATGGACACACACACACACACACACACACGCGCGCGTGCGCGCGGCCGGCGGAAGCGCTGGGCAGACAGAACCGAACAGCTGGATTTTGTCGTTCGGTGGCTCTGAATTGTCAAAAAAAACTCTCAAAATACTGGCTGTGGATGCGAAAAACGCAGAAAATCGAACCCAATCCGAATTTTTTTATTACAGACGAAAGTTTCGTAGACAGTGTGCAAGCGTGATTGACATAACGTGAGGTCGAAGTTTTTTTTTAACGTGCAAAAATTTCGGATGCGAATTTCGGACTCAGTGTGCAATGGCCTTTACTGCTGATGGCTACTCCAGTGTCATCGTCCCAGACACAGAAAGCCCACTGACTGATGGACAAATGGCAGCTTTAAGAGAGGTTGTTGACCCAAGAGCTGCATCCCAGTCCTTTGGCTGTGATATCTATGTTGCTGCTGTTCAATTTTGTGAGCATGTTCTATCTGAAAACTGAAAAACACACACATGCCCCCCTTGTTTCTGTTCTGTTTTTTCCATAGTGTGTCAGATCAGGGCAAGCTAACTACCAACATTTACAAGACATGAATACATTTTAGGCATTTCTTGTAATTGTTTTGAGTTTTATGAACGGGCCTTTATACTGTACAGATGTGAACAACTTAATTAAACTGGCAATAAAAACCCTTTGTAAGACTGGCAGCAGCTGCTAATGTGTCTATTTGAGCAAACGCCCCACAAATTAATCAGTAGTGTTAAACAGTAACAGGACAGTTGTAGTGACCTACCGTATATGACTCTTATTCAATTGACAAGTCATCACTTTGACAGACATCCATTGCAAAATGTGCTATTACCACTGAAGATCAAACTGATCCTGCATTACAATATACACATTTTCCTTGAATAACCGGAGGATTAAACATGCACTATTTTCATATTTAGGATGTTATGAAGTTAATCAGACTGAAAACTGTTGCTAAGTTGCAGTCAAATGACCCTTAAAAGCACAGATGGGTGTTAAAGGGCACCTATTATGACATTTAAAATGTTCCTAATGTTGTTTTGGGAGTCCCCAACAACAGTTTTACATGCATGCAATGACAAAAAACACTTTTGTTGTCGTATAATATGCATTTATTTTTACCTGATTTGCTCACCGACTCCCAAATGATTCGTTCAACGACTCATTTTTCCAAACCCCTCCTTTGCGTGACGCTAATCTGCGGTGATTGGTCAGATGACCCAGTCAGTTGTGATCAGTATAACGTTACTCTGTGCAGAAAAAGTTTGCTTTTGTGTCGCACTTCAGAACGCAGCAGGCTTGTTCGACTTCATGCAGCTTGCGTGTTTATTCGAACACCTTTAGTTCCTCTAAAGCTCACAAATCCGTTTTTTATAACAGTAAACACTCTTTTCATGTAGTTGCGATGTTATATTGTGTCATGTTTATCAAATTAAAACTGATTAAAAAACGTAGACTCCACTTCATTGATAGTAGCTTATGTTGAACTTTATTCTTGTTCAAACAGACGCTGTATGAAGCAGTACATAAAGTATTGAATGAAAATGTCTCTGAAACATCTGTGCATTATTAGGCAAATATTGCATTTATTTCACTTCAGCTGTGGTAAAGTATGCAAACACCACGTGAGCGGTCACTACGGGAACCAGAAAGTGTCCGACTTCACGTCTCCGTTTGCAGCTCCTCCCCGCCTCCACGCGGCTACTCTCGCCGATCGGTTACATCCATAGACAGTATATATAAACGGTTACATCCAGCCACAGCCGATGTCGAACGCACCTAGCGTCTCGTCGCCATGATGTTTTCAAGTTTTCCCTGGCCTTGGAGCGCAATAAGTGGGCGTATCGTATTCAAATAACTTGACAAGTTGACGTCATCTAGTCAGAGAAAAAGCTTCAGTCTTCTAACGATTCATAAAAATGACTCAGAGTCGACTCTTACTTTTGAAAGACAATAACTTTATATACTGTGCACTTTCATATTTCAAACTTTGCAGGATGTTTTTGTTCACTTAGATCTATGTTACACACTACATGAAAGGTAAATTTCAAAATTCCATTATAGGTGCCCTTTAAGATGATCAGTGTCATGTCTTTATAGAAGTTATTTAGTACCAAAGATTGAAAAAGCATGTTTGCAAAAGCAACAAAGGTTATAGTGGATTTGTTCTAGGCATTGAACATACACTCTGGAGACAGATGCATTTCTGCATAAGATGTTAAGCACAGTGAAATAAAACAGACATCACATGAGTTAATCTATGAGTTTCCATCATTCTAATCTGAAATAATAAATGTCAATCACTGATGAATTTTTATGTGATGAAAACACTGACGGATCTGTCATGAACACAATGATACATTTATTATAAGAACCTCGCAGACAAATACTGATGAAGCAATCTGAGAAAAGCAGCGGCAGCAAAATATACTTCATCCAAATATTTCTGTGCTTAACTGCATTTGTACGTAACTAAAATAACACTTAACTTTCCTTAAAACTTTTTTTAAAAGGACATTAACTTTGAAGTTGCTACATTGCCATTGCTAGCAGGTTGCATGCCAATTAATATAATTATTCAACCCCCTATACTGTATATGTCCATCAAAAAACATAACAATGAACTTTGTATTCGTAATTTAGCATATTAATATGCAATCATTTAAAGATTTAACATTAACATATGGCGTTATTCACCACTGCTTTGTCCCTACACAAGACCAAATCCTGTTTGGCAAGTGCCAATACAAGCCAGGATGTCATTTTTAAAGGATGCATAGTCCTTGTAATGTCCTGGGATTCGCAGGGTCTCAAAACAGGTGGAGGCTGTTGGGAAGCTGCCTTTAACCACCTCAATGGATAGGTTAATCCTTGGCATAATCTCCCACCCTGTCCAGAATTTCAACAGGTCAGTCAATTCATCAGGTGATGCTGTGGATTAAACAAAATGGATCAAATGATAGGTTGTGTCACAGTGTCTGGTTTATGTTCCTTTGGTCACCACTAGATGTCCTCCTTCCCCACGGTGTCCATCACACTCTTGAACTACATCCCCCATGATCCTTGTCTTTTCATTGCACTCAGCTGTCCCTTATCACTGATCATTGCACTCAGCCTGTTCCCCATTAGCATTGTCATTTCCCTGTGTATATAACCCTGTCTGTTTTAGTATGTGTCATGGAGTCCTTGTATTTCACACCACTTCTGAGTACTGTCGTTAGACCTGTTTGTTTGTTCTTGTGTTTGTTGGATTGCTACCTTGGTTTTGACCCCTGCCTGGACTGTTATGAGATTGGATTACCCTACAATAAATAATACCTACTGCATTTGGATCCTATCCTTGTTTTTGTGTGTGGATCGTGACAGAAGGACTCCGTCAACAAGGATCCAGCGGTATGTTTTTTTAATGTCTTTTCCCCAGCCATCAAGCGGGAGAGGAGAGAGGGTTTTGAGGGAACCCGTCTAGTCATTTTTCGTGGGACCCGGGGAGGTCGCAGAGGAGTGGTGGGTTGAGAGGGAGTCCAACACCACTCTCCACCATGGCCCCCCTTCGACTCTGGGATGGTGAGGGACGAATTGGAGCCACCGTCTCACCGTCGCAGACGGAGAGGGGGTAAGAGACGCACGTCTGCCGAGCCTGTGTCTTTCGGACAAGATGGCCGCCGCCGAGCCTGTGTCTTCGGACAAGAGGATTGTCTCGGAGCTGCCCACCATCAGTCCTGCCACGGCCAGGAGGGCTGTCTTTCTCTTCTACGCAGTGGCGGTATTGCATGCGTGGAAGAGACACAGCAAGTCTGCTGATCCAGAGACTGTTCACATCACGTCTGCCGATCCAGAGACTGTTCACGTCACGTCTGCCGATCCAGAGACTGTTCACGTCACGTCTGCCAATCCAGAGACTGTTCACGTCACATCTGTCGATGCAGAGACTGTTCCTGCCACGGCCCAGAGGGCTGTCTTCACTTTTTATTTGGTTGCTGTCTGGCGTGCCTGGGCTGCACACACTACCAAGATGGCAGCATCCAGTCCGGTTGGAACCCCGGACACTGTGCTGAAGCCGGTGTTTGTTTCTGTTCCTGAGCCGGTGTCCGTATCTGTTCCTGAGCCGGTGGTGTCTGTTCCTGAGCCGGTGGTGTCTGTTCCTGAGCCGGTGGTGTCTGTTCCTGTGCCTTGGCCGCCCGAGGGAGAGTCTCCGCCCTGGCCGCCCGAGGGAGAGTCTCCGCCCTGGCCGCCCGATGGACTGTCTGCTCTGCCCTGGCCGCCCGAGGGACTGTAGTCTCCGCCCTGGCCGCCAGATGAACTGTCACTCCCTGTCCCCGTTTCCCTCCATGGACCTGGCCCCCCATCCCTCCCCCTGATCCTCCACCAGTCCACCTCCCGCCTGGACTCTTGTTTGTCTGTCACGTCTTGGAGCGTCTGGTAGCCGCTCCGTAGAGGGGGGGTTATGTCACAGTGTCTGGTTTATGTTCCTTGGGTCACCACTAGATGTCCTCCTTCCCCACGGTGTCCATCACACTCTTGAACTACATCCCCCATGATCCTTGTCTTTTCATTGCACTCAGCTGTCCCTTATCACTGATCATTGCACTCAGCCTGTTCCCCATTAGCATTGTCATTTCCCTGTGTATATAACCCTGTCTGTTTTAGTATCAGGGTTCGTACGGGTGCTTGAAATCCTTGAAAGTGCTTGAATTTTGATGTTGTGTTTTCAAGGTTTGAAAAGTGCTTGAATTTTGGATACAATGCTTGAAACTGCTTGAATTTGTAACTGTATTTCTTTCACAAGAAATATCTTTCTGACGAAATGGTTCTTTATTAAATGGAGAAAATTTTTTTTAGCCCTTCAGAATCAGATACAGATTGATTCGCGTTACGCTGGCCAGAGCAAAAGTAGGCGGAGTTTTCATTTTGATTTCCGCGGTTGTTTGGATGCACCGTTTTTATTGGCCACGCAGCGGCAACAGTTCAACTATTTTAAACTTTGACCGCGGCGACGTGCGCGCAAGCTCGCTGAGCTCCGCTTTGGTCCGAGTCGCGTGGCGCAAGCCATTGAAATATATCGTTTCATTTCATAGAGCAGCGCGGTCCGCGTCCTATCTGAAAGGGCCATTAGTGACTGAGAGTACTTGGTGTGATCATGTAATGTAAGTATTGCATGTCCGTTATGTCACGTTCATTTGTGGAATATGCAGTGAACATTGCCAAAATTACAGTTCTGCAACGTGCAAATTAACCTGCAAACGTTAGCCCAGTGCATAACAACAGTCGTTGATTGCTGAACTGAAATCAGTCAGTGTCATAAGTAGTATACTGTTACTGTAAGGTTTAGGATGGCCCTATGCAATATTTACACTGCTCTATTCCAGTAAATGTATTAGCTAACGTTATGTCTTGGCCCAAGACATCTTGGCAATGAAATACATTTATCAGGCAGGTGCCTGTGCACTCAGATATTGTTCAAAGAATGTGTCCCAAAACGGGAAGGCCTGTCAAATATATCTGTTCAAATCCCAAGTCTTCATATTTGAAATTAATTCAGTTTTACAGCCTATAAATCACATTATCTGGTAAGCAATATTTGGACATTAATATAATGAAAAGTATATTATTCATATGCTTTAGGCTATATACTTAGTGATACATTTTGAAGAATAAAACTTGTGATTGGCTTAAATATTAGGGCTGCACAATATATCGAAATATTGCAAATGTATATATTACAATATGCATAGTTGCATATCGCAACGGCTTGCAATAACTGGGCTCATGAACAAAAGACAAAGAAAATCACTCACTGCTTTTGGCTGAATAGGCTAACTTTTGTAGCTTTAATAAGAATCAGTATATTTAGTGAAAACTAAGCAGTGTTTATTTTTACATTTGATTAATCAGTTTCTGTTGTTAAATAAACCTAATGTAGGATAACCTGAACCCCTGAACCCCAGTGATGTTAAAATAACACTTCTTATGCTACAGAACACTGATGTTCACTGTCAGAAGTTGTAGGGATATTTTCTTATCAAAAAAAGATTGTGAAACACGTATGTGTAGGTTATATCATTTTAAAGATAATTTAAGTTAATTTGACACACTTTAAGCATTATCGTAGCACATATTGAATATCGCATTATTTAATGAGTTATCGCATATCTCATTTTTCTTCAATATCGTGCAGCCCTCTGCTATTATGAAACATTTGGCTGTTTATCTCTTTTGATGTGATAAAAACACTAAATAATAATTTTAACTATGTATTGGTATGTAATTTACAGTAGTGTAAGGTGCTGAAAAAAGCTTTAAAATGGCCCTGGAAAGTGCTTGAAAAGTGCTTGAATTTGACCTTGGAAAAAGTGTACGAACCCTGTAGTATGTGTCATGGAGTCCTTGTATTTCACACCACTTCTGAGTACTGTCGTTAGACCTGTTTGTTTGTTCTTGTGTTTGTTGGATTGCTACCTTGGTTTTGACCCCTGCCTGGACTGTTATGAGATTGGATTACCCTACAATAAATAATACCTACTGCATTTGGATCCTATCCTTGTTTTTGTGTGTGGATCGTGACAGGTTGCTACAAATAATGGAAAATAATTTAGAAAATTAAAATAATGTTTAGTATTCAATAAATGTATCATAGTAGCTCTGTTATGTAACAAATAAAGAAGTTTCTTGAACAGAAATACCATAACACCATATACCCTGGTGAAATGTCAAAAAGGTATGAAAAAATACTATTAATAAAGCTGTGTGTGAGGAGAGTGCGTTATCTACTCTTCCTGTCCTATATACAGGTGTGCAAAGATAGTCTTAATAATAACCTTAATAATGAATTGAACAATTTCTATAACTAACTGTTTAAAAAGTAACCTGCCACTTATAAATAAAAACTTTGGGTGACTAACTTATTTTAATAACACGTTGGCAAGAATTTGAACTCTGTACACATACTATTTTCAATGAAGTACCGAAGATAACCTGATATGCAGCATTTTGTGTCAAGTGAATAATCGTTGTCATCTTCATGAGGCCTGGTGATGTGATGCAGGATTATCAACATTGACAATAAAACAACATGACTTTAATAATCTTACCACTTTATCATGGATTCTATCTATAAAATATATACACACACAAATAATATCAAATTGTAAAAGGTTACCGCAGGGTTCCAATCTGTCGGGTCACTGTGTCAGGTCGTTTGGTCAGCAATGTCCACATTGGTGTCTCTTTAAGACCACGCCTGAATTGTGTGATTTGTCGTGTGACACGTCCAATTACCTGTTAATGACATTACCGGACAGAAGGTGAAACAATTATCCCAAAATTATTTTATTATTATCCCAAAGCAAGTTCTGAGGATGACTTTTGCCAATATGTGACAGTTTCTTTAAATTTCACGCACAGCATGGATCAACATCTTCTCAAAAAGCCATCTTCGGTTATTTCCAGTAAGGCCAGGGAGATCCCAAGCATAGGCCAACTCCTGGACACTTGTTTTGTCCTTGTCTGAGCGTTCAGATTCCCCTTCAAGCTTTAAGACAGAG
Source organism: Squalius cephalus (assembly GCF_949319135.1). Lineage (NCBI taxonomy): Eukaryota > Metazoa > Chordata > Actinopteri > Cypriniformes > Leuciscidae > Squalius > Squalius cephalus. The sequence goes on from NC_137125.1 coordinate 24,468,983, forward strand.
AGGGAAGCGAAAGGCGAGGCAAGTTGATCTATATAGCACTATTTAAATTGCTTTACATACAACATTAAAAAGCAGTTTAAAATGCAAAAAACATTCATTAAGGAGAATATAAAAAAAAGCTAAAATAGCACAGTCTTCTCCCCCTCAGACATTTTTCCATAAAATATTAGAGCCCACTGAAAAACAAATTGGCCAAGGGGGTGGAGACTTTCTTGCTTGATTGTATATAACAGGGAAGAAATAATGAGGTTAGATAAAAAAAACATACAAGCCTGATTGTTTCACGGATGTCTAGGTCTGGACAGTCCTCTGGTGTTACTGTTGCAGTTTCCGGGCTTCCTCCAAACAGGACAAGCACAACAACAGGGCTAAACCCTGACAGGCATGGTCCTCCATGAACAAAGGAGTGCCCCACCATTCTGCCTGCCATGACGATCATGTCACTTTCCACAAGAAAGTGAGAGGCTGAGGGCACTAAATGGCCTGGCTGTCCATCTAAGAGATGTGTAACAGCAGTGTTTGCTGTTTAAGAAATTTACAAATTTAGACAAAAGAAAATTCCAAATACTACATACTCTGCATAGTAGGCATAATAGTACATCCCAGATAGCAAAATTGTTCCGGGCCTTTTATGGCCCAAACACTGTTCTTAGTTTTGGCAATCATACCGCCAGGAATGCAGGGCCAAAACCGGCTCAAACAGTTTTGCCAAAAGCACGCCAGAAAGCTGCCAGAAAAATGCCAATGTCTTACCAGACGAGAGCCAGAAGACCCTAAATTGGCCCATATTCATGCCATAATATCGCCATTGAAAAGCCAGATGTCTCCCGAGCACAGGCCACAACTCTGCCAGATTATATTAAACCAACTAATTTGGCCCATATTCAATATCTGCGCCCAACAGCAACCATGCAATTCAAAGAGAAATCAAACCAGGAAACCATAACTGCTGTAAATAAGTGTTTATTTTCAATCAACATAAACATATGACCTAAATAGGTCAACATTTACAATTATTCATTTTTTTATACAAATAAAATGGAAGAAAATAAAATGTAAAAGCATTTATGATACAAAGCTTGGTTTTAGAAATCACACTTAGTTGTGTAAACCATGAAAGACCACAAACTTATGAACGGTAGTGTAACAACACTGACTATCCGGCCAGATGGTCTGAATTAGCGAATCCTGATTGTTTTTCTCATGCTAAAACAAATATGAGCACATACATGTTCAAATTCAGAAAGCCCTAAATGACTGGCTTGGTGCCACAATGGCTACAAGCGTCTGCAAGCAGGCCGCTGGTTAATGTTTTACAACGACTTGATGAAATCAACGAACCGTAAGATATACAACGACCATAAAGATACACACAGATATACACACACACATTGCCATATATGGACTGCCACTAGTAAAATTTCATTTTACCAACTATTACAAATGTACAAAGAGTGTTCTGGGTGATTTGCATGTTCCCCTGTGTGATATTAGACTAGTTGTGTTTTTGAATTACAGTAATGTAATCTTAAAGTGCCCTTGTTCAACAAAAGAATGTATCTCTATGTGTCTATCGTTGTCAGTATTCATCCTTGGTATTGTTTTAATCCCCTCTGCACGACGAAGGAGATTTTTGATAAGAGATTGTGATAAACGTTATAGTTCTATGCGTTTTAATTCCCCGAGTATAATAGCACATTTTGCCTCCTCGTGATTCCACCCGAGGGTTGGGCCGCATTAACACACAAAGAGAATCTTCCCGCCTGGTAATCCCTAAGATGATTGGTCCGCGTACGCAAAGTGGGCGTACGTTAAGTCTTTCCATAAGAAGACCAACCTAGAGTTCTCCAGGGAACACTTTCACGAACCCACTTCGTCAGTGAGAAGATCCATGGCTCCCTTTTAGGGAGTGTTCTCCGTTTCTCTTTTCTTTTTCTTAAAGTCTTTTCTTTATTTTCGTCTTCGGACTCTCCCTACGTTCAGTGAAGCGAACGTAGCCGGCAACTTCAACTTTAAAGAGACTTGAACCTCCCGCGACCGCGCTCGCCCGGAAAACACGAGAGCACACGCACGCCTCCACTCAAACGACACACGCGCCTTCGTGCCTCAACACAACAGACCACTAGCCTGGCTAACGTCAGACCACTTTCTCTTTGAGACGTGGTCTGGATACCACATGTACATTTTCTCGTATTTGAGGCGTGGTTTACGAATGCCCAGAGCCGTTTATTGGGCGCTACGAATGTCTATCAAATGCGCCTGTACGTAGCTCATAGCCAATCGTTTCAATTATACCAGATGACGTATGTAGAGCGACAGACAACGAAGAAGACGACGATGGGTCAGATTTATGTGTACACCAGAGAGTCCTGCACGGGTCCGATTTTGTAAATCCGCACCCGACCCGTTTTCCAACAGCAGCACTAATAAAAATCTGCACCGACCCGCTTAAAATAGAACCGACACCCGACTCGCACCCGAAATAAAATCAGTTTAGATTATCACATTATAGACACACTTACAAACATTTTTATTGCCAGGTCATACAGAAGTTATTACACGACCATTAACACAAGGACAACTTCAGCCGAAGCTGTCAAAAGGCCGATACATGAAGAACATGGCTAACGTTACCACACAAATCGAACAGACGCGGCTACAACACTAACGTTAGGCCTATATGCCACACAATTTCGTCTAGCCTACATCTGACAATTTTGGGTTCAAACACACCCTGCACACCACACATACTTAACAGTGTTAAATATGAAAAATACCGTTCGATAGAGCTGCTTTGTTACCAGTTATCTGCGTGCTTCCTCAGGGATGAAGTTCCACATTTGCGGCTATCCAACACGAAAATGTTTGCAGCAAAGCCTTTCACAATATTTTCTTCAGATAACTCCAAATTTCTCCCACACACTAGACTTGATTTTTGATGACGTATTGTCGACAACTTTACAATCTCCACTATTCTTTTCTTCAACTCCTCAGCATCCATCTTGACGACTGCAAGCAGAATGCGCGCGCGCGGTTGTGATGCATTTTTAAAAGTGGAAGTAGCCTAGGTTAACGATCCTGGGAGGGCGTGGCGCGTCGGCACAAATAAACTGATGTGGATTTTAAATTATTTTATCAACTTGAAATACAGGCATATTTTTGTAGATGTGTTCCTAAAAATATGCATATATTTTTACGTCTGTCATGTTGGATCCATAGATAAACAAACTGCTTCGGTGTGTCGCATATACTTCGTCATCGTCTTCCTGCTCCCTCCCCGTTCTGTGATTGGTTCCCTATTTCAGGGGAAAAATTAGTCCATGGTATCCAGACTACCTTGCAGCGTGAATAAAATCGCGCTGCTCAAGGCAGTATGGGGAAACCCAGGCTAACAGACCACATGCAAGTATCGAAATCTAAATGCTGGTTAAGGTTGCCTATTCCTTTTTTCAAGGTGATTTGATTTCTTGTTGTCTCTCTCAAAGGTTACATTGTCTGTGATTTTTGCCATAGCCTACTGCAATCTCTGATCGCACATTTTGCTTTCACTTTCTCCCTCTCTCTCATTCTCTCTCTCTCATCCTTTTCTGTCAGTCTATCTTTCTCTAATTCTGATCATTTTATTCCCCCTCTTACTGTTATTCGTTACCTTGTATTGTTTAACTGTATGTTCTGTACATAGACATATAATCCGTGTATATACATACATTCTGTTTGAATCGTAGTATGTATTCTTTAGTTTTGCAATTATTAAAATCCATTAACCTATATCCTTGATTGATTCTGTCTGTCTGCTCATATTGTAAAGTCAATGAGATGTTTTGATCCAAGCTACATGCTTTATCTGGTCACTTTTCAGTAACCTAAATTGTATAAGGACAGGAGAATAGTTTCCATGGCCAGAAACATAATTTTCCTGAAATTATAAGAAGTGATAACTTTATTGAGAAGTTGATAAATTAATCTTACGGCCGTTTGCTGGACAAACAGATTGTTTGATAACTAAATTAATTCCATTAAAGTTATCTCATAAACTCGATCTGTACAGAGACTATTGATATATATTAATGACGAACCATAACCCGTTGTGGTGATCATTCATATATACAAGCAATCTGTTTTCAGCTTCGATAAAATAATGTAACTGTAATATGCAATATATTAATCATATTCATGATTAATTATTAAAATTCCCTATAGATCATTTGAGCTAATGTTAATGTACTACCCAGTGCGCTTACAGTAGTGTATGTTAAAGTGTGGCCAGAAACGGGCCAAAGTGGAATGTATATGTGTGTGTGCCTGACTTTATGTGTTGGTGGGTGGCTGACTTTATGTGTTGGTGTGTGCCTGACTTTGTGTTGGTGGGTGGCTGACTTTATGTGTTGGTGTGTGCCTGATGTTATGTGTTGATGTGTGCCTGACTTTATGTGTTGGTGGGTGGCTGGTGGTGGAGGACTGTGCTTCTCCTCCTCCTACCCCCCTCTCGATCGCCAGCCAAATACAACCAACGCCTCAACCATTGCTCCACCTCCTGGTTCGTGGATTCTCTGCATCCAGGATTTCTCCGAATGGCTTCTAGAAACAAACAATTAAAGATATCATGGCAGGTTTCAGAGTTTAAATATAAGACTTTTTAAAGACAAAGTAAAGACAGGCAATGCCATTTAAATTTAAATTTCATTTAGGCCTTTAAGTTAAGTCCCATTCTTCTGTTGACTTTGTGTGACAGACTCAAGGGAAAGGGACAGCATAATTTGTTCATACAGTTTCTTTACCACTATGGAGTTAAACAGGCACAGACCTTACAAAAGAGATGTATACATAGCCTGACAAGCCAGACTATATCATAATGTGTAGTCTGACCACGAACGATAGACTAACACCCCTTTCACACGTACATGGTTATTTTGAAAAACAAAGACATTTCTCTGCGTTTATGCCCTTTGTTTACATACAAACAAAGAATTTGCCTCTAAAAACGGTGGCCACTGCACTGGAGGCGGCCAAGAGCCTTTATTCACCCTGTATTGAGGGGTGGGAGCTCATCGAAGTGACTACGAAGCTGGTAAATGAACCTAAAAATGTTGCCTGGTACATCTAATCAACACTTTTACCTGTAACAACATTCTTGACTTCTAGGCCCTGGAATGATATTTTGCCATGGAGGCCTGTCCTGTTATAAGTGGAGAGAAAGATGACCCAAGAGCGAAATGCAGCAAGCAGTCTTTAATTAACAGAGTCAGAATGTCCAGAGGTAAGAACAGAAATCTTCAGCATAAAAATAATAGACAACGAAAATCTTCCGGGAAAACTGATGCCGGGAACTTTAACTCAAATCCTCCGTCTAAGCAGCGGAGCGTCTCTGGTAGTAGAGGGTACCGTGAGAAAGCCAGCCGACTCCGGGATCTCCAGGTGAACAGAAAGCAACGAGCGCAGTCACAGGTACTCTGTAACAAGTATAGCTTAGTAGCAATTCACAGTGGTAGAACAATCCTCTTACGTGCACAGAACAGACAGGACAGGACAGGGCAGGACGTTTGGCAGAGAATTCGTACGCATAGCTTCTGAAATAATCTGGCAAAGAGACAGGGGAAAACAAGGCTAGAAAAAGAGAAGATAATTAGGGAAAGCGATGACTGGTGTGGAACTGATGATGAGGATAATAAGTAATGAATGATAACACCTGGGAAGAAAGCGATGTGTGTGCGTAATCACCAATGAAGTAATCAGGAATGTGTGAGCGTGTGTGTGTGTGTGTGTGTGTGTGTGTGTGTGTGTGTGTGTGTGTGAGAATGTGTGTGACCAGAGGGGGGAGACAAAGTAAAGGAAGAACCAGGATCATGACATGTCCAATTCATTTTGCATCTTCATGACCCTCCACACAGTGTCCTTGAGGGTCACACCCCCAGCAAGGCCCAGTGTCAGCACCTGGAAAACTAAAAAATAAAAGTTTTGAAAATATGAATGTTCATTGCGGAGAAAAAAATGCAAAGAAATAAACAGGTCCAAATACTAATGATAAAAGTAATTATTACCAAGTCCTTTCTCTTCTCTGGCTTTGTCTTAATGTCGCGGTCCAGCGCCAAAAGAGCCTCAGCATCCCTCAACGGCAGGAAACTTCCGTCCATGTGGTGTCCATGTGGTGTAGGTGTAGAAGAGAGATCCTGAACAATCCGCAGCAGATTTCTTTGCATATCACACATCACCTCCTGCTTGGCAATGATCTCTCGTAGTAATGCTGAAACCAGAACATTTTAAAAACTGTTCAGTCCTTGCTAGCTATAACATAGAAATGTATTGTAAATGGGAATAGAGCATAAGGTCTCACCAGAGTGCAGGTCCATCTCAGAAGCAGCATGAGGGGCAAGATAGAATGGCTCAGGAGTTCCATGGTGGCGAGACGGCTGAGAGGCAAGATGGTAGGATGGCTCAGGAGCTCCATGGTGGCGAGACGATTGAGGGGCAAGATGGTAGGACGACTCAGGAGGTCCAAGGGCGTGAAACGGCTGCAGAGAGGCAAGTTGACTAGCTGGCGGAGATATTTCATCTGATGAGGAAATGGCGTCACGCAACAGTGATGACAGAGGTGGAATGGAGGGCACCTTAGGGAGGACTGGTTTGCGCTTCACAGGCTCCTCATCAGACTCCTCCTGACTCGAGAGGAAGCGATGGTTTGGTCTTTGAAGAGAGAAAAATAACTAAAATTATTTACAACCCTACAGCCATGTAAGGCCCGTTTACACTGCCTACTATGAAGAGACCCATCTATGAATGAAACTCTATAAAACTGAGGTTTTAAAGTAAATTAAATCCCACAGTTACAGCTTCTCACCAACTACCCCACATACTATTTTTTTCAGTGCTACTTCTTACAGAAATTTGGCAACTTAAATGTTTAAATCTTTTTACATGCCTTAGTTTAGAGACAAACATTATGTAGACAAACTGAGCAAAATCTGAGTGCAACACACATTATCCTGGATTCAGCAGATTTGCGACATACCTGGTTTTTCTTTTTTCTGGCCTCCCCTCCTCTGCTTCTGACTGGAGGTGTACAGAAGAGGACTGGCTTCTTTGATTTAGATAGTTTGTGGATCGTTAGGTAGAGCTCACAGTGGGTGATCGGTCAGAATCACGCAAGATTTCTTCATTGGAAGTATTTATTGAATTTACAACTGCATGATTGAATATGTACATTGATGTGTGGTTCTGAAACAAATAAAAGAAATAAAACAAACGTAATTAGTTGAATACAAATGAATGATTATCATGCAACAAACCTCTATTTGTATTAACTGTACCCTATTATAATAATATAACAGGAATAATATACAATAATATTTTAACATGGCTGAAACTGGCATTGAAAGAATGAAAAAGGCTGTTTTGTGTTTCTAAACAGCTACAACTATAACAAAGAGAAAGAATAAACCATTCGCAATACAATAGCTCCCTCTGCTGGTCGCATAAATAACTACACCAGGCCGCTCTGAGAAGTGTCACGTGACGACCAGTGTACATGCGGGAGGTGCGTGCCCTATAACCAATTAACTGGATTGAAGGCGAATATCACCGCCATAGTTTTCAAACTATGCGCAGAGGGTGCTTAACTGGTATTCTACAATGTGTAACCAAAGAATAATGCCCGAGTGGCAACCTATACATTGATAGAAAGAAGCATCACGACACGAGGTCTAGCCGGGCAGGAAAAGCCTGAGCTTACATTTAGCAACACTAAACAGACAAAACACTACCAATCTAACCTTAGCATTGACAGTAAAAAACAACAAAATATCGATTCTTACTTGTAAAGACGCACACAGAACAAAGCAGTTGTATCAAGGGAGGTTGTAAGTCCGTGCTGTTAACGTACACTACTGACAAAAGTCTCTGACAGAATGCTACCCGCGTGCAGCGATCCTGAGTCAACTTGTGATTGGCTAAGAGTCCAGGTAAAGCGAGGCGTCTTCCAGTAGGAGAGAGAGAGTCACAGTAAAGTGTCTGATGCTTAGCGGCCACAAGGGGGCCTTTTTTACAGGAGGTCTGTGTCATCTTCTGCCCAGCGAAGTTCAACATTGCCTCACTAAAGCTATCTGTCAAGAATGGGAACCAAGTGAAAAACAAAGCTTTACCCAAACCGGTATTAGTGTTGTGAGATTAGATCATGATTGTTATATATTAAATCATCCGGTTCTTGTAATGTCTGCATCCCAGTGTCAACTTTACATTACAAAAAACAAATAAATACACTTAATGACACCAGTCATAAACATAAAAGTGTCATTAATGTCCAATGGGTGAAGCGTATTTCCACATCACGATAAAATAGGCATTCATCGCATACTCCAAAACTCTTAATGAATACTCATCAAAAACTTCATTGAGAACTGAAAATAACAAAAACAAACGGGAGAGAGGAGCGGCAGCCAAAGCGCGCCAGCGTACCCTTTCAACCAGAAGTCAGCCGGTTTAGCGGACCAAGATTAGCGAACAGGCTATCGATTACTTAAATAATAAGGTATTTCCTCACAAAAGCGGTTTACCAAGTGTAGTCTCCTCTCTATTGACATCCATACATAAAAAAACGGCCTCTGCTCTCCTTCCCTGTGTACCGGCGTTAGCATTAGCCGTTACGCTTTTTTGGCTAAAGGTTGCAGGCTTGTCATCTGGTGGCTTACACCTACCAGACTACCTACCTGTCGATACTTACCTGAATGTTCCAGTCTCGAAACTACCCTGTCTTCAGTCTTCTGTCTGCTTTCAAATCATCTGTATATAATGAAATATGGTATTCTGAGGAACCAATTGTAATACCTGAAATATGCGTATGTTTACGGGTTCCCATAGTCAATGCACTTTTTAATTGCTGATGAAGAGCTAGGGAGAAAGCGGCAAGCCCTGATGTGTTCCTCTGTGTCTGAAAGGGAAAGATATTCCATTTGTCAGTATCTCTGCTGAAGGGTTAGCATCTGTACCCATTTCATAAACCTCTCCTCAATACCCATCCTTTCCATGGTTCTGAGTATTGCCACTCAATCCTGTCGAACGCTTTTTCAGCGTCTAATGAAAGGAGTGCTGTCACGTTACGTGTAGGACAAAGCTCATGGAGACGAGGAATACGTAGAAATAACCTTTAATAATCAAACTCTCTGGGGAAACACCAAACACTCAAACTAACATTGACGATAACGGACCAAGACAGAAGGTGAACAAAAGGCTACCAGACTACCTACCTGTCGATACTTACCTGAATGTTCCAGTCTCGAAACTACCCTGTCTTCAGTCTTCTGTCTGCTTTCAAATCATCTGTATATAATGAAATATGGTATTCTGAGGAACCAATTGTAATACCTGAAATATGCGTATGTTTACGGGTTCCCATAGTCAATGCACTTTTTAATTGCTGATGAAGAGCTAGGGAGAAAGCGGCAAGCCCTGATGTGTTCCTCTGTGTCTGAAAGGGAAAGATATTCCATTTGTCAGTATCTCTGCTGAAGGGTTAGCATCTGTACCCATTTCATAAACCTCTCCTCAATACCCATCCTTTCCATGGTTCTGAGTATTGCCACTCAATCCTGTCGAACGCTTTTTCAGCGTCTAATGAAAGGAGTGCTGTCACGTTACGTGTAGGACAAAGCTCATGGAGACGAGGAATACGTAGAAATAACCTTTAATAATCAAACTCTCTGGGGAAACACCAAACACTCAAACTAACATTGACGATAACGGACCAAGACAGAAGGTGAACAAAAGGTATAAATACACAGGGACTAACAAGATAACTAATGAGGTGATTGACAATGCACAGGTGATAGACATGACTAATTAGAACAATCATGGGACACTAGGTCACAGGACTGAACCAAAAACACAATAAAGGGATGTTACATCCACCTGGCTCAAGGTGAAGCAACATAATAACGGGGAGGCCACACCTGGAACTCATTTTAACAAATAAACATTTAATGGAAAAATAAGTCAAATCAATAATACCACAACTCAAGGAAATAAAGAAAATAAGTAAAACAATCTAAAACTGAAGAGGAAAGATGAACAGGCTCAGTCCAACTCCCTCATTCCTTTTGTATGCGCTGTCTCTTGAAGCAAGCGCAATCACCGGTAACACACACACCTGTTCCTGACGCGCACTCCAAAAAAACAGAACAACGCCACCTGGTGGAAAAACACTGTGGGCCGTAACACCTCCCCTCTTAAAACAGAGGCCCCTAAAAGGGAACACTGCGAACACCAAAAATAACAAACTCCAATTATGCACAATCAAAAAATTCATGGGCTCACACACAAATGTCACTTACCCCTTTTCTCCTCATCACCTACCCACATTTCAGCTCTCAGTGTTCTCAGGTGCCTTGAAAACTCTAAACGGATAAAACGAAGATCAAGGGCAAATAACATAAAGTTGGTTTTATTCATCCACCGGAGAACGGGACAAAGCATCCGCCATGACATTATCCCACCCTCGAATATGGCAAATCTCCAAACTATATGGCTGTAATAATATAGCCCAACGAATAAGTCGTTGGTTAGGGGTTCGTAATGATTGTAAAAAAGTGAGTGGATTGTGGTCTGAAAAAACAACCACTGGCATCGAACCACCGCCCACATACACATCAAAGTGTTGCAATGCCAACACCAAAGCCAATGTTTCTTTTTCGATTGTGGAATAATTCTATTGATACGAATTAAACTTCTTTGAAAAGTAAGTAACTGTCCTATCAACCATTATCGTCCTTCTGTAATAGGACAGCTCCTGCACCTACCTGACTTGCTTCTACTTGAAGCTGAAACGCTCGATCCCACCGAGGCGCAACTAACACAGGAGCAGTACTCAGCAGAAGTTTTGCGTTTACAAACGCACCCTGACAACTTGAAGACCATTCAAACTTATTTTTAGCCTTCAACAGCTCAGTAAGCGGGGCGATTACAGTCGAGAAATTTGCGCAAAAACTGTGATTAATATCCAATCATCCCCAAAAATCTCATCAGCTCCTTTTTAGTAGTAGGAGCGGGGAAATTATCGATAGCTCGCACCTTTTCCCGTACCAGACACACCTCCCCCTGTCCCACCACTTTTCCCAGATAAGTTACCGTGGCTTTCACGAACTCACACTTTGCTAGATTTAGTTAACTTGGCCTCTACGAGACGAGCAAACAGGGCGCGCAACCGACAACGCTGTTCCTCCCACGTCTGACTATATACCATGACGTCATCTAAGTACACTGCACATCCTTCCAGCCCTGAGACCACTCGATTCATCAGGCGCAGGAAGCTAGCCGGAGCGTTTCGGAGACCGAAACTCATTACATTGTAGGAGTATAACCCCAACGGTGTAATAAAAGCAGAGACTTCTTGTGCACGAAGAGTCAAAAGAACTTGATAATACCCATTTAAAAGGTCGAGTTTGGTTACAAATTTAGCTGACCCCACGGAGTAAATACAATCTTCCATCTGCGGAAGCGGGAAAGAGTCGGGCTTCGTAACGCTATTTCATTTTCTATAGTTATTACAAAATCTATATGTCTTGTCTGGTTTTGCTACCAGAATACATGGTGACGCCCAACTGGAGTAAGATGGTTTCGCAAGCCCAGCATTTATTAAGTACTTGACCTCAACTTCCAAATATTTCTGCTTTTCAGGATAAACACGAAAATATCTTTGTCTAATGCGCAAGGAGTCTCCAACATTGACCTTGAGAATAACTTATTTTTTTTAAATTGTAAATGGTAGATTATAAGAATATTTTATGCTGATGTATGGTTTTTCTAAAGTGTTAAAAAAAATAATAATAAAAAAAAAACATTAACAATATATGAAGAGTTCAGATGCAAAAGCCTCTAAGTGCCATCTGAAATTTTCTTCTTGAATGATCATTTTTATCAAGCTCGTATATTTAAGTTCAATAATTTCACTTAAATGGCAATGCAAATTACCTATTAATTGTCATTTAAGTGAAATTACTTAACTTAAATATACAAGCTTTATAAAAATGATCATTCTAGAAGAAAATTTCAGATGGCACTTAGAGGCTTTTGCATCTGAACTCTTCATATGTCTACCAAATCTAACCGAAAACCGAGGATTTTGTGAACCATTCCACCCCTAATGTATATATATGTATAACATTATTTTAGTGACAGTGTAATGTAATATGGTATTATTGAAAACTGATTCAACAAAGGTTTTTTTTTGTGTGTATATATTTTTGTACATTTCTGTGCACTTCTGTGATTTAAGCGTGTGAACAGGACTTTTATTTTAAGCTTTCGAGATGACGTCATATTTCTGCGCCGCACTCCTGCATCTGTTGTGATTCGGCTGATCAGAGGTTTGTGTTTTTTAGCGTTTAAGGTGTTTAAATGGAAATCAACTGTTCAATCTATGTGTTTTACAAGCGATGTAAGTGAATTAATTATTATTGAATGTAACTTCTTACTGCTTTATCTAACATGAACGTATTTTTGTTGGTAAAGCGCATCCACACATGAGTAATGTTAATAGAAAAGGTGCGTCTCATTTCGCTCCTAATATCGTGAATCAGTTTATCATAAACGCGAATTCAGTCACTGGCAAGTAATGATGAGAGAAATTGAGCTTTTCGAAACTGCGAGTCAACTTGAGTCAAATGCTTCGCAAGATGATTCCCTTACGAAAATTAACCTTTTTTTTTTTTCATACAGTAACCATAACTATTAATTTTGGAGTAAGATCATACAAAAATAACCTGATTTTGCTACTGCAGTTGCAATAAAACCATAAATAGTATACACGCATATTATACTATAGTAACTACAAAATAAAAAAAAATGTGGTTATACTACACTATGTTTACTGACTCATTTATGCTGTGGGAAAAATAATTAAGCATGGTTTTATAATGAAAAAAAAAAACGGAATTATTTTCTTAATTTAAAAAAAAAAAACATTAAAAATGTTTCTATTGTCATTGTTCTAAAATCAAACACATTGCGATTTTATTGTAAAAATCATTACACAAGTGTAAATTCCATGTAAGTGATCTCTGATTGCTGGATCTCTCAAGACGATGGCACACCTTTAGGCATTGAACGGTCACATCACAGCTTTTTTCTTTTCTTGTGAATATATTTTATAGTTTATGTAAAACCTTTTCAATGAAAGAAACCTTTTTATGCTTCAAGTAATGTTTTGAAAGCAGGATTGTTACTGAGACCAGTTTATGTTGTACAGAATTTGAACATCTGCTTGTGTTGGGCATGTTTACATTTTGGGGGTTGTAGGCATTGTTACTTTGCACTTCATGTTTATTTGTTTTGCTGGTCAAAAACAAGCAACATGTTAAATGTAGTGTTCATACATTTTTTTTTTTTTTTTTTTTTTTTTTTTAAGGCCTAATAATCTCTGTAGATGATTTGTACAATGCTTATTTACAAACATAAAATAGCAACTTTTCCAATTGAAATCCATTTTTAACTTTAAACTGCACTACTTCTATTTTTTTTGTACTGTAGTACATTGTTTTGAATCATTTTGTAGCTGAGAAAATGTTATTACACATACTAGTTTATACTCTCTTTCAGATGCTGTAATAAAGTCTGTATCATAGAAGAGTAACTTGTCATTCTGTTTTTTATTTTGTAGATGTCTGTTGAATAACTGTTGAAATGTAATACAAGGTACTTAAAAACCATGGTTCAACTTTTGTAATACAACCATAGTTAATTTGTGGTAAATGAACCATGGGGCAAATTCCAACCGAAGGGCAGAGCACTTGTATGGGATCAATATCCCGTCTAAAGTATTGCAGCCACGGATCAAAAAATAATAAGCGTGAATCAAAAATTTAAAATCACATGTAAAAATATATTGCACAAACTGAAAAAAAAGAATGCAAAATGATCAGAATAGCAAACAACGTGGTCACGGATCGAAATATAATAAGCGTGAATCAAGAAATAACAAGCACAAAACTTAAACTTATGGTCATACTTTCTTAAAAAGTATGTTTTCCTTGGTTTTATTACTCTGTACTTTGTGCTCTCTTGCATTTTCTGCTCATATTTTACTCTTTTGTATGCTTGTGCTGTTTTTCTCTTCGCTCTTCTTTCTATGTTCTGCGCTTGCTTTCCCAAATGTTGCAGTTCGAGTTTCATGTAAATTAGGGCGGGCTTAAGCATCACCATTGGTCCACTAGTTCTAGATTGACAGCTACTCCTCTAGCCAATCAATCAAAGAGGGGAGTTGACGTCACACCAATGCGACTCGTGGCTACTGATGCTTACTTATACAGGGGAAGACGACAGTTTAATTTAACTTTACAAAGACTTTCAAGCAGTAAAGCTATCTGAACTCTGGACATAAATAATTAAATGAATCTTTTTTGAGATACAGAATGTTAATGTGCACACTGGTAATTGGTGTTAAACAATATTACTTTTGGCTCATGATGTCAATATGCTAAAGCCTCTGTTATACTTTCCGCGACCGCGATGGCGCGAGGGTCCGCAAGGGTCCGCGTGACGTAAAAATCGTCATCGGGGGTGCGCGCGGAGGCTCGTTGCGGACTGGCGCGTGCCTCCCATTTTTTGTGACCGCGCGGACCAAGGGCGCGCGTTCATTAGGTTAAAACCGCGAAAGAGATGGAAATAACATGGACGCCGAATTTGAAAAAACGGAAAACGCGTGCATTCTAGAAATAGAACCAATGCCTATTTTTCACGCAAGCCTGTTGGAAGCGTTTCCAGGCAAAATAGAATAGGAAAAGATGTTTATATGTCATTTTGACACGAATACATATTAATAAATGTCATTTTGATGTTTGAAAGTGTCTAGGTTTTGACATAAATGCAAAAACAAACTTTAAATATTTAAAATATTATCGATTATACTGGCCAGACCGATCTACTGCGCATGCGTTTAACGCGTTTACCGAGCGGACCTCAGCAGAAAGTATAAATACAGGTAGTCCGCGTCCGAGCTGTGCGCAGCTGTCGTGTACGCGTCCAAACTGGAGTATAACAGAGGCTTAAGGCTGCTGTAAGTGAAACATCCTGCAATTATGAAACGCTACAATTCTTTGCAAAAACTAAAACGGCCATTGTCTGAAGACTTTAGGACTTTGACCTGTCACCGCTACGCATTGCCTACCTTTTTTTATTAACTACGCCAATTGACAAAAGATTATTGAAAATGATTGTGTTACAGAGAAGATATACAGAAACCAGTTGGATTTAATTTACAGTGATTTATTACTTACTTATTGTGTAAATGTTTATTTACATAGCTACATAATTGCATAGTACTTTAGGATTAATGTTTTAAATATAGCATCAAATTTGAATACAGCAACATCTCCATCAGGGATAGGAGTTTAGCGTCAACTCCGATAAAAACCTCACCTGTCTGTAGTATTAATTATCCTAAAGACGATGATTAGCTGGTTCAGGTGTGTTTGATTAGGGTTGGAGGAGCTAAACTCTGCACCCAGGACCGACATTGCCCATCCTTGTTATTGATTAAATATGATAAAACGGCCAGTAGGTGGTGGCAAGTTACTGTTTTTACGAGCGAGTTATTCGTTCAAACTTATCGTTCAAATCGGCAATTCTTTGATGAAACACTGTTGTGTTGCTCGGAGAAGATCGACGCTCGCGGTGGTAAGAGGTAAGTGCATTAGAGGTGAATGATGGATCATCAGACAGGCACAACTGTGAAAAACAGCACAAGCGTACAAAAGAGTAAAATATGAGCAGAAAATGCAAGAGAGTACAGAGAATTAAAACCAAGGAAAACATACTTTTTAAGAAAGAATGACCTTAAGTTTTGTGCAAAATAACTTTTAATGTGTTTAAAGTTTTTATTCATGCTTGTTATTTCTTGATTCACGCTTATTATATTTCGATCCGTGACCACGTTGTTTGCTATTCTGATAATTTTGCATTCTTTTTTTCAGTTTATGCAATATATTTTTACATGTGTTTTTAAATTTTTTATTCACGCTTATTATTTTTTGATCCGTGGCTGCAATACTTTAGACGGGATATTGATCCCATACACTTGAAGTGGGGACCTTGTGCGTCATAATGAAGCCGTTTTGAACTCACTAAGCGAAGGGAGCAAAGAAAGACCACGTCATTTCCTCATTAGCTTCACATGCAATGTTACCACCTACCACGACAAAGCTAGGCAACGACAACAGGAATATCTTATTCCACCCTTTAATCTTATTCATTAAGCGATTAAATTACTTAATTATGGTGCGTTCAAGTCCTCTTGGGAAGTTCGTACATACGAGGTGGGAAGTCGTGTTTACGACGGCAGGTGCGTTCAAGTCACTTTCGTCAGAGTGAGACGGCAGAGTACTTTCTCTTAATTAATTACACAAAAATACAGTAAGGTTCTTAAACTCTTGTTCTAGAAAATGAAGAACAAAAAAATGTGCATCAGGTGTACTTTTATGTTTTTAATTAATTTATGAAGCCACTGCCAACTTTAGCATTACATGTTGCAATGTTATATTATAATGCCATCATATTCTGTGCAGGCAATTAGCTTACTTCACTGTAAATAGAAAAGCCTGACAATATCGCTGCTAAATACCTTTAAGTATTGTGGTATTCCACCATATTTCTCAGTGACATGCCCCCAACTCGTAAAGATCGGGGCTAAATCGCGAGCTCCCCACTGGTATTTACGACATTGTGGTGGCATTACTTGCATTGTAACTTGCATTGTGGCATTGAAGTGATATCGCATGTTCGCTTCGCTAACGGACTTGTGGAAGGGCCCTTCATGAATGGATTCTGTTGTTCACTTTCGTTTGGAACTTGCCTACAAATGGGTGTCCCCTTTCCAAAAGTGCCCTTCAAGGGTGCAAAAACGTGGTTTGGAATTCAGCCATGGTATTTAAAGCCACGTAATTTCACTGTTTTACTACACTATTACTATAGTAGAACCATGGTGTCAAAAACACAAACCCACTGTAAATGTTTTCATGAGAATATAATCTAGTATATAGGCTAATATACACATTTTTAAATACCAAATATAAATCATAACTATCAAGTTTCTGTATATTTTGTATTCATTATTAAGTTGTAGCACTAGATTTGAGTTCTAATCAGGTGATTTAAGTCCATTAACTCTCACTCTGACTGACTCTCTTACCAGTGCACTGAACTACTGAACTAGAGCTGATTGAGACACACAGAGATTTAGTCTGGTTTTATTTTTGTTTCTGTTAATTATTCTCATCTTAAACAGGACAGATTATCCAGACACAGAAAAAACTCCTGGTGAAGCAACTGAGATCCACGTGACACACTATTATAAAGATGGCGTTTATTAAAGAGGAGAGTGAAGATGTGAAGATTGAAGAAACATTCAGAGTGAAACAAGAAGAAAATGTGGAACAAACAGGTTGGTTTCATTCTCAAAGCTCGCATTAGATGCTACAGATAATATTTATTGAAGAATGTCATATGAATATCCTAATTTATTTTGACATGGAGCGGGTCCCTCATATGGGCAGACATGTTGAGCTCACATGATACTAAAAGACAAATAACCTACTAATGCTGCCTTCAAGAGCAACTGAGAAGATCCTACTTCCACGCTGCATTTTTGTGTGATGCAAATAATGATATTCATAGCCTCAAATTCAGGTCAAAAACACTTGTTCCCATTGTCAGGTCAAATCCGATTATTTGTGTATGTGATTGGAATCTGATCTAAATTATTAACTGTCCATACTGAGTATCGCAACTGTTCATATCCGAATTTGTGTCCAATTTGAGCAAAGATCTTTTACAGTGAAGGTTGGTAATTGTTTTTCTTATCCAGCACCTATATCACTAGTGGGGTTCCACAAGGGTCCATTTTGGTGATATATGCTCCCCTTGGGAATGATTAAAAAAAAGATGGTACTTCTTACCATCTATAAGTGAATGACTCGCAGATCCATTTGCCTTTAAGACGTAATTGTAATGTTTCCTGTGCAACACTCTGTAGGTGTCTGGATGAAGTGAAAATTAGTGACTAGGTCCGGGACCTGCCAGACCCATGTTGCACCTCTAGCTAGTGCAAAATGCCGCTACTAGAATGCTTATGAAGGCTAAGAAGACGGATCGTGTTACCCCACTTCTATCCTCATTAGGTTACAGGTGCATTACAGGATCCAATACAAGGTCTTGACATATGTTTTTAAGGCATTGGATGGAATGGCGCCAGAATATTTGGTTGAGCTTATTAAGCCATATCATTCAAATCTAATGGTGAGATCCTCAAATAAATTATTATTATTAACAATCCCAAGAGTGTGTCTTAAATTCAAGGGTGACTGCGCTTTTGCTGTCGCTGGCCCAAGATTATGGAACAACCTTCTGAGGTTTTGAGGTTAGAACGTCCTTTACGCCAAGTTCTTTGAAGTACTCTTAAAGGGTTAGTTCACCCAAAGATGAAATGTACCCCATGATTTACTCACCCTCAAGTCATGCTAGGTGTATATGACATTCTTCAGGGGTGCCCAACTTCAGGGGTTCCACAGGGGTGCCCAATCCTGCTCCTGCCGATCGACTGTCCAGCAAAGTTCATCTTCAACCCTAATCAAACACACCTGCCTTTAATTTTCAAGTGATCCTCAACATAGACATAATAAAATACATAGACGCCCTATTGGCTGCTGGATTGTACGTCAACGGCGCTGCCATATTGCGGAGGTCAACTTTCCCATACCTCTCATAACGGGAATTTAGAAAAATGCCTGCTTCGTGTGCTGCTTGGGGCTGTACAAATCGCCACACAATTGAAAACAGGTCTCGGGGAATTACCTTTCACAAGTAAGACTGAACATTTGTTTCTGGTTGTATTTGGTCATGATATAATTAGTAATAGTAATGTTAGTTGGCCACCGGAGTCAGTCAGACATAAATAGCTAGCGATGTTGCTTAGCTGTGAGAGTTGAAACATGAGTTAACATGATTAATATTATAGTTTTAGCTTACATTATATTTTATATTATAAAGTAAATTTCCTGAAATCGAAATATTCATCTATATTTTCTTGAAACCAACTTTTATGAGAAGTACTCGTTTCGGGTAGCTACTAGTCATTTCATTACTATTTTTATTTTCAGAGGAGAAAGGCCGCGGAATTTAAAAAATACTGCTGTTATTGTGTCACGAAATGTAGTTTTAAGAGTTTTTCTGTCGACAATGTAGTTGTTTAAAGCTTAAATCTGTGGTTTATTTATAAAGATAGCACCTATTTAAAATTTTGATCGTTTTCAGAGTTGTGAGATCCAGGCAATCACCGGGCGCTCATGTACCCCACCTGGAACAGCCTTTCCTCGGCTAGTGCTTCTGACGTTTGCCGCTGGCTGATGTCTCTAGTCTATTGGTTAAACATGAGATATAATTTGTCTAGTGTCTAACGGGTGATCTTTGGTCTCATTAATCTATCATTTGTTCCCTGGCAAATCGTTTCGGCTGAGGGCAAAGTGAAGTTTCATAACTTTATATATTAAGGCTATTTAACTTTAACGTTGTAGCCTGCTGTATGTTTGACTGAATCGTTTACTTTATTTCTTAACTTGTATAGCTTCTTATACCTTTTAGGCTACTTATACTGTTATAATGGCTATTATTGATCAATAAAACTGAAATTTAACAAAAAGAGACAGGGTTGTGTAATTTTATTTTATATAATGTTAGCCTATGTAAAAAATATTTTAAAATTAAATAAATTATTTTATATATACAATCTCTTCACTGTATGTAGGCCTACATAAAATAAAATGACACAAATCTCTTTTTGTTAAATGTCAGTTTAATGATCAATATTATAATGTTTCATATATTTTTCATATTGTCTATATTATTCTGCAATTGATATTACATTGTATTTGCTGTTCTTCTTCTTCTTCTTATTGTTATTATATTATACCACTTGTGATTATCAATCTATTATAGTTATGCTGTTAAATTATTGTACTATTCATAGTCACTATTTTTTATTGACTATATTTTGTAATTGATATTTCATATTCTATTGCTATTATTATAGTATTATACATATATGCTGTATGCTATATCAATATTATTATTATATTATCCTACTTATGATATTATATAATTATACTATTCATTACTATTGTATTTGCTGTATACTGTTTGTTTATTTTATTGACTAATCTATTTACTATTACTTCTCACTTTATCTTATATTTACTATTTGCATTGCACTGTAGTTGTGCCATATCATATGTATTACCATAAAGGATCCATCAGTTATCTTTGTTATTGCTAAAATAGGGTCAAAGACAGAAAATGCTTTTTCAGCAATAAGAAAACTTTATTTCATTTAATGTGAAAATTGAATTATATCTCAGTATGGGGGTCTTCACAATTCTCATCCAAGAATAAAAAGCCAAATACATGACAAGCCTGAGCTTTGACAATTCCTCATTAAAAAAAATATTTTATAAGTCTAACTATTGAGATTTTAAATAACTAGAGATGTAACATTTTGTACACCACGTACAAACCACTGGTTGATAAATTTAAACGTTATTTTGTTTTTATCCAGATAAATCGCTTTTACTCGTTTACTTGCATTTGTTTACAGCGCAGTCTTGCCCTCAGCAATATGGCGGACGCGTTGACGTATCACAGCAACGTTCCAAAGCGGCCAATAGGGCGTCTATGTATTTATTATGTCTATGATCCTAAAGACCTTAATTGGTTGCTTCAGGTGTGTTTGATTAGGGTTGGAGATGAACTGTGCAGGACAGTCAATCGGCAGGAGCAAGATTGGGCACCCCTGATCTGTGTCCGTAAGGTGTGCACATATTTTCATCAAGTTATTTTTATAAATCCCAATTTGTGCGTGGAAAATTGTGTACGCACATTTCAATGCCTTGCATGCAGCATAGTAAATCAAGTGGAGAATTGTAATGAGAGCATTTTGATTATTTTCCTGACCGACAACCAAAGCTCATTAATCGATCATTAACCATTAAACGATAAGATTAGAATGGGTGTCTGTGATTCATTAAAAATACCACAATTGTTGTCGTCTTCATGTGCAAATAGCAGCACAACAGAATATGAGAATTCACACATCGTCACATCACACACCTGCAGCACTTCTGTGAACGGAGAAAAACTGAACAAAATTAACTATATAAAAGGAATAAAATAGGACTACATAAAACATATCTCACTTCAATAATTAACAGATAAACAAAAGAAAAAAAACTGCGACAAGTAGTATAAGCTACGCTTGATTTTTACACTCAAAAGAAATAAAGTAAATGCAATGCTTTATTTAATTCATTCCAACTGATCGAGCAGACATTTTAGACATGAATGGCATATTTAAGATCTGTGTAAAATGAACAAGTTCTCCTGGGTTAAACAGTGGGTTAGAGCCTTGGACTGCCTGCAGTGTGTACTTCACTCCTGCCCACTTCTACAATGCCTGCACCAATAGAGATTGGCAGAGCTTGTAGAGATAGTGAAGAATTTACACAAATATTAGGGCTAAGCTAAACTTTTAGGGGTGTGTTCCCAAAAGCATTGTTTGTGAACTATGCTCGCAAGTTCTGACTTTATCAAAGGTGGACGTTTCTTTTTTTTCTGAGTTCAGTTCATGCTCTTGGGCACAATAAGCAAGCTTACATTCAGTACATTATATCTATTTCGTTCCATTAAAATATGTAGACATTTCATTCTGTATATACTATAGCATGTCAACAATCAGCTGCGTTTTTGAAGAATGCATGTGCATAAATGCATAAGGCAACCTGGTAATATGACATAGTAAGTGAATCCACGATGAATCACACAAAATTATACTAAACGTAGTTCTTAAATGCCATGTTCATTACAGCAGTATTAGAGATAGCTGCTGACTGAATAAAATGTGTATATATAGCCTACAGGAGTAAAGGTGACAGACCACAAATGACGAATAACTAATAAGCCTTTTTTATTCTTCTAATAAAACACTCAGCTTTTAGCTACAAAAACATTATATTCAAATGTGCACAATAACACATATAATTGACAAATAACTATAACAGTTTGTGATGTAGCAATAACAACACAAACGGTGTGATTACACATTTATCTGTAGTATCTTGTTTAATATGTGCAGGATGAAGTGATTTATCCTTGAAGGAGAGCTTATTTTGACCTGGGAGTACGGAGCAGGAATGTCGCCTCAACGAGGTTCCAGAATTGTGCCTGTTGTCAATGCTTTTACACGTTTGTTGCAACTTACAAAGTCCAATTCTGTTAGTGCGCGTGCACATGAAGGGGGGTGTGGGGAGTGGAGGAGAGAGAAGCATTAAGAGGGAAGTTAGCTAGAGGAGAGTTGTCCTAGACAACGAAAACGACTAACGTTAAAATGTTATATTCTTGATAATTTTGATATGGCCGACACATGACCAAAGAGACGGCGTTCCGATGAACAAATAACAAAGAAGAGGGAAAAGGAGAAGGACGGTGCGAAGTCTAGAATTTACATAGGAAAGCCTTCGAAAGGTGAGTTAGTGACTGTTTCAGGAAACACAGAAGGGAGGGGACGGGACGGGACGGGACGGGACGGGATGAGGAGGAGGGAGGGTTGAGCTAGCCTCCGTTTTGTTTGACAATACTTCGAACGTCAACAAGAAGTGACGTCACCCAACATCGCTTAGAGCACCTTTAAGGAAGAAAACAGTTACCAATATTGACAAGAGGTTCTGAGATTGCAGGTTACACCTCTTTCAGTAGCTTTGTGGGTATAAGATGTCCATTGCTTTGTGCCATTTAACTGAGGTTAACTTGTATTTGTCTTTTTCTGCCTTAGACCTGATAGTGCTGAAAGTTGAAAGTCAAGAACTGAATGATATGGAAGAAAACGATCTTCATGAGAAACATCATGAGTTCATGACTGGAGAAAAATATTTTAGTGACTCACAGACCGAAAAGACTTCCTCACAAAACAAAACTCAAAAAACAGGAACTAGAAACTTTAAAGTCCACATGAGAATTCACACTGAAGAGAGACGTTTCACCTGCCAACAGTGTGAGAAGAGTTTCTCGCTGAAAGGAAATCTAAAAAAACACATGAAAATTCACACTGGAGAGAAGCCTTACACCTGCACTCAGTGTGGAAAGAGTTTTACACAGAAAAAAAACCTTGATGCCCACATGATAGTTCACACTGGACAGACCCCTTATACCTGCAAACTTTGTAAGAAAAGTTTCTCACTAAAAGGAAATCTTAAAACTCACATGAGAATTCACACTGGGGCGAGCCCTTTCACCTGCCAACAGTGTGGGAAGAGTTTCTCACTAAAAGGAAATCTTAACACTCACATGAAAATTCACACTGGGGAGAAGCCGTTCATATGCCATCAGTGTGGAAAGAGGTTTACACAAAAAAAAAACCTTAATGCCCACATGAGAATTCACACTGGAGAGAGTCCTTACACCTGCAAACTGTGTGGGAATAGTTTCTCACTAAAAGGAAATCTTAAAACTCACATGAGAATTCATACTGGAGAAAAGCCGTTCATATGCCCTCAGTGTGGAAAAAGTTTTAGACAAAAAAACAACCTTAATGCCCATATGAGAAGTCACACTGGAGAGAGTCCTTACACCTGCAAACTGTGTTGGAAGAGCTTCTCACGTAAAGATTGTTTTAGGATTCACATGAGAATTCATACTGGAGAGAAGCCGTATGTGTGTTGTCAGTGTGGAAAGAGTTTCAGATGTAAAGATACCCTTAATCACCATATGAAGATTCACTCAAGAGAGGACCATATTATATGTCATCAATGTGGAAGGAATTTCACAGACAGGAAACATCTTAAGAATCATGTAAAAACTCACACTGGAGAGAAGCCTTTCATGTGCTATCACTGTGGAAAGACTTGCATAAACAAATCAAACCTTGAGGTTCACATTAGAATTCACACCGGAGAGAAGCCTTTCACCTGCCCTCAGTGTGGAAGGAGTTTCACACGTAAAGGAAACCTTAACATTCACTTAAGAGTCCACACAGGAGAGAGGCCTTACAAGTGTCTTCAGTGTGAGAAGACTTTCACATTTCACACAATCCTGAAACGTCATTTGCAAACTCATTCTGTAAAGAAAATGCAGCATTCCACAGTCTGACGAGGTTTAGAAAATGGAGCAGTTTCAAAAATCACCTGCACATTCACTTTGGAGGAAGACTATTTGTGATCAGTGTAATGTTTGTAATGCCATCACACTTACAGATGCATAAAAAGTCATGCAAATGTGAGACCCTGTTTGTGTTCTTTGTGAAAGTATGGCACCAGAAAATACATATCTGTGTGAAATTAAGACTTTATACCACAGCTGAATGTGAGCCACATATCTCATTGTCCACCTTCATGACCACTTCTTTTATAGGCACATTACTTTGCTGCTTTTTGTCTTCTTTTGTGTTTTTCATATACAAAGGAGATGTATTTTGTGCATTTGGACACATCAGACCATCTCCTTTTCTATAGTTTAAAATTCTGAAATAGCAATGTACCTGAAAGATTATAAATAAAAGGACATAAACTTATTGAAATAATGAACATTACACTGCATTATTTGATTAATCTTTATTGAACAAATGCACAGATAAACATATGTTTTCTAGGTGTTTCTAGCTTTAGTCAAGTCAATTTCAATTGTCTGATATTTCCAGGATTCAATAATTGTTAGTAAACTAATCCTAATAAATTTTAAAATTGTGATCAGTAAAAAACATAAATATATTTTTCTAGTTATGCTTGGCTCTAAAATATTGATTTTTGTTGTTGTTGTTGTATTTCTAATAGCCTGTATGTACATATACTTACTATTTCCTTTCAAATTAATTTGGAATTTGGAATTATTTATAAAATAATTCATTCATTCTCCAAACCACGTGTCTTATGTAGGGTTGCGGGAATGCTGGAGCCTTTCCCAGTATCTCAGGCTGTAGGCAGGAAAATGACCTTAGGCCTTGTCCACATGTTTTGGCCTCCCGTCCACACTGAACAGTGTTTTTGTCAAAGAAGACAGAACTTTTTGAAAATGCTTTCCCAAGTGCATAAATTTGACAACGCCGTTTTCACGTTGTAATGTGGACTGTAAAAACTGAGGTATTTGAAAACGATGATGAATGCTATAACAATGCCAGTATAACCATAGATATCTACGGGTACTTGGCCTGATATTTATTTTCATAGTGTTGCCAAAGATAAATATTCCTTTGTAGAATAGTCATATTACATTCCTGCAAAGATGACAGAAAATGCTGTCCTGTGGAAAGACCATACGATTTTGAGTGTAACGGGGACAAACAAATTTACGAGTTTGTTTGCCCATTTCTGAGGTACAAATGGATTCCTGAGCTGGAGAGGACCATTTTGAAATGGGTGGAATCAGTGGATTAGCAGCAGTAGAATGTAGAGATGAAGTCTGTGTAGAATATAGACGTGTTAGTAACGTTAGTTTAAAACTAATCGTTTGACATATTTTATCTAGTGTTTGATAACGATTAATGCTCACGTGTGTGTCTGTTACGATCAAGCGGCAACCTCCCCGTCTCTCTTGAAACCAACACGGAAGTGAGTTAAACTGCAATTCATTAACTGACCACTTGGCCTGGCTGCAGAAGTGAGTCAAATCTGTATCTCCCTCATGTTAAAATTACCAACTTTACAGCAGAAAAAAACATGTTTACAGCCTGGTTCTCTCTGTGGCTTTGGTCTATACAGCTAATTTTGCCCTTCATAACAACTGTGAGGGGGGTGAATTTTTTTATAACTCATCCGTTTAGTTGATTAATATTTAAATTTAAGGGTGTGGCCACTTGAGTGACAGGTGGATTCCTGCTGATGTCAATGCTAGCCGTTTGTCTGCTGTTACTAGCCGTCCCTTCACCTCAGCAAATGTTAGCTGCTGAACTTGCCTTCTCTGCAGTGTTTGTGCTTTTTTTCGGGATTATTTCATACAATTTAATACTTGGGTACAAAGCCCACGTCTTTGGATTCAGTCGTTGTCGTCGAGTATTGTTTGAGAGAACAACCAGCGCTGTATTTCAGTTTTTTTCCTCTGTGAACATGCACTAATGGATGTCTGACAATTTCATTGCTTTTTGGGATTTTCAAATTTAAAACGTCAATAAAGGCTTGTTCGTTCTGCTCTCACGGAACAGATGGATTATAATATGCTTATGTACCGTCAGATGAAATCATGCAGGCGTCGGCGCTTTCTCCGTCCGTGCAATAAATGCACATCCATGAATGAGCGCGGATTTTCTAGCGCATTTACTTGAACTTCATAGGTAATATATCTATGGTTTAACGGTTTAACCCATTTGAGAGGCGGCCAAAATCAGAATTTAAAATGGACTGAATAAGCTCTCTACGAACTTGAGCGATGCCGCGCTGACGGACCATGAAAGAGTGACTGACATGTATGCACATAAATCACTGTCACACACAAACACTCTCGAAGTAATACACAGTCTCACTTGTAGCCATGTATTTTAACTATTAAAATATTTCAAAGGGCAAAAACAGGAACTTTTAATTGGCTTTACATCATCAGCTAACTCGGTAGAGCTAGGTGATTTCAGATAGCCAGGCTCATATCTATGGCCAGGCTCCTCAGCTCCACTCACGCCCCGCCTGTTTGCCTATTTTCTGTTATCCGGGAGTGACGCAAGGCCAAGATGGCGACGGACGGCTCCGCCCACTTTAGGCTTCAAAAATGCTCTTCAGAAACCTACGGGTGACGTCACGGACACTACGTCCATATTTTTTTACAGTCTATGGTTACGATCCTAGTCTAGGGTCAGGTTCTGAAAACCCGTTTCAACCATTTATTTTATTTATTTATTTTAGTTTCATCAAGAACAAAAATGAAGCAAAATCTTCAGGGTTCGGCAAAGCCAAAACAACAAACAAAACGAACACTGACTAAACCCAATTACAACTAAATAAAATAAAATACAGTTGTCTTCTCTATCTCCCTGGCTATTCCAAACGGAAGAGAAAAGATATACAAAAAGAAAATGGCTTCTAAAAAAACACCTATAGCTAGGATGCAATTCATGAAAATTGGGCACTTCTGGAAAAGTTTTAGATTTTTGGCAGGGTGTTAGGTATAGGCCTAAGGTTTTTAAAAATCCATGGATACAAGTTGGGGTGGCCCCCCTAGTCGCAGTTATCCATAAAATCCAAAATGGCCCCCGCCGAAAAGAGAAAAGGTTATATCTCAGCTTCCTTTAGTCTTAAATTGTTGTATAATGTGATTTTTTTTCTACTTTGTTTGATACAAGGAATCCAATTCTGATATATTCTTCTTATTTTAAGTCCATTTCCATGTTAAATCTATTATCATAGTCATATTTAGCTCAAATAAACTGTCAATATCTCTGAAAAAGTCACATTGAAATATTACTCAGGGCCCTAGACCCATATTTTTACCTCCAAGGTATGCTTTTCTTTGTTGATTGGACAGGTCACTATCACTATAGTGTCAAAAATCACATGTTGTGACCAAAAGGACCATTGTTGAGGCTTTAAATGAACACAACTTTAGAACTATGCCACAGTGAAAAGTTATATTAGGCTTTTCACCATGTTAAGGATCAATATAACATTTTAGTCAAATAACACACACACACACAAAAAAAACAATACATACTTAAACATCATGTATTTATTCAAAATAAATTTGTTTCACTCTTCATCATTATTAGTACAGCCTCCCTCACACAATGTGGTGCAGCGAAGTCCAGCTCGGTGACACTTACAGTTGCCCTTACAGGCAACCACACAGCCACAGTTGAGGAGGAGTGAGCATCCCTTGCTGACATTTTCCAGATCTGTCCAATATGGCACCCAGACTTTGGTTCTGTCATTCCATTCCCAACCCCACTCACTGGGGTCTGGTATCTCTGGAGTTTTGGAGAGGGACTGCTTCCAGACAAAAGCTGCAGTGTGCAGGGCACGCTTCCCATGCTGGAATAAGGCATGCTGGGTCGGGGGGATTGAATCCAGGGACTTGAGGCCATGAGTGAAAAGATGCTTCCGGGCTTCATTGACTGAATTGACACCGCAGTTCTTACTATACATGAGTACAGTCCAGCGTTCGAGAATTCGCATGTGCACTGATTCCAGTGTGAGGCTGGTTGGGTCTTGGGTGATCACAATGAGGGTGTCAGTGACTTCTGGGTAAGCTGCCTAAGCATTCCATGCAGTTTTTTTTGCCAATTCCATACACTGCTGATACAATGTCACTTTTGAGTGGCATTTTTGAGATCCCAACATTTCTGAGATGTGGTGGATTGGAATATCTTTATATGCCTTCCCTGATCCAAATCCAATCAACAGCTCTGAGAGGCCTAACTCCTGGAACAGATTGATGGGCAGCACAACCACATCACTATCTACTGTCCTTAGGTAAGCCTTGGTGTGACCCTGTTCGGCAGCATGACGTAAATGTAGCATCATTCGTGTGTCTGCTTCCTCTTGCTGACATGGTGACAATGATTCTAGGTCAGTAGGTTTTGTTGTAAAGTTTTTCTTTCTTCAAAGCAGAGACCAGGAGACAGTTGGGATCGCGTTCAACAGAAGTTATTCTTTATTGAGAACTCCTCTGTACGCGGCTGTAGAAACTTCCAACATGATCTGATCTAACATAACTTTACATGTTATCTTATAGGCATTTTAGGAGGAGGGACTTTTGGAGGTGGAGACAAATTCAAACAAAGCATGTAAATGAGTATGCAGGTTAAGGTAACAAAAGGTGAGATTCTCAGTGAATCATTCGTGTGCTAATCCCATCAGTCTGAGTGAAACTGGGGCTCGAAGAGCCATTAAAGAAAACAGGAATTACAACTTTGCTGAGATCTTAACCTTAAAAGCTAAAATCAGTATTCTTCAACGTGATGTTATGTAAGGAAGCATATCTGAAATAGATTCTTAAATTTTAACCCTTCAGTCCCCTCTTTGAGAGTTCTTAAAAAAACTCTCACAAAATACAAATTTAAACACATAAAGTTCATTCTTGTAACTGGTGTAAGTTACAGGCACATATAACTTGCTCTGTGTTGTTCATCTGTAATTGCATGCTGACACAGAAACATAACATGCAACTAGGGTCCGTGAAGTCCTTACAAGTAATAGTCTTTTCTGGTTGAAAACTGTTATTTCCTTGTGCTGGACGTGAGACATTTGTTGGTTGACACACTTGATACTAACAGGTTTCCGAACCATGAAAAGTTATCTTCAGTCATATTAACCAGGTGCAGCACTCAGATAATGGTGCAGGCTTGTAGTCTTGATCATATCGATGGATGACTGAAGGTTTTGTATCTCTGCGTTGTGTTTTTTTTTTTTTTTTTTTCTTTTGTGATTGGCTCGTTCAGCAGTGGGTGTAGTAGTCTTCTTGAGGTTGTGGCTTCATATGCAGATGAGACGTCGTTGCATATGGATTTTTTTTTTTTGGAACAGCCCTCAAGTGTTTATCTGCACAGAGGAAGAAAGAAAACAAAACAGAGCAGTATTTCCTCAAAACACTACGGTTGTAGCAGTTTAAACACTATGGTTCTATCGTTTTCAGAGTCTACGGTTGTTGTTTCATTCTTTCCCTATTTCTTAATTTATGAGACACCTAAAAAAGAACAGTGAGGTGAGGATGGACTATGGTTGGGAAGGGCCTATAAGGGAATCTTCACCGCAGGGTTGGCCCCCAAAAGCCTGTTGCTTCCAGTTCTCCCCTGGGCACCTCACTGGTCCATGTGTCCTATCCTATCCCTGTGTTGTGTACACACTGTACAGTGTGTGAGAAAATTGGCACATTTCCATTCTCCAGTGAAACATCAGTCCTAATAAACATCATTAACAGAGGATGGTTGTCTGACTGCAATATTTTATGGCATAACATTTAAGGCTGTGAGTCTTATTTAATGTCCCCCAAACAAAAGCTGAGACAGTCACTTTCCTTTTGTTCTATTAAACAAAAATAAGTCTTTCATCGTTGTTGTAAGTTACTGGGGAGATTAAGCAATCACAGCCTAAATGGTTAACACTGTATCAAGTTGCCCCAACGAGGAGGGGATAGGCTGCTTCAGAATATCAAGCAGGCTAAGCAGAACTGAGTAACCTTATTTACATCTTTAAAGTTCTTTTTGCTTTTCCTACACTCATTTCCAAAATGTCCGTGCTTGCCACAGTAAGAACAACTGGCTTCTCTAGGACTTTTGCGTTTCTTTTGCTTCTCTGAGTTAACCTTAAAGGATGCTGCTGCAATTTTTACTCTTGCCTTGACATCAGAGTCTCTTTCCCACATAGCTAAACTGTCCAAGTTGTCTTGCAGGGTTCTATTTGACCATGTAAGATCTAAGAAAGGCAATGCATTTCTATGTTCTGACAAAAGACCATCGGACCATGCGCGAACTAGAGGACCATTATGACCTAACACTTTCTCTGGAGTGTCGGCAATTCCGCTGTAAACGGCAGCGGTCTGACAGAATCGTTCTGTGTACTCACAAACAGTTTCTTTTTTCTCTTGTACACAATTGGTAATTTTTGACCAATCGATTTTCAGTCCTAAGATATTCTTTAGGATTTTCAAAACACCTTCTCTCAAATCGCCTTTACTGACATGTTGCAGTTCGGAAGTAAAAGCAGACTCAAAATTGTTGAATTCAGATTCAGTTAGAATTTGTGACATCAGCTGTGTAACTTCCGGCAACGACATGTCGTAAAGATGCATTTTACTGAACAATGCTCTCCTAAACTCAGAAAAATTTCTTTGCACTGATGGCAAACTTTCAGCAATTCTCTCAATATCTTTCAGACCTAAAAATGTTTTGACTGCTTGTGTTTGGACAACAGAAGAGTTCGGAGTAACACTTTTAGTTCCCTGAGATCTTCTCCTAGCCCCACAAACCTGCACTGAATCTACAGGCTGATCAGTTACTGATTGGATGGCTACATTTGTTTCAAAGAAAGCTTTTAAGTCAGGATAATTGTTATCAGGCTGACTAACTTCTTCCACATCAGTTTTTTCTGCATCTTTGTTGCGGTTTACTTTCTTAGTCAACGAAGATATTCTAGCACCGGAGCTCTTTGATCTGTTTCTCTAGCTCGGAGTTGCGCTTAGACTGTTCTGTAGCTAGGGTTAAACCAAATTCTCTGTGACAACAGATAAAACTTTTCACACTGTTCTTGCGAATACTTTCTCCTAGTACCTTCTTACAATCTTCAATTGACCAAACTTTGCCTGGATCAATGCCAAATTTCTTTGTTAAATTCAATCTGACTTCCTCAGTCATGATTGAGTCCATGTGCTCTGATAACAAAGACTTGAATTCACTATCTGTCCAAAAAGGTGTAATATGTCTAATACTTTTCCTAAACATTTTGTGAATTTTTGTTACCACAAACAAACACTAAAAAAAAACTTCAATTTCATCTCTAAAAGAAAAACTTTTTAGAGGCTTATCTTTAGTTAACCAAACTCTACAGCTGTTTGTTAACTACTTCTCTGAACGGCGCAGAGGAAAACATTTGTACTGGTCTGCATTGGTTCTTTTAATGGAGTGAAACTCACTGAGTCTTTCATTTGTAGAGAAAGATTCCGTCTGGAAAAATTCAGTCTTTGAGATCTTTTTGGAGCTTGAAGTTTTCAATCTGGATTCAGAAGATTCAGTCTGGAACTCAGTCAGCTTCGTTGAGATCTTTGAGCTTGAAGTTTCAAGATGCAGTTCTTTGAGCTTAAAATTCTTTGAGTTTCCTTCTTCTCCATCCGGCTCACGGCACCATCTGATGTAAAGTTTTTCTTTCTTCAAAGCAGAGACCAGAAGACGTTGGGGATCACGTTCAACAGAAGTTATTCTTTATTGAGAACTCCGCTGTACGTGGCTGCAGGAAACCAACATAATCTGATCTAACATAACTTTACATGTTATCTTATAGGCATTTTAGGAGGAGGGACTTTTGGGGGTGGAGACAAATTCAAACAAAGCATGTAAATGAGTATACAGGTTAAGGTAACACCCTAGACTGTGAGGGTCTGGCCAATCCTAATTCAATCAGCATAAGGCTCCAAGAGCCATTTGGGTCCGAAAGCCATTTGCAGAACAAAAGGTGAGATTCTCAGTGAATCATTCGTGTGCTAATCCCATCAGTCTGAGTGAAACTGGGGCTCGAAGAGCCATTAAAGAAAACAGGAATTGCAACTTTGCTGAGATCTTAACCTTAAAAGCTAAAATCAGTATTCTTCAACGTGATGTTATGTAAGGAAGCATATCTGAAAACATATTCTTAAATTTTAACCCTTCAGTTTGTTGCTCAGGACCAAGTTAGCCTTTGTTGTGTACTTTGAGCCAACTGTGGTCTTCAGAAGTTCGTCACTGATGTACTGAAACAGCTCATCTTTATTTTGACTGTCCTTGAGGAACTTCTGCCATTGAGCTCCCTTTGGCAGAGGTATCTTAGCGGAGACTCATGTTCTGTACCCTGCTGTCCCACCACGCTTAACACGAGTCTGGGATTTGAGACTTGCCTCTATATACTTGTCCCAGACTGCATCCACTCTTGTCGTCTTGTCAGTCGTACATCGCTGAATATGCTGGGGAAATCAAGCTTTCATCAATTTCAGATGGAACAGCCAGACCAGCTTTCACTGAGAACACTCGAGCAGGAGTGCCTGACGAAGCATGGCTAGACCATCTCCAAATGGTCCTGATAGAAATCAGTACATCAGGTATATCAGTACATCAGTGGCGAACTTCTGAAGACCACAGCTGGCTCAAAGTACACAACAAAGGCTAACTTGGTCCTGAGCAACAAACCTACTGACCTAGAATCATTGTCACCATGTCAGCAAGAGGAAGCAGACACACGAATGATGCTACATTTACGTCATGCTGCCGAACAGGGTCACACCAAGGCTTACCTAAGGACAGTAGATAGTGATGTGGTTGTGCTGCCCATCAATCTGTTCCAGGAGTTAGGCCTCTCAGAGCTGTTGATTGGATTTGGATCAGGGAAGGCATATAAATATATTCCAATCTACCACATCTCAGAAATGTTGGGATCTCAAAAATGCCACTCAAAAGTGACATTGTATCAGCAATGTATGGAATTGGCAAAAAAAAAACTGCATGGAATGCGTAGGCAGCTTACCCAGAAGTCACCGACACCCTCATTGTGATCACCCAAGACCCAATCAGCCTCACACTGGAATCAGTGCACATGCGAGTTCTCGAACGCTGGACTGTACTCATGTATAGTAAGAACTGTGGTGTCAAGTCAGTCAATGAAGCCCGGAAGCATCTTTTCACTCATGACCTCAAGTCCCTGGATTCAATCCCCCCGACCCAGCATGCCTTATTCCAGCATGGGAAGCGTGCCCTGCACACTGCAGCTTTTGTCTGGAAGCAGTCCCTCTCCAAAACTCCAGAGATACCAGACCCCAGTGAGTGGGGTTGGGAATGGAATGACAGAACCAAAGTCTGGGTGCCATGTTGGACAGATCTGGAAGATGTCAGCAAGGGATGCTCACTCCTCCTCAACTGTGGCTGTGTGGTTGCCTGTAAGGGCAACTGTAAGTGCCACCGAGCTGGACTTCGCTGCACCACATTGTGCAAGTGTGAGGGAGGCTGTACTAATAATGATGAAGAGTGAAACAATTTTTTTTTAATAAATACATGATGTTTAAGTATGTATTGTTTTTTTTTGTGTGTGTGTGTGTTATTTGACTAAAATGTAATATTGATCCTTAACATGGTGAAAAGCCTAATATAACTTTTCACTGTGGCATAGTTCTGAAGTTGTGTTCATTTAAAGCCTCAACAATGGTCCTTTTGGTCACAACATGTGATTTTTGACACTATAGTGATAGTGACCTGTCCAATCAACAAAGAAAAGCATACCTTGGAGGTAAAAATATGGGTCTAGGGCCCTGAGTAATATTTCAGTGTGACTTCTTCAGAGATATTGACAGTTTATTTGAGCTAAATTTGACTATGATAATAGATTTAACATGGAAATTGACTTAAAATAAGAAGAATATATCAGAATTGGATTCCTTGTATCAAACAAAGTATAAAAATTACACTATACAACAATTTAAGACTAAAGGAAGCTGAGATATAACCTTTTCTCTTTTCGGCGGGGGCCAATTTGGATTTTATGGATAACTGCCACTAGGGGGGCCACCCCAACTTGTATCCATGGATTTTTAAAAACCTTAGGCCTATACCTAACACTCTGCCAAAAATCAAAAACTTTTCCAAAAGTGCCCAATCTTCATGATTTTTCACGTATTCCTTCCCAGCTATACCACTTCAGTAATAAAGGAGAAATTCAGTATATACAATATTTACAGAAAAAAAGGGGCAACACAACTGCCACAATAAAGAAACAAAAGACAGTAAAACACTATAAATGGATGAAAACACTAGGGACAAAGGTCAAACTGAGGATGCTTCTCAAAAGTAAATAATAATTGGTAATAGGTGAAAAGAATATACACAATTTACAGATCACTAATCAAAAGTCAACATCAGTAATACTTTCTCAGTAGCTACAACACCCCAACAACATCTCTCTCTGGGCCACGTCAGCATCCCCATGCCCAACAATTTTAGTAGTCCACGCACAGTGTGACCAAACACTAAGTCATTGGGACTGAAACCTAGCGATTCTTGCACAGTCTCACGAATGGAGAACATAAGTATCGTATTCCCTCTTCTCAGTCTCAGCAGCATGGTTCCTTTTTGAGTCGTTCTCGACACTGCGTCACCGTTAGGTGGCGCTATGGGGTTATCCCTTCTTCTTCGAATCCACTGAAAGCCTTATGAAATCTTGCAAAGGCGTTCAAGCGCGTGAAATAGAGGCGGGCTCCCCCGCATAATAGGGCGGCGCTGAGTGCCATTGCCTCAGAATCTTTTCCTTCAGCTACAAGAAGCCAGATCGCCATTGATGTACGCGCTCCTCAGGGTCAGAGCCCAAAAGGATTGCCAATCCCCCATAGCGTTCCGGCAAGTATGACATATTTTCTTCAAGATGTCTCCTGGACCGCAGTGCTGCTGCCTGGACGATGCCCTTCAGGAGCAGCGCTGCGCGAGTCCATCTGATCAAATGACAAGAAATCTTCAGGACAATGCTGCGTTGCGTTGCCGAGCGGCAGCAAAGAAAGAAAACAGCTTATCTTCATAAGTCCGGCTTGTAAGGCTTTCCCCCCCGTGGTAAAGCTGCGAGCCGGGTGCGCTGAATGCAGCTAGTGTCCTCATGTCGGCACAGGTCCCACATGGCACTTCATACATGCATCTTTCACATGATAAGCAGTCTCTCGCCTCAGAGGCGCGGCCTACTGTGTACAGAAAAGCACTCACACAATATAAACAGCCCCGTCTCAGTGCAGCGGCCTGTCGTGTATGGAAACAAATTCCCAGCACTTTCATGATAAACAGCCCTTGTCTCAGTGCAGCGGTCTGTCGTGTAAGGAGTACAAATTCCCAGCACTCTCACGATAAACAGCCCCCTGTCTCAGTGCAGTGGTCTGTCGTGTAAGGAGGACGAAATTCCTGCCACTCACGCAAGATGAATACCCTCCTGTCTCAGTGTAGTGGTCAGTCGCGTACAGTGGAAAAATGGAAAAGCTCTTCTTGTGCTGCCTATGGTGGCTGACTGTACTAAATCAACTATTGTAGTCCATTCAGAGAGTGGATTAAATC
This sequence comes from Squalius cephalus, assembly GCF_949319135.1. Classification (NCBI taxonomy): domain Eukaryota; kingdom Metazoa; phylum Chordata; class Actinopteri; order Cypriniformes; family Leuciscidae; genus Squalius; species Squalius cephalus. The sequence goes on from NC_137125.1 coordinate 24,504,735, forward strand.
ATCTCATCTTCTGCTTCCCAGAGAAGTAGAACTGGGCCTTGTTGTGATGCGAGCTCGTATTTCACAGGGATGCTCACAGTTTGTAAATTTTTATCTCCGCTCGTTCGAGCTGAGATGAGTTTCTCCCTTTAAGTTTTCTCAGGAAGCTCCCTGGCTGATGGCAGAGTGTTTGCTATGCTTTCACTGATAGCAAAACTACTAGCCCTCTTATGTCTGTCCTCACGTTCCCTGCTAGTCGTTCTGCTGTGCAGTGCACTAAGTCGGAGATGTTTATTGAAACATGCTTTTAAGTGGGTGCATTGGGACAGACCCTTGCACAGAGCCAGGGGTCTGGATTATATCAGTGTGCCTGAAATATATATCTTTTGATCAGACAGCCTCTGTCAATGGTCTTGTCTTTGCAAGAGTACTTGGACGGCGACTTATGCCACTGACGCCACAAGTGTGGTCATGTTTCATTTCAGATCTGAGGATATCTCTAAAACTATGAATTTTATTAAATATTTTCTAAGATCATGTTGTGAGTGTTTAGAGAAGGCTGATAACATTCTAATAAAATATGTTATTGCCCTTTAACCCTCTGGGGTCTAAGGTGTTTTTGGGGTCCTTGAGATGTTCTGACATGCCCTGACATTTTTGCTTTTTTCAGTTGCTTATAAACATATTAATGGCAAAGGTGTAAATTCACTCTATATAGCACAAACAGGGCTACCATCATATGTGAGCACCATGCATGTACATGTTTTCATTTTTGAGAGAATAATGTTTATGCATGGTTATTGAAAAAACTAAAAACTAAAGTTTCTGAAATAAGGCCATAAAACACATTCTAAATATATGTCAATAAGACTTTTGTCTAATGGATGTCATCACCTAGTGTTTTTTCTTCAAAATGATGTGAAAATTATCCTGCCTAATCATTTACATAACACAATGCATTGATTTAAATTTTGCAAAACACTTTCTGTCTGGAAAGGCAATATGCGGAGTGGGCGTCAACGATCATGCATATTTAGTGGTTCGCACCTGGAGACAATGGGGCCCGCATACTTAATGAGCCATTCATTCAGGTGTGTCACAAGAAAGAATGCAAGAGCAACAGTTGGAAGCATCTCAATATTTTTTTTTTCCACAAATTGTGCTTGCAAATTGGCCTATAATATCAAAAGGAAAACATGTCTAGTAATTGTGCAGTTAATTCTCATACTGTATTTTCAGTTTTGGAATATTTATCCTCTCCCCAAATTTGTCACTAATAAAACACAATAAAAAATTATTTTAAAGAAAAGGCTTATATTTGCCTTTTATTAGTTTGTTTACATCTACCTTGTATATATTTTTTTTTATTAAAAAGGTTACAATTACAACAACAATTCAAGTGTAATCTTTCTTTGTAAAAACTAAAGTATACATTTTATCATACATATTTCAAAGTTAAGGATTCATTACTTGAATATAGCCTAGGCTACATTGGAATAAACACTATAACTTATTATTTGATTATTTTTGACAAAACATACTATATTTAACATATGAGCAAAAATTGGCAAACAAAAGCTTATTTGAGGTGGCAGATATTTTACAGTAAAAATGTATAATCTATCCAAAACTAATCAATGAAATGTTGTCTTTCATATGTCTGTAACATAGTAACTTTCGTTTTTATTATAAGAAATAAAAATGTTAATTTGCAGTTTAATACGTTGCTTATACAAATAAATTTTATTTCAACATATTTCACTCGATTTTTACTCAGTAGCCTATAGCAATACTATGGAAGCCCGTTTCCGCCACATTGAGTAAAAAAATAAAGATTCTTTAAGTCATAATAATGAGAAACTTTCTCATAATTATGACTTAACATCTCGTAATAATGAGAAACTTTCTCGTAATAATGAGAAACTTTCTCGTAATAATGACTTAACATCTCGTAATAATGAGAAACTTTCTCATAATAATGAGAAACTTTCTCGTAATAATGACTTAACATCTCGTAATAATGAGAAACTTTCTCGTAATAATGAGAAACTTTCTCGTAATAATGACTTAACATCTCGTAATAATGAGAAACTTTCTCATAATTATGACTTAACATCTCGTAATAATGAGAAACTTTCTCGTAATAATGACTTAACATCTCGTAATAATGAGAAACTTTCTCATAATAATGACTTAACATCTCGTAATAATGAGAAACTTTCTCATAATAATGACTTATTTTCTCGCACTTCTACGCATGCGCAAAGCAGCGGAGCAGAAGGGCGTGCCACACTAGCGACATCCGCTGGTCAAAGCCGTGTAAATGCATCACAGCAAACTTGGCACGCTCTGCAGTGAATAACATTAAAGATAAATGATCAGTATATGAGACAGGCTTCCATACTAGATAGTCTTTTATTCATTTGTAATATTCATTTGTATTTTTGTGTATGAACAAGCAGCAATACAAGGGTGATCCATGGATTTCAAATAGACGGAGGGATGACAGCACGCCTTTCCAAATCTGTTTAAGAACACTTCATCTGGAAATCTGTGTAAGGGTCCGTTCATACAGAACGCGCTTTTTCATTGCTTTTCTAGGCAAACGCGCACTAGACGGACGTTGCGCTCGCTCTTCTGCAGCAATCTTGCGCATGACACGGCGTTCTAAATTGAAAAGAAGTTCAGCTTTTAAAAACACGTCTCGACCTTGCGTTTTCCCCCATTCCACTGCCCACTTATGTTTAAATGTCCCCAAAGTCATAAACATCTTAAAGGTGATTTCTGTATTGATATCTTCCAGATGAACCTGCACATCAAATATCCTAGAAGCATCTGCAAAATACGTGTTATATTAACACACATATGTGTTACACTTAAACTTGACGAATAAATGTAATATTCCAACTTTAATCTGATAGTTTTGTAAATTCATGTTTACAATTTCCATCGGTGTGCACAAGCAGGCGTCCTTCGTTACCATGGTAACCGTCCTGCTTCTGCATTCCACTTTTACACCTTATCGTGCGCATGGAAAAGTATGGAAGATAGGCCTACTGATGATGTTATTTAATGATACTACAGATTGCACTTAGTAGATCAAACTGACTTTAATGAAAACAACTGTTTTGCAGAGCGTGCCAAGTTTGCTGTGATGCATTTACACGGCTTTGACCAGCGGATGTCGCTAGTGTGGCACGCCCTTCTGCTCCGCTGCTTTGCGCATGCGTAGAAGTGCGAGAAAATAAGTCATTATTACGAGAAAGTTTCTCATTATTATGAGATGTTAAGTCATTATTACGAGAAAGTTTCTCATTATTACGAGATGTTAAGTCATTATTACGAGAAAGTTTCTCATTATTACGAGATGTTAAGTCATTATTTCGAGAAAGTTTCTCATTATTACGAGATGTTAAGTCATTATTATGAGAAAGTTTCTCATTATTACGAGATGTTAAGTCATTATTTCGAGAAAGTTTCTCATTATTACGAGATGTTAAGTCATTATTATGAGAAAGTTTCTCATTATTACGAGATGTTAAGTCATTATTATGAGAAAGTTTCTCATTATTACGAGATGTTTAAGTCATAATTACGAGAAAGTTTCTCATTATTATGAGATGTTAAGTCATTATTACGAGAAAGTTTCTCATTATTATGATAAAGTTTCTCATTATTACGAGATGTTAAGTCATTATTATGATAAAGTTTCTCATTATTATGAGATGTTAAGTCATTATTATGAGAAAGTTTCTCATTATTACGAGATGTTAAGTCATTATTATGAGAAAGTTTCTCATTATTACGAGATGTTTAAGTCATAATTACGAGAAAGTTTCTCATTATTATGAGATGTTAAGTCATTATTACGAGAAAGTTTCTCATTATTATGAGAAAGTTTCTCATTATTATGAGATGTTAAGTCATTATTATGAGAAAGTTTCTCATTATTATGAGATGTTAAGTCATTATTATGAGAAAGTTTCTCATTATTATGACTTAAAGAATCTTTTTTTTTTACTCAACGTGGCGGAAACGGGCTTCCATACAATACAGTTTGCTAAAAGCGAAACATTCACAGACAGAAACGATTCAAATTTAAACCGTCTTTTGCCAGTTGTGGTAAACAGCGGCATCTCTGCCGTTCATTCATTCATTCATGCACAGAAACGCGCCGCACTTGAGAATGAAAAAAAAACGTACTACATTATTCCATAGCCTCGGATCTGTTGCTCCTCGTACTTCCGAGGTAAATTTCCCATTATAGTATTATTCCTCACAGCGCTGCGAGACTGTGTAAACAAGTACAATGATCTGATGTGTTTTCTCGAGCTGATATGGGGGCGTTCACAGTTTGCGTGGATTGCCTCAGACATTTGCGTTTGAATAGCGCGCTCTCCGTGGGCGGGGTCACATTACATCTGAATGAGCTCTAATTAGCTCGACTGGAATCGCTCTCTTTTAATGCAGATTTCACAAGATGAGAATATTTGTTTTTTATATAAATTACTTCATTTAAAAGAGGAGAATTCAAGCTTCATGCCTGTGTGTCTGTATGCCTGTTTGACTGAGTATTCGCTGAGTTATGGTTCATTTTCGGACGCGTTTCAAAATTGACTACACTGACAGAGAGAAAGCAGAACTCGCATCATGTTTATTTTTCTTTATTTGGCGAAAAGCACAACACTTTGTTTTTATTGTGAGTATACACAAAAATAATACACACTTAACAGGATCGATTGATGTACAACACAAGCATATAAGATAAAAAGTAATTTTTATTTTTTTTTATTTTTTTTCACTGATAAGGAAAAAAACGAGCCTATCGAGCCGGCGCGATAGCCGACCTCAGGGGGTTAAACACCCATTTGCAGTCTATTATTTAATGTCTGGCGAGAAGAACTGCTCAATTCATGTTCTATTGTTCTCACCTGACGAACCTTTCACACTTCTGCCGGTGTGAGACTTTATCTTTCACTTGCCCCTTCAAAAAAATCCACTTGTCCCGGACAAGCTTTAACCCTCTGGGGACCACAAACGCGCCCGCGCGTTTTGCTCGTTTTTTTTTTTTTAGCAATGAAAATAAACACTAAATGCTCTGTTAAATTTGATCTTTCATTTTCGTGTAATACATCAATCGATCCTGTTCAGTTTCTATTTTTTTTCTGTATACTCACAATAAAAATTAAGTGTTTTGCTTTTTGACAAATAAAGAAAAATTAACATGATGCGATTTCTGCCTTCTCTCTGTCAGTAAACTCCCATTTGAAACGCGTTCGAAAATGATCTATAACTCCGCGAAAATTCAGTCAAACAGGCAAACAGACCCACGGGCATAAAGCTTGAGATCGCATCTTTTAAATTAAGTCATTTATATAAAAAACAAATATTATCAGCTTCTGTAATCTGTATAAAAAGAGAGCGACTCCTGTCGAGCTCATTACGAGCTAATTCGACCACTCCCCGGAGAGCGCGTGCTATTCAAACGCAAATTCTGAGAACTATTTCAGAGCTGTGAAACGCCCACATCAGCTGTAAACAAAGCGCGTCGCGACTCCTCGCGAGTGAGACATTATAGCCTACCTTATGGAGAAAAGATTCTTCAGAACAGTGCTGATGAGGAGCAATATCTCCTGAAATGAGGAGCAGATTCCGCTGAGGAGTGAGGTAGGCTGTTTTCTTTTCTCACGTGTGGAATAACGTTATGGAATAACGTTAGTGTAGGCCTATGTAAACCGCAAAAAGATGAATCGCATTTCTATAATATGACTCGCCTTTCTGTGAGATGAATGAAGGGGACATATTTGTAAAGACTGTTTAGCCTAAATATGAATCGCGCGTCTGTGTGTGAAAGAATAAACTGCTTTGCTATAGCCTACTGAGATGAGTAAAAATCGACTGGAATATGTTGAAATAAAATGTATTTGTATAAGCAACATATTAAACTGCAAAAAAAATACTATTTTTGTCAAAAATAAATTCATAGACTAAGATGTTAGATGTTCCAATGTTGGCTATATTCAAACTAATGAATACATATGATAAAATGTAGGCCTGTAATCTTTTTTTTTTTTTACAAAGAAAGAGTACACTTGAAATATTGTTGAAATTGTAATTATTGTTGTAATTGTAACATTTTTAATAAAATAGCAAAACATATTTACAAGAGACATGTAAGCGAAATCTTAAATGGTCAATATAAGTCTTCTTCTAAATACATCTTTTGTCCTTGCATTGTGGCTCAGTCAGTGTCACACCTGAATGAATGGCTAATTATGCAGAGTGGGTGGGACATTGTAATCTAAGGTGTAAACTGCTCCTCCCCCTCGCATATTGGCTTTCCAAGCAAAACCTGTTTTACACCATTTAAATCAATGTATTTTTTTTTTGTGAACGATAAAGCAAGACTATTTTCACATAATTTTGAAGCTAGAACTCAAAGGGACAACATCCATTAGTCAAAAGTCTTGTGGACACATATTTAATATGTGTTTTGTGGTCTTAATTCAGCAACTTTCATTTTATTTTTTTCCAATAACCACGCATAAACATTATTCTCTTAAAAATACAAACATCTACATACACGTTGCTCGCATATTATGGTAGCCCTGTTTGTGCTATATAGAGTGAATTTACACCTTTGCCATTAACATGTTTATAAATAACTGAAAAAAGCACAAATGTCAAGGCATGTCAGAACATCTCAAGGACCCCAAAAACAGCTTGGTCCCCAGAGGGTTAATGTCAAGCCCTGCACTCTGTGTGTGGGATTCCACCCCCTTGGTGCCCATTGTACACTAGAGAGTTTAAAACATCTCAGACAAATGGCGCAAACGGCTGACATCTCAGACAAACGGTGCAGTCCAGACATGGGCTTCATCCATCACGAGAATTCATCGTTCTTCAAGTTTTTTAGTAAACTTGCATTTACCCATTTTAAACTAGCTAGGAGGCTGGTCAGCTAGCTGTAGTTCGACCTGTAGCCCAGCTGTGTATGGTGCTGCGGTAGGGGCCCAGCTGTGTATGGTGCTGCGGAAGAAGGATCTGTGTTGAAAGGCTGAGCCAAAGTGGGAGGTGAGTGAGGTCTTGCCGCAGTCCTGCCAGGCTCACTGAAGGTCTGACGCTGCAGCCTGACACTCGCAGAGAGCCATATCTTGTGCTGGAGGAAGATGGTGGTAACGGGCGAGGCGAATTCGGGGCCCTGTGGCTTTTGCTCTGACTATTGGCCACCTTGGGGGCTGGAGTGGACTTAGAGGTAACGTATAGATCATACAGTTCCGCTTTGTTCATCCTCTGCGAGGGCTGAATGTCAGAATTAATCAGCACTTGCCTCAGACTCAATACTGTCCACTTTCCAATAGGTGGAATTGTTGGCACGGCTGAATGATAGGAGGACGCCAGTGGATTACCCAGAAGCAAACCTTAACAAGTGAGTATTCACTTGTCCCCTAAAACTGTCCACATTCTCAGCAAACCTAATGCTGGTTGGCAGAGCATTCCAGAGTCTGGGTGCCACAGCGGCTTTAGACCAGTGCATGGCATAGATAGCAGATTTTGGTTATTAGATCTGAGAGACCAGAGAGGGGTGTGTAGGTGAATTATGTTGGCAAGATAAGCAGGGGCCTGACCATAGGTTATGGTGAGAATTTTGAATTGGATCCTGTAAGTTACAGGAAGCCAGTGAAGGGAGCAGAGTAGAGGGGTAATATGGATGCGCCTATTTGATCTAGTAAGTAGCCTAGCAGCTGAATTTTGAATGGATTGCAGGCAGTGAAGGACACATTTGTTGAGTGAGGAGAAGAGTGAGTTGCAATAGTCAGTACGGGAGGAAATGAAGGCATGAATCTCCAGTTCTGACTGAGAGACCACAGCCCTCAATTTGCTAATGTTTAGTCAGTGATTTGATGTGAGTTTCAAAAGATAGGGATTTGTCAAATGTCACCCCAAGGTTCCTTAGACTAGGCCGGACCGTAGATGACAAAGGTTCAATGTTCTGCATAATCAGAGGGATAGCGCTGTCTGGCGCTATAATTAAAACTCATTTACATATTTACAGAAACACTATCAAATATGTTTACATTAGTGGTGCACTGTTACGTTTTGGTTGAACCAAAGGAAGAAGCAGGATCCAAGTGCAGTAGTCTTTAATTAAATAAACTCAAAACTTAACATATACAAACGCAAACTCAGGACTGAGACTCAGGAACAGAACAACCACCATGGTGCAACAAAATAAGAACTGACAAAGACTGACTTTGTCACTTTGACAAAGGAACTGCTAAACATGGGACAAGACAGGGGAACACAGACATGAATCATGACATGCACATTAAAAGCTGTATCAAAGTTATTTATAATGTTACATTACAGTGTTGTTAAAGAAATGCTTTAACAGTTTTCTGAAAACAAATAACTTTATTAAGCATTTCTTTAACAACACTGCAATGTAAAAATATAAATAACTTTGATACAGCTTTTAATGTGCACCACTAATCAAATAATCATTCTTGAAGAGATGACTGCATACTCTTGAATTAGGAGTGATATTAAAATCTGTACGCTGGATAGAGTGAATGCATTTTTTGCTTGTTGCCATGTCCAAACTATGGAAACTAACCACAGAACTAGACCATGAGAATGATTCACATAACAGATAATACTGAGACATCGTACCTTCATGTCTCAAAACGTTATGTTTTAATATAATATATTAATCATTAGTAAATCAAAATATGACAGAAAGACCACACTACTACCACAGTTTGCTATCTGAGAATAGTATTATTATTTATTATCTATTTCTTTAGTTGAGTTTTTTTCTAAAGCATCAGGGTCCATATGAGTCTCTTAAGACAAGTCTTAGGGAATGTTTACACGACAACAATATGCTTAAAACGGAAAAGTTTTTCCTTTGAGTTTTCCGTGTACAGACGACACCATTATCAAAACTATCACCATTCAGACGGATCTGCGAAAACGACTAAAAACGCTGTATTCTGCTGCCAGGCCATTAGATGACGATGTAACACTATAGACTGAACACTTAATACGCATGTGCATGACGTCGTCGTCTTCAGAGATTCACATTTTTGTTGTTTACGTGGAGACCGTTTTCAAAAACTCGCACTTTGAAACCCATTTTCAAAAGTTAGTGTTTTCAGGCACACAAAACGCTGTTGTCGTGTAAATGAACGACCAAAACGCATAAAAAGTCTTCTGTTTTTAGTTGAAAACAGTGTTGTGTAAACGTACCTCAAGCTTTGACTTAAGAGTCAAAAAATTCTTTATAAAAAGTAGGACTTGTCTAAGAGTAAGAGACTTTTATAAAGAAGCTAAAAGCAACTTTCAGCAAAGTCTAAGAATAATTCTTGAGTGCTAACTGAAGTGGCACGTAATTGTTGCAAACTAAGGACAACAATGATGTCAACCCAAAATGGCCACCCTCAATCTCTGATTCAGCCAATGGTGAGCCTGCAAAGGTGAGGTCACAGCAGCATGAACATCAATCATGTAATGTAATTATAATAAAAATCATTTAAGACACTGAAACTTTAATATTTAAATTTATTTAAAAAAATTGCTTTGCATTGGGCAAAATTATCATGAATTAGTATCGATGCTGTGGAATCCTTTTCATTGATATATGCCTTCTCATTTGCAGTTGGAGTGATAATGCAAACATGAGTTCCGTCAACGGCTCAAACAACTCCATGGAAGCTTGCAATCATCGCCGCATGGTTTGAAGATTAGTTGGAAAGTCAATGAACTGCCATACAGTAGTGGCCAAGTGTTGACCAGCCTAGGAAAACTGACATCCTCACCCTTATCCAAATACTATTAAAAATTGATGCTGTTGTCAATGTATTCTTTTTCCTGGAGCTTTTTTGTTTTTCTAAAACATGTAGCTGTAGTTTGCTCTCTTTTTGCCAAATAATTTTGTCAGATAAATACCTTCACTAAGTGTGTTGTTCTTTCTTCATATTTTAAAACATTTTTAAAAAATACAACATTTTCCTCATATTTTGATGGTTTAAGCAAACTTTTAAGGGCATTAAAAACAAAAACTTAACAAAACAAAAACCTTCGCACATCACTTTTGGCCACACTGCTGTATGTTTGGTGTGGTGAGTGCCACAGTAGTGCTATTTAGGACGCTGCTTACTGTGGACTGATGGGTCCAAGTCATCACCGGTGCACTGCTGCATTTTTCCCGCTGCCAAGAAATGTCATTATTTATTTTATTTCTGCAGTCAAAGCATTGATTTGTAAAGTGGGAAAAGTTATTACATTTCTTACCAGGTCAGTTTCAAAAAGAATACTTTTACGATCAAGCTTGTATCGTTTTATCAACTCCCAGTCATGAATGAATTGGCATTTGTATAGCGTTTTCACTGTACACTCAAAGTGCTTTACAATCATATCAGAGAATCTCTCCTCAACCACCACTAGTGTGTAGCATCCACTTGGATGATGTGTCAGCAGCCACAGTACAACGGTGCCAGTGCGCTCACCACACACCAGCTATAGGTGGAGAGGAGAGAGAGTTATCGAGCCAATTTAGTGGATGGGGATTATTAGGAGGCCATGATTGGCAAGGGCCAATGGAGGGAACATGGCCAGGACAGCGGGGTAACACCCCTACTCTTTACCAAAAGTGCCATGGGATTTTTAATGACCACAGAGAGTCATCATATCATAATATACATAACATAATATACATATAAATAACTCTAAACATTATATATTTTTTGGAAAGTGTGTGGTCTCCTCGTCTCTGCTGCCATCTTGTTACTCCTAACTCGGTTAGGATACCTCTCCAGCACTCTTAAATAATTTAGGAGCTGAGACCTTGTCTTAACACTTAGGAACCGTTATGAATCACACTTATTCTTAAATTTAGAAATAAGAGTAAATAATCATTTTTAGAATTTTGACACAATTAAGACTAAAATTTTACTCCTAGCGGATTTATATACGGCCCATGGTCTTCAATTAAATGTGTCCAAATGTGAGCTCATGTCCATTCGTCTCTGTGACTTCAATCTTTTTTCTATCCTGTTAAGGATATAATTAAATATTTAGGAATTACAATTGACCCTTCGCAGGGAGTTTGATTGACAGGCAATCTGACCAATCATAATCCACCATCTGCCGAATCCGCCATTTTTGTCCAACAAAGCAGTCAGGAGAGTTAGTAGATTAACGTTGGAGGATTTGAACTTGAAAAACGGAGTGTACTGACGTCTTTCCGCGGTTAAAACAACACTCATTATGTTCATTCATGTTTATTTGATGCTATAAATTAACTAGAAGGAAGAGATGATCGGTTCACAAAGCAGCTTTAACAGAGGCTCTACAGCGATCTGTCAGACACATTAAAGAGCCACAAAACGGTATTTATTGTTTAAATTTCTTTAAAAAATGACCAAATTTGAAAGGTGAGACTTTGTTTCACATCAAAAGTAACCTGGTCTGTCCTGTCTGTCAATGCGTTGTCAGTCTCCTCTCTGCTCCGAGATGTATTTTTCACTGCGTGAGAACATGGTGTGGCGTGAGAGCGGCGTGGCTTGTTGGACATAGCAACAGTAACTAAAGGGGGCGGGTCTTTGCAAACGGTCAATTACGAGAAACATAGAAAAATGCATGGATGTACATATACAAGTTAAAAAGGCTAAAATAATTCTAAATAATTGATTACAAAGAGACCTTTAGATTTTTGGCAGAGTTTTACAGTCCAAAGCAGAGTTTTTGTCGAGGGTCATCTATCCAGTAATTGCATTAGACCCTTCGTCTTCTTTGTTTTATTATTATTATTTAATTGATCTTTGTACAGTTTTATTTGGAAGAACAAGACTCACTTTATTAAGAAACGACACTCGGTTACTAACGTAACCTCGGTTCTCTCTAGAGAGGGAACGAGTGTTGTGTAAGTTTAGCTCACGCTACGGGAAAAACTCCTTTTTCTCGAGAATACTGAAGCAGAAAATTATCCTTAATTTTTAATAATTTAAAACGCATTTGCTACAGCAGCAGACCTAGGCTAGGCAGCTCGCGCGCCTATAGGCTGCTCTGCGGCAACTGCTGCAACCTATCAATGCGTCTGCCATGACTTCAGCGCCAATGGGAAGCTTTCCCTGCGCTACGTCATGGCCCGCCAATATGGGTGTGGCCTAAGCCTATAAATACCCATCGCTCAGGTTGCACTATGATTTCAGTCGACTGGAAGCAAAACCATAACGCAGCACAAGCACGGCAGGTTACGCAACACTCGTTCCCTCTTACGAGAGAACCGAGGTTACATTAGTAACCGAGTGTCGTCCTCTTACGAGAGTACTCTCGTGTTGCGTAAGTTTAGCTTACGCTACGGGAACCCAATGTAAAACGCCGTGCATTCTAAGATTCCAACACCAATCTCCCAAGGGCAGTTTGCCCGGGGCTCATGTACAAGTGGAATAGACGCAAGCAACCAAATGGGGCGGAACGACTCGGTATTATGAAGATAGGTGCTTACACATATATACAGTTAAGACAATATATCAGCCTTGAAACTGCATAGGCCCACAGGACATTGCAATATATCAACAGTCTAAGCGAACTGGGTTGGGTAGACATAGTTAATATAGCATAATCAGACTGAGAACAGCCTAGCCTGTAGGGCAGGCACTTCTAGGTTGTAAAACCTTATAAATGTAGACAGGGAGGCCCAGCCTGCTGCCATACAAATATCTTGAAGTGAAACCCCGCTTGTCCATGCCCACGACGAGGCCATGCCTCTAGTTGAGTGGGCTCTAACGCCCAAGGGGCAATCCAGGCCCTTGGAGGCATAAGCTGACGCAATAGCATCAACTATCCATCTGCACAGGGTCTGTTTCGAGGTGGCTAGCCCTTTAAAGCGGCCACCGAAAGAAACGAAAAGCTGCTCTGTCTGCCTGAAGGCAGCAGAACGTTCTACATAAATCCTCAAGGCCCTAACTGGGCAAAGGAAATTAACCCCATTCTCACTGTCGGGTGCAGGGAGGGCTGACAGGGAAATAACTTGCGCTCTAAACGGAGTTGCAAGCACCTTCGGGACATAACCATGCCTTGGTTTGAGGATGACCTTAGAGTCATTAGGCCCAAATTCCAGACACGTAGCACTCACTGAGAGCACGTGTAGGTCACCCACCCGTTTTACTGAGGCCATTGCCAGCAGAAAAACGGTTTTGAAGGAAAGGTATTTTAGCTCCACCGCATGTAAGGGTTCGAATGGGCCACCTTTCATGGCCTCTAGGACCGTAGAAAGGTCCAAAACTGGAACCGAGGGGGGTCGAGGAGGATTCAGCCTCCTAGCACCCCTGAGAAAACAGATTATGAGGTCATTCTTTCCCAGCGACTGGCCATTTACAGGTTTCGTAAATGCTGCTATGGCCGCCACATACACCTTGAGCGTGGATGGGGTTCTCCCGCTGTCCCTTGCAAGAAAGAAAGCACCACCATTACCTTACAATGTAGTGGGTCCAATTCATGAGCTGAACACCATTCAGCAAACACTGACCATTTAGACGCGTAGAGCCGTCTAGTAGACGGAGCTCTAGCCCGTGTGATCGTGTTCATCACTTCCTCTGGGAGGTGAAATGGTAATAATTGATCGCCCCCACACATGTAGGACCCACAGCTCGGGGTATGGGTGCCAAATTGCGCCCTCAGCCTGGGACAACAGGTCCTTCCTCAGCGGAATCGGCCATGGAGCTGTGCTCCCCAGTTCCATCAACTCTGGGAACCAAACTTGATTCTTCCAGAGTGGGGCTACCAAAACTATTGAGCATTTGCACTCCCTGATTCGCTTGATTACCTGTGGTAACAAGGCGACCGGGGGAAATGCATAAAGAGGGCGTCTGGGCCAGTCTAGGGCCAGCGCGTCCCTTTCTTTTGAAAAGAACATTGGGCAGTGAGCGTTGGCCTGTAACGCGAAAAGGTCTACCTCCGCTCTGCCGAAGATGTCCCAGATGTTTTGTACCACCAGGGGATGTAGGGACCATTCCCCTGGGGGAAGCTTGGCCCTGGACAGCATGTCTGGGCCCACGTTCAGGACGCCCGGAACATGCGCTGCTCTCAGTGAGCACAGATTGTGCTGGGCCCATATAAGGAGGTGTTTTGCTCTTGCAAAAAGGCTTCGGGACCTGAGGCCGCCCTGGCGGTTTATTTAAGACACCACTGACATATTGTCTGTTCTGACTAGAACATGGTGATTCCTCAGCACAGGGAGGAAAAACTGCAGGGCATTCTCGACCGCTTTCATCTCTAGACAGTTTATGTGTAGACGCTTTTCTGCGTCTGACCACAGACCCATCGATGGCCTCCCTTCATAAAGGGCGCCCCAGCCCATGTTGGAGGCGTCTGTCAAGACTACTTTGACTGCTGGGTGTAAGCCCAGGTTCACGCCGGACTGGTACCAGTCGGCCCTCGTCCACGGTTTCAGTGCTGCCATGCATGTCTGATTCACCGTGAGACGCAGCAAGCCTGATGTCCATGCTCGCGCTGGAACACGCTGCCTCAGCCATAGCTGAAAGGGGAGCATGTATAGCAGACCCAGCCGCAGTACCGTCGAGGCTGAGGCCATAAGACCCATCATCCTCTGAAACACTCTGAGGGGGAGATTCCTCCCCACCAAGAATGTAGCTGCTCGGCACCGGATTACTGCCACGCGTTCTCGCGTTAGGCGCACCAACATCGACCTGGAGTCCAACTCTATCCCCAGAAAAGACATTTCCTGGCTGGGATATAGATTGCTTTTGGCCCAGTTGACCCTGAGACCCAACTGTTTTAGATGGTCCAGCATTAGCGCTCTGTGCAAAACCAATTCCTCCCTCGACTGCGCTAAATTCAGCCAGTCGTCCAAATAGTTCCGAATTCTCACGCCCCTTCGTCTGAGGGAGGCGAGCGCTGTGTCCATGCATTTCATAAATGTACGAGGTGCTAAAGACAGGCCGAACGGAAGGACGGTGTACTGATAAGCCTGGCCCTCGAAGGCAAATCTCAAGAATGGCCTGTGACGGGCTGCTATTTGAATCTGAAAGTAGGCATCTTTCAGATCCACTGATATAGACCAGTCCCCCGGTCGGATTCGAGCGAGGATTTGTCTGGTTGTGAGCATTTTGAACGAGCGTATCATAAGAGCTTTGTTCAAAAGCCTGAGATCTAGAATGGGGCGGAGCCCGCCATCCTTCTTTGGGACTAAGAAGTAACGGCTGTAAAACCCTGACTCGCTCTCTGCCAAGGGGACGGTCTCTACCACTCCTTTTCTTAGCAAATTCGCTATCTCTGCGCGAAGTAGGTGTGCTACTTCCTGATTCACCGAGGTTTCGACCCATGCTGTGAAGCGCGGCGGTTTGCGAGCGAATTGCAGTGAATAGCCCTGTTTTACTATCTCTAGCACCCACTTTGCTTTCGCGTGAATAGCCAGGGGTAGAATGAAATCTGGGCTCCGGTCGCTGGTATTCAGGGACTCGGGAACACAGCCGTGATGACATACTCTGTTCATCACGTTCATGTTCAATGGGGCAGTCAGCACTTCGTGCAGTGGCTTTGTAGCTAACTTCCCGGCCGTAGAACCGGGAAGGTGTTGTATTACAGACGAGGCTGTGTGAGCTCGCGGCACAAGGCACAGGGTGCTTACAGATACAGTCGTGTTCATAGGTAGGGGTGAGCACTGTACAGCGGGAAACATGAACGGCACAACTATTCCCCTACACGTGAAACATGAACGGCACAAGCCGGTTTGACTGATATGGACCCCGGGGTGGTGTGAGACACTGCGTGGGTAGTGCTTATGTGTAGGGGTGAACACTGGGCAGTGGGCACTTTTCCTACACTTAACGGTCGAGCGGCATGAGCCAGCTTTACTGTTTTCGACCCTGGATGAGTGTGACACACAGAGAGGGTAGTGTTTATGTGTAGGGATGGGCACTGGGTAGTGGGCACATTTCCTACATACAAAACACCTTCGGCCTGAGACGGAATATGACCAGACATAATGCTCTTTTTGAGATTTATGTGGGTCGCCGTGAGAACGGCGTTTGTGTGCAGGCGAGCGAGTTGAGGAACCGGCTCGTTGACTGCTGAATACACTCCTCGATTCGCCTCTGTTGAGGGGACTGAGAGAGCGGGTCGTGCCGATTTCGATGGCGGTCCGGCCGCAGCGGGACTTAGCCATCGGTGCCTTCCTAGGGGGGAAGGAAGACTTAGGAGGCTCAAAGTTCTGCGCGATCTTGGGCCTGGGACCCTGGGCAGGAGGTGGTCTGCGTCGGCTAGTGGAGCGCGAGCGCTGACGTTCCTCCCGAGCCGGGAGGCGGCGGAGGCGGTGGGGGTGCTGGTTTCCAGGCGGGCGGCTGCTTTTTAGCGCGACCCGCTGCGGAACTGGAACGCCGCAGCAGAAAATGTCTCATGGCCTGAGACGCCTTCTGTACCTCAGAGTAGCGTTCCGTGAAGCCCTTCACAGAGGGACCGAAGAGACCCGACGGTGACACAGGAGCATCCAGGAAAGTGGCGCGGTCAGAGTCAGACATGTCAGACAGCGTTAACCACAAGTGACGCTCCGTAACGGTGAGGGAGGCCATATTACGTCCAATGGCCTGGGCGGCGGCTTTGGTAGCTCTGAGACCCAGATCCGTCGCACTCTCCGAAGTCGGGCCAGCCTCATCTAGGGAGCGGAGAAGGTTGGCCTGGTGTATTTGCAAAATCGCCATAGCGTGCATCGCAGAAGCGGCTTGACCGGCCGATCAACACCGAGGTGGTCCGGCAGGCTTTAGTTGGTAGGCTAGACTTGGACCGCCATCCCGCAGAGGGCGGACACAAGTGAGTCGCTACCGCTTCCTCGACCGGAGGAACGGAGAGATATCCTCTTTCTTTGGCGCCGTCAACCGCAGAGAGCGCCGAGGAAACAGAGGATCTCAGCCTAGCCGAATACGGAGCTCCCCACAACCTGGAGAGCTCATCATGCAGTTCAGGGAGGAAGGGAGCGGGCCTCAGAACAGGCGAAGAGCGGTGTCCAGGCAGAAAGCAGCCATTCAGCCTGTTGGGCGCGGGCTCCTGGGGCACGGTCCACTCAAGGCCGAGGTCCTCCACGGCCTTCGTGAGGAGGCAGAGAAGCTCAGCGTCAACCGAAGCCCTGACGCCGGACTCACGTGTCGACGGGGCGGGGTCCGGGACGGATCCTGACCATTCCTCGCTCCCGGACACGATGAGCGAGCAGCTGTCATCCTCCATGATAGCTTCGCACTCACGGCAGCCGCCTTTGGCGAGCGCGTGGTCCGCGTGTTCCTGGCCCAGGCAGGAAGCGCACAGCGCGTGGCGGTCCCCGTCGCTGAGCGTGGCTCGACACGAGCCGCAGAACATGGTGGGCATTGAAAAATGCCGGCTCTTTCAGGAGAAAACTTCCGCTGCGACACACACGGAGCGAGAAAGGATATAGGCGCCGGATAGCGCAGCAGGTACGGCAAGTAAAGGCGGCGATAAGCATTTATTGGATAAGCATTTTATTCACCACCCTTTCTTTCTTCCCCTCCCCTCCCCTCCCCTCCCCTCCCTCTTTGTAGACGTTAGAGAGTTTGATGGATGTAGTTGATAAATATATTTTATTGTAATATTTCATGCCTAATACCTGTGATATTGTATTGATATATATATTTTTTAATGTAAAATTGTAATGCTTTGTTTAACAATAATGAACGTTATTTTTGTGAATGAAGCGCAGTAACAGAGAGGGTGTCTAATTTCGCTCCATATATAGAGCTGGTAAGTCCCGCCCCTTCCGCTAACGCCACTGGACCTCTAAGTTGGGAATAGGTTGGGAATGGGAGAAAATAATTATTTTCTGGTCCCGTTTGAATTGTGCCATGAATGTGAACATATGTTGTCTGTGAATTTTTTATATAACTTTTCGTGTAAATGCTACAATTTAGCGTGTAGAAGTTTGATACGGTTAGACTTTGTGTGAGAGCACTTTGTTTGTGGACTACAACTCTTCGCTGCTTTCGACGCGTTTGAAACGTCACCACCACTCACACACGGACATTAGCTCACGGATCCCGCTAAACATGGCTGTGTCTTTGGTGCACTT
The DNA here is from genome assembly GCF_949319135.1 of Squalius cephalus. NCBI lineage: Eukaryota > Metazoa > Chordata > Actinopteri > Cypriniformes > Leuciscidae > Squalius > Squalius cephalus. Next base: position 24,522,811 of record NC_137125.1, read on the forward strand.
CACCGCCTTCTTTCAGGGAGAGGACAAAATCGTTGAGGTTGGCGAAAACCACGATAAGTCAACTTTATGGGGTGACGTCACATAGGCGGCATGTAGTCTTTCTCGTTATGTCTTTTCCACAACTGCTAGCCGAAGAATCATACCATATACTGTCAAACTCGTAACATGAAAAATTATATAAAAAATTCACAGATAACGTATGTTCACATTCATGGCACAATTCAAACGGGACCAGAAAATAATTATTTTCTCCCATTCACTTGCATTGACGATTTTTCAACCTAGAGGTCCACTTGGGGTTTTACGGATGGGCGGGACTTACCAGCTCTATAGTGAGATGAGTACATCATAAACACGAATTCAGTCACTGGCATAGTGACCCTGTCCGTCCCCCTCGTAACACTTCACGTGCTTTTGTAAACAGGTTAGAGCTGGGCTTCCCAATCACAGTCCTCACAACTGTGTGACTTAGTGGACTTAAAAGGGTATTTCGATATCTTAAAAGAGATTCTCATTCAAAGCAGGTTTGTTTGTAGTCTATGGTTTGCACGCTGATAACTGTTGCATCTCACGCACTTTACAAGTACTATGATGATAGGGACAGGGTACAACGGGGCTAAAGGCACACCTTAGGAAAATTACTTTTTCACTACTCCCATAGTGTATGATTGCAGATTTTTATTTATTTATTATTGAACATTGATGCTGATTTTGTTTGAAAATAAATCATAAAAGTGGTTTGTTTTGTTTAAAGGGGTGGTTGATTATGATTTCACTTTTCTAACTTAGTGTGTAAGGTTGCTGTTTGAGCTTAAAGGTGAACTAAGTAACTTTTTTACCTTAACTGAACAGCTTCGGAGTCATTGGAATGGTTATATTACTTATTTCGGGTTGAATGGTGGTCGTTTCGCACCCCCCTGGTGCCCGTGAGCGGAAAATCCGCACTTGCAACTTTGAGCCGGCGGGTCGCCGGCCGCCGCGTCAGGAAGTATCGCGTGATATCAGGTCTCGCGATGTAAACAATTGCTTTACGGCCAAAAGAAATCTGCTAAAATGCTGTCATTATTGCGCTCCCTCACGCTGTTCGAACCCGAAAGAAGAAAACGTTTTAAAGAATGTTCCATCTGCTTTGATGTCGTTGATCTACTAGCCTCTGGTGTCTGAGAATTGCCAACGAGTTTTTACAACAGTGTTGTCAAATATCTATTCCGAAGCTGTGGGGGGAGCTCTAGAGAGAAACCTGCGAGCAAAAAGCGAGAATACAGCGATGAAATCCCGAAACTACTGAGCCCCGCTTTAAACAACATTTGCAAAGTTACAATGCTCAAAGTTCAAAGCAAAGGGAGATATTTGCTTTTAAAGAAATGACTTTTAAGGACTACAACAAATGGCTGGTAGGGACTTTTTAAAAATATTTTTTATTATTATTATTGATTATGTATCTGACAATAAGCAGACATAAAGTACAGAACATATAGAACTTCTACAGGGATGACATTATATCAAATGTAAAGTTTCACACAACAAAAATAAATAAAATAAAAAATAAATACATATAAAATAACATGACAAACATAAACAGAGGAAACATTATGCATCAGTGGTATTACCAAAAAAATCATCATAATATTTCAAGAATCTGTCACTTTTCTTATTTTAATCAACCTTAGAGATTTGAGAAATGCATCAATTTCAATTAAGAAATGTGGAAAAGTAGGCTGCGATTTGGAGAATTTTTGCTTGTGAATATTTTTTTTTTTCAAACAAAATAAAAAATTTACAATGTAATTCATTGAAGTATTAGCCTAGCTTTATCTTTATAGTAACAGATTATATCCTTTAACTGAAAGGATTTGGAAGAATCAAGGTGCTTACCTATTTGAAGATATAAACTATTCCAAAAGTTTTGAGTTTTTTCACACTGGAAAAATAAATGGATCCGTGTTTCATCCTTATTCCCAGAAAAAGAGCAAGAACTGTCAACATCCATATATTTTGCCACAGTATCATTCACCGGGCTGGTAGGGACTACATGACATTCCTCCCGGGTTAGTGACATCACAAACCCTAGAATTTACATAAACCCCGCCCCCTGAACACTATTTATAAATTATCAAGACAGAATATGCTAATCAATGACTAGAAGATAACTACACGTAATCTACATAAATTCATCAACTAACCATGGTTTTATTTCAGTTAGCCTAATAGCTAGTTTGATTTGCATTGAGAGATGATCTTATGGAAAGTACTCCATGCCAATCTCTAGGTATGGTGAATGCTATGTGATGATGTGGGGCTATTTTAATTCCAAAGGCCAAGGGAACTTTATCAGGATGCATAGTATCCTAAAAATTAATAAAAAAAAAATACTTAAAAATAAAAATCTGCCTGCCTCTATGGGAATTTAACATAGGGGTGTACACACTTATGCACCATGTATTTTAAGGAAGAACATTTATTTATTTACGATACATTATTCATTCACAAAGAAAATTGGTGTCCTAAAAGGTTGGATTTTTCCTAATTTTTAAAATTAAGGCATTAAGTTCAATTTCCAAAATATGATTTTTTATTCCTTTTTTTAGTCAACTTTAGCATGGGTGCCAATCTCTTATGCATTGCACTGTATATGTTAACTTATGCATTGCACTGTATATGTTGACTGAGAGTGAGATGTTTGAGTTGTGAATTTCTACATGTTTAAGTTGAAACAGTTTACAATACTGAGTTACAATTCGGAAAGCAGAAAGTAAATAGACTCAAATAGTTACAGTAATCCAACATACATCAAAATTCACTTTTTGCAGTGTAGAAGTAGTGAATTGAATGTTACTTTGTTTATATTTATTGTTTAAACATGAATACACCTATGGAAGATTGAACTTTAGAGCAACGCAATATTCATAATCACAATACTTAAATTAAAGTAGGCTACAAATTTAGAACTGAAACAAATGTAGGCTTCTATTATTGCATCAAATTTAAGCAAAGTAGGCTAAACGTTAACATTGTGTGTCCAATTTTTCTATAATTTAGAAAGGCAATGCATGTCAATAGGTTATGTGTCTTATACTTCGTGTTATTTTTTATTCCTTTTTTTAGTCAACTTTAGCATGGGTGTATTAACTTATGCATTGCACTGTATATGTTGACTGAGAGTGAGATGTTTGAGTTGTGAATTTCTACATGTTTAAGTTGAAACAGTTTACAATACTGAGTTACAATTCGGAAAGCAGAAAGTAAATAGACTCAAATAGTTACAGTAATCCAACATACATCAAAATTCACTTTTTGCAGTGTAGAAGTAGTGAATTGAATGTTACTTTGTTTATATTTATTGTTTAAACATGAATACACCTATGGAAGATTGAACTTTAGAGCAACACAATACAGTGTTCAATACATGCATTCAAAGTCCTGTCACTCTTCACCTTCAGAAGCGCGGGTCAGTTGCAGTGCATGCGGCTTCCGCACCACATACTACGTACTGCAGACACGCAACAGGAGCGAGCGCAATTGACAACGAAAACTGAGGAGACTTACACTGCAAAAAAATGCTTTTCTTACTTAGTGTATTTGTCTTGTTTCCAGTCCAAATATCTAAAAATTCTTAAATTAAGATGCATTTACTAGATGAGTAAAATGATATAGATTTTATGTCCTGTTTTCTGGGGGAATGAATCAAAATTAAGTCAGTTGATGCTTAATAAAAGCTAAATTATCTGGCAATGGGGTTAGAAAAATAATCTTAATTCAAACAGAAACACAATTATTTTTCTAACCCCATTGACAGATCATTTTGCTTGTTTTAAGCAAAAACTCACTACATTTTTATTTATTTCCCCAGAAAACAAGACTTAATATCTTATGTCATTTTACTCATCTACTAAATGGATCTTGATATAAGAAATGTTTGATATTTGAACTGGAAACGACAAAAATCCTAAGTAAGAAAAGCATTTTTTGCAGTACAGTTGGTACTCAACCAGAATAATACTTTTCCCAATTGCGGGTGTGTATTTGCTGCCTTTAACGCTAAGAGGCGCTACAATCACAGACTTTGAAAAGTGTTATTCTCTCTATTGCGTAATCTGCCGCCGCGCCGCAGCTCATTGAGAGCAATTGAGAACTGGTAGCAGATCCATTCAAGTGAAACATTGTAGCAAACGAATTCATAATCACAATACTTAAATTAAAGTAGGCTACAAATTTAGAACTGAAACAAATGTAGGCTTCTATTATTGCATCAAATTTAAGCAAAGTAGGCTAAACGTTAACATTGTGTGTCCAATTTTTCTATAATTTAGAAAGGCAATGCATGTCAATAGGTTATGTGTCTTATACTTCGTGTTATTTTAATTTGTCAAGATTTATTAACAGAAACATAACAGTGAAATAAATTAAACTAAATGAGCGTAAAATTAAAACATTGATCAGGACTTGCTAACCAATGTTAGTCGGCAGCATTTGTGTTTTAGCATTCTTTATTAAGAATGAAATAGGTAAGCCTATTGTTTGTTCTGATTAGCATAATTTTTTTAAATAAATAATGAAAACATTTCAACATAAAACCTTTCAATTGAAAAATATTAGGCTACATCAATGCGGCTTTGCATGGCCATAAGACGTTAATATGGCGTTTATTTAGTCTCAAAACTCGCGCACTTAAAATCTAGGCGCGTGTACAGGATACGAGGGCAAAGAACAGCATCCGCGCGCAAAATGCCATCCTCGCGCGGGCGCGTGTCTGCACCGCGAGCGCTCAGAAACAACCGCGCGCGTTTCTGCTCCGCGCGCACAAATACTGTCTCGCGAGCGGGCTGTGACGGGGGCTAAGGAAAATAAGTTAATAAGTAATAAGTTATTACTAAGTAATAATTTGTTTACAGATGGCAGATGTAAAAATTCTTATAAGTAGTGTAAGCATTGTTTCCAACGTTGATGTGTGCAAATTTGATGAAGAGATATCGATTTAAACTCTTAGATATCTCTTAGATTTTAAACGGGCAAATTTGTAGGACTAGGCCTACTAAATCGTAGCGTAAGAAAACGTAAACAAATCACCCTTCTCCTTGACAACCTGTCACGTCTCCCTGACAACCAGCATAGTTGATAGTCGATACCGTATAGGCCGGGAGCCAGGTCCACTCCTCAGGATGTTTTTTGCTACCTTTTTTTCACTATTATTTCCTATTATCTTATACCTTGGGCCATCACAAGTTGATAATGACCACCCCCAACTCGGCCCCGTTTGGTCTCAGGGGCCAAAAAACACCCTTTTTGGAAAAAGCTTTTGGCGGAATGATGTAATTGTGAATATAAAGGTACTGCAGCTACATAAATGGCCATATAACCCTAAAATTTTGCATGGTGTATCCTGACACATAGGGGAAACTAGCAGAAAAAGATTCTGGGCATTGCTGCCTTTTTTCTGTCAAATATCACCCTCAAGATACCCCAAAAGATTAAAAAATGGCTGTCCGCCTGACAAATTGTCATCAAAAGTGATCATTTTCAAGCATTTTATTATATATATCACTGCCTCAGATGTACATGAAAAACTTCCCAAGTTTATAAGCTTCAATTTAAGTCCAAGATGACATTTCTATCTAGAGGATTATAGCTGGTATAACCAAAGTCCTCCACTGTACCTCAAATCGGAGAAAACAGAAATTTCAAGCATTACCATTCTATATTGGATTAAGCATATTTTTTACATATGAACAATGTCTTAAACAAGAGTTGAAACTTGACTTATGAGCTATATTATATGAAATGAATTGCATGAAAAGTGAGCAATGTTATGCCCCTAGGTCAGGGCTATTCAATTAGCATCATTCAAGGGCCGGATTATTAAAGGGGGGGTGAAATGCTATTTCATGCATACTGAGTTTTTTACACTGTTAAAGAGTTGGATTCCAATGCTAAACATGGACAATGTTTCAAAAATTAAATTGTACATTTGAAGGAGTATTTCTGTGCCAAAAATGCTCCTTCCGGTTTGTCACAAGTTTCGGAAAGTTTTTTTTTCGAGTATGGGCCTGTGTGACGTCAGCTGGGGCGTAATTTGACGGCACGGCACGGCTTGCCTCCAGCCGCTCGTTTTTATCCAGAAAGACTTGGTACAGCCTATCTTTATTTTTTATGAATATAATAAAACTAAAGACTTTTTGGAGATTTGAAGGATGCAATACTACTCTATAGGTACTCAAGATTAACATGAGATTGACTGAAAATGAGTGTTTCACCCCCCCTTTAAATCGAAATTTTGAGAAGGGCCGGTGGGTTTAGCTTATTTATTGAAACATTATTTATTACTTATTGAAACATATAGTCCATGAGCCAGGGGTATCAACGGGGGGGCAAATGCTATCATTGTTTTTTGGCAAGGTATACACCCCTAGTATTAGAAAAATCACGATAGCAGTGCAGCGGTGGTAGCGAAATCACTTTTTTGAGCTCATGAAGTTACTAACCCCCTAAAATAAATTCCGTGTTTGAAATCTGGTATATATCTGGTTTAGGCTCATGCTAGGGATATTATCAATATTCTATAATATGGTGCTTGGTATCGGCCCAGTACTGAATCTGTCTGACAAAAACAGAGGTCACATGACTTCTTTAAACCAGAAATAACACACATTTTTTCACAATTTCCGCATAAACTGTATGCTTTCTTTTATCCCTGTTGCATGAAAGAACACCACGGACACAAAACTCAACAACTTCAATACTCAAGGCACTCTGATGACTCAGAAAAATGTATAATATACCCATACTATTTATTTGTGAGAGCCTTAAATTAGACTTGTGCAGCCAGCACAAGTCTTCAAAATAGAATAGAGCCAATAGAATGGACAAATAGAATACCCTATTAGTCCAGGGCCAAATGGCCTATTTATTCATGTACAGTTGTAATAAAAAGTAATTGTTTCAATAGTGTAGTCAATGGTGTTGTAAACATAACACTTGTAAGTGGTTTAACAAAATGTTTCTATCATGTATTTTGATATTCACCCACTTTCAGTTAGAATGTCAGAAAGTAGCTCATGCATGGAATGTTGATGGATTTCAACAGTTTGACATGGTTTTGTCAGTTTTGTGAAAAGATTGTTGGTTCAGTTGACTGGTTATAACAACACTACCAACTATGCCATCTTCAATCAACTTCCATTGAGTTCCAGGGGTATTAAATGTAAGTACAAAATACTTTTTCTCTTGTGCTTGTGAATTGGTGGGGAATAGTAGCAGTAGCTAATGTAAGCTTGGTGTTTTAAGCAGGCTAGCTATCTAGCAGGCTAGCTAGCTTGCAGGTTAAACAGTGTAACAGTAACTGCTACAGTGCAGTCAGGGCTCTCAAGTGTCACGTGACAGTCACAAATTTTGGTCTTTTGTCACGCCCTCTCGCCACACATAGTATTTCTCACGTGGAAAAACTATTTATAATATATTTAATATGCCGCAGCGCCCAAAATGTCTCTGGCCGCGCCAGTCTCATTATGGAACCGGCAGGACTCAATCGCTGTAAAAATCTATTATTGTCTATCCATCATAAAAGTGCATCTATCCATTATAAAAGTGCATCTATCCATTATAAAAGTCCATCTCTCCATCATAAAAGTCCATCTCTCCATCATAAAAGTCCATCTATCCATCATAAAAGTGCATCTATCCATCATAAAAGTGCATCTATCCATCATAAAAGTGTATCTATCCATCATAAAAGTGCATCTATCCATTATAAAAGTCCATCTATCCATTATAAAAGTGCATCTATCCATCATAAAAGTGCATCTCTCCATCATAAATGTGCATCTATCCGTTATAAAAGTGCATCAATCCATCATAAAAGTGCATCTCTCCATCATAAAAGTGCATCTATCCATTATTAAAGTGCATCTCTCCATCATAAAAGTGCATCTCTCATCATAAAAGTGCATCTATCCATTATAAAAGTGCATCTATCCATTATAAAAGAGCATCTGTCCATCATAAAAGTGCATCTATCCATCTTAAAAGTGCATCTATCCATTATAAAAGAGCATCTGTCCATCATAAAAGTGCATCTATCCATTATAAAAGAGCATCTGTCCATCATAAAAGTGCATCTATCCATCTTAAAAGTGTCTCTATCCATTATAAAAGAGCATCTCTCCATCATAAAAGTGCATCTCTCCATCATAAAATGCATCTATCCATTATAAAAGTGCATCTATCCATTATAAAAGAGCATCTGTCCATCATAAAACTGCATCTATCAATTATAAAAGTGCATCTCTCCATCATAAATGTGCATCTGTCCATCATAAAAGTGCATCTATCCGTTATAAAAGTGCATCAATCCATCATAAAAGTGCATCTCTCCATCAAAAAAGTGCATCTATCCATTATTAAAGTGCATCTCTCCATCATAAAAGTGCATCTCCCATCATAAAAGTGCATCTATCCATTATAAAAGTGCATCTATCCATTATAAAAGTGCATCTATCCATCATAAAAGTGCATCTATCCATCATAAAAGTGCATCTATCCATTATAAAAGTGCATCTATCCATCATAAAAGTGCATCTATCCATCATAAAAGTGCATCTATCCATCATAAAAGTGCATCTCTTCATCATAAAAGTGCATGTCTTCATGTTCATTTTATGAAGTATACTTAAGTAATTTTACCCTCTTGATAGAGGCCAGTGCAATCAGCAGCAAAATCTTCAAAGAGAGAAGCTTTAAGTCTACTGACTTCAAAGGCTCAAAGGGAGCATCCTGAAGAACTTGAAGCACCAGGGAAAGGTCCCAAGAGGTTATGGAGGGGGGACAAGGAGGGTTTAACCTTCTCGCCCCCCTAAGGAACCTGACGACCAGTTCGTGCTTTCCATAGATGGCAACTGATTTGCCATCTATGTGGTCGTGATAAGCTAAAATGGCAGCAGCATGTACTTTGAGGGTGGATAGAGACAGCCTTCGCTCCAACCCTTGCTGCAAAAAGGAAAGCACGGACCCTATTGAACATCTTTGGGGGTCCTCTCGGCGAGAAGAAAACTACTTGACGAACAGGTTCCACTTTAAAGCACACGTCTCGTGGACGGCGTCTGTGCAGAAGTGATGGTGTTAAGTACCTATGGGGGTAAGTCACCTAGAACCAGAGATTGAGTTTCCAGAGGTCCGGACACTGGTGCCATAGGGTGCCCTGTCTCTGAGTCAGAAGATCCTTCCTCAGAGGAATGGGAGGGACTGTCACGAGGAGCATGATTTCTGGGAACCAGGTCTGGGTGGGCCAATAGGGGGCCACCAGAAGGACCTGCTCCTCGTCCTCCCTGACTTTGCACAGGGTCCTACCTTTGAAGGTGTTCAAGCAGTTCAGCACCGACTGAGCGCGTTTGCTCTGTGAGGCGTGCTGTCTGTGTGATCGAATCCAACTCCATACCGAGAAAAGAGATCCTCTGGGGGTGAGTTTGCTCTTCTCCCAGTTGGCCGGAAGACGCAACTGGCTGAGGTGCCTGAGCACGAGGTCCCTGTGTTCGCATAACTGATCTCGAGAGTGTGTTAATATGAGTCAGTTGTCGAAATAGTTCAGGATGTGCACACCCTGTTCTCTCATGGAAACAAGGGTCCCCTCCCTGACTTTTGTGAAGACACGGGGAGACAGGGATAGCCCGAAGGGCAGGACCTTCTACTGATATGCTCTACCCTCGAATGCAAAGCGCAGAAATGGCCTGTGTCGAGGAAGAATCAAGACATGAAAGTACGCGTCGACCCTTCAGGTCGATCGCTGCAAACCAATCTTGGGGATGGATGCATTCGAAAATGCGTTTCTGCATGAGCATTTTGAACCCACCATATTTCTTGGGTACAATAAAGTAGGGACTGTAGTGCCCTGACCTCCTATCGGCTGGAGGGACTGGCTCTATCACGTCCTAGTAGGACTGGGATCTCTGCTCGCAAGACATGGGCATCGGCTGCTCTCACTGTAGTGGAGTGAATGGCCCAATCCATCTCCGGGTCGCCCGTCCTAGGGCTGCTTGCTCTTGGCTTAACCGCCCTGCTTGGCAGGGGCCTGGACGGGTAGGGGGTTGCCTGCCTGCGACTGGCTCCTTGGCTCCACTTAGGTGGAGGCTGCTGCTGCAGCGCGGGAGCGAGGGCAGACACAGAAGGCCGCCCCGGTGACGAGCAGACTGAGCAAAGTTCTCGACCACCTTGCCTTTGAGTGCTCTCAAGCGCACCTTACCAGCTGTGAGAACAGCTTTTGTTTGCTCAAGTCAAAACAAAAGCAAAAAAAAAAAAGAAAGTGAGAGAATAAAGGCCGCTCGCGCTGCTATGCTGTCACCCGCACCAGTGTGGAGAGGTCCGAAGAAGAAGAAGCTCACTCAGTTTCACAATCTCCTTGAAACACATCGAAGTGCTTGGCTCCAAAAACTGATGAAATCCATATAAATATAGATGAAGATGAGGAAAATGATGATTAAGAGTTTATATTCTACACTAATACAACACACTAACATGACCAGTCATCAAAGTACAGCATGGATAAGCAGCAAAAAGATCTAATAACCAAATAAATGTTTTCTATTTTATGTTTGAGCTGTATTTTAGTTTCGCCATTTGGCTGTAAAGAATGTTTACCTGTACAGAAGGTTACTAATGTTTACTATATTGAAGGTTTTTTGATAACAGACTACACACTAGAGTCATCTTTATTCCTTGTGTTGCGAGGACTTTGTGGACTTATGGAACCCATAAGGAATGGTAATGCTTGAAAATACTGTTTTCTCCGATTTGAGGTACAGTGGAGAACTTTGGTTACACCAGCTATAATCCTCTAGATAGAATGGTCATCTTGGACTTAAATTGAAGCTTATAAACTTGGGAAGTTTTTCATATACATTTGAGGCAGTGATATATATAATAAAATGCTTGAAAATGATCACTTTTGATGACAATTTGTCAGGCGGACAGCCATTTTTTAGTCTTTTGGGGTATGTTGAGGGTGATATTTGACAGAAAAAAGGCAGCAATGCCCAGAATCTTTTTCTGCTAGTTTCCCCTATGTGTCAGGATACACCATGCAAAATTTTAGGGTTATACGGCTATTTATGTAGCTGCAGTACCTTTATATTCACAATTACATATTCCGCCAAAAGCTTTTTCCAAAAAGGGTGTTTTTTGGCCCCTGAGACCAAACGGGGCCGAGTTGGGGGTGGTCATTATCAACTTGTGATGGCCCAAGGTATAAGATAATAGGAAATAATAGTGAAAAAAAGGTAGCAAAAACATCCTGAGTAGTGGACCTGGCTCCCGGCCTAGTAACGTTGCTCTTTTATAACGTTTCTATACATTGTTGTGCACTTACCGTCAGAAGACGATCAGCGTGGGTGGGCTTTTGTCACCTTATTTATTTACATAGACCGCATAACAACAAAGCCGGGACGCGATTGACAGCCGGTAACGTTATGCATTTCATTATTATTAGTATTAGTTCAAGGATAAAATACAAATATCGGATTGATATCGATATCAGCAAATAGCCAAAGCTGCGGCATCGGTATCGGAAGTGAAAAAGTGGTATCGGGACATCCCTAATCAAATCCATCAATTCTACTAATTTTCTATTAAGATAATTGTGTATTGGTGCATCATGTAGGCTATGTATGTGTGTATTGTAGTTATTTTCAAAATTATGTTAAATAAACCTCACAAAACCAGTGAATCATTACACAATGTGATTTTTAATTAATGTATATTTTGAACACTTTGTATCTTTGTATAAGATTACAGTGAATAGTGTAAGGTTGTCAATGAATTTAACACAAACGTCATTGTTTTTTTTTTAGAAATGTTTTATTTGAAACAGAGACATTACATGGTATTCTTTCATATCTAAACAGTGAGATTACTAGATTAAAAGTAACAAACTTTGATAAACACATTCTTTGTCCCCTTTGTTCTGTCCCCTACCTGGTGTCCCATAACCATGTAGATAAAGCCCAACTGCTGCCAGAGGAAGTCAGTGATGACACTGCACCCAAGGTTCGGGTTTTGCGTTCTGCATCGGATGGCCCGGGCCAAGCCTCCCAAAAAGAGCTTCCCATCTCCTACCAGTTGGATGCCTGCCTCATGTGCAGAAAGAACCAATACATAACTAACACTAAAACACAAGACACAAAAAAATTACTTAACTAACTAACGTTACATTAGTTGTACAAATACTGATAGCAGTAGCTATTTTGACGGCGAACATATGCCAAGACCCATGCATTCAGACTTTTTACAATGTTTCGGATAATGCTGCTACCTACCGTGCAGCCATACACTGTCTGTAGCCAAAAACTAAGAAGTTACGTCCAACGGAGAACTGCACTGACCGGTCGCCTGCGACTTCAGTTCACATCCGGGTCTTCGGACACCGGTTCAAATAATGACGTGATTGGCCAACTCAAGTTGACAAGGTAACAACGCGAGCTTTGATTGGTTCTTACTCCGGCTAACATTTTGTGGTTAGCTAGCAAGATTATATCTACGTTATATTTTTAATGTGCAACAATTGACGTTGGAAACAAGCAGTAATGTGCTCAACAGCAATTTATACAGCCAATTATAAAAAATGAACCAGTTCCCTGGAGGAGATCTATCAAATCGAAAACTAAAGGAGAAAAGCAGACTTGGCCCACGGCCTATTTGGAGGCGGGTACAGTGGCTGATGTCTCCGCTCATTTGATTGGTCACTTTCAACATACAGCCATCTTGAGTTTCCCACCTCTCTCTTTTACCTGCCGTTTTTGAGGGGAAGAAGATGTCTGAGAAAAAAGAGGTAAAATGAGGAATAATCTGTATAGTTTAAATATAAAAATATAGACCTAATGTATACCCAGATAGCAAACTGACGTAAAATCAACATAGAAACGATTTTGATCCAGCATCCTTTTGCGCGTCGAAGTAGGCCTATTGTTGAACCGACGTCAGGCGCACCATTGAAGACTAACGGAAAATCGACACAATTAACTTAGTTTGTTTAGCATGACTTTTGCTCAGGTTTAGTATAGATCACACTTCTACGATCTACGAATAAACTGGGTCAAGCACCTCGCTTATAGCTGCTACTTAGTTTAACAACTTAAATTATACACAGTTTATCAGTATGTTTAAGAATAAGAAATTAAAAAAAAAGATAAATGTGGGTATGTACAGATTAGGTATTAGATAGAAAACAAAATTTGTGTTTCTAGGTTTACCTATTCCACAAAATGATCAACTTATGTCAGGTTAATTTATAAAATAATGTTATGTGAATATGATAGGAAGAGTTGCAGGATGCTGCACGGCGGGTGGTGTCCCTGCTGCAGAATGCCCTGTCTCAGCCAGCACCTAGAGAAAGTGAGGATTGTTGTTATTGTCGCCTTAAAATTGTTTACAAGCAATTATTTTTAATATTCTTATGATGGGCAATATTTTATATACTCTGTTATTCATCTATTGTCTTTGTTTGAATGGCAAATTTGTGGTTTTGCTGGTTTCTCATAAGGAGTTTCTGCAGAATCAGCAAACCAGAGGCATACTGGTAATGCCATTGAGCAGAGCATGACAAGGTTTGTCATATTCAGGCAATAGAGCTTGACAGTGCTGTTTTTTCCTCATTACAAAACCATTTTTTTTATGTAGTGCGCTTACCATTGTTTGTCTCTTAATGCATCTTACCCTGTCTCATCTCTTATTTTACTCTTCAATAGATCCTTCCCAGGACTGTTTGGGAAGACTTCTTTCACCAAAAGAAAATCAGTGGGGAGAAAGGGAACAAATTCATCTCTTAACATAAAAAACCTCAGTAGTACCATCAAATGCTTCCCGATTCAGTTCTACTTATTAAACAAATATGTGGAGAAGACACCCACAAACATTGAAGAATTAAAACTACTTCAGGCAGGGATGGGCCGGAGAACAATTTCTGTAATGGAAGATGCTGACCATTCATGGGCAGGTTTTTTTTTTACATTATCCACATTTAACATTTAATAAATTATCAGACGCTTTTATCCAAAGACACTTACAAATGAGAACAATAGAAGCAATCAAACCAGCAATATAGCAGAAATAGGCAAGTACCGTGAGTCGTGACCAGCCACACAGTACAGCACAGTACATGTAGCAAAATTTTTATTTAGTTTTTTAAAATAGACATATAGCCTAGTTAGTAAGTGTTAGTATTAATGGGTCAAGTAAGTGTTGACGAAAAAGATGCGTCTTTAGCCATTTCTTGAAGATGGGGGACGATAATACCTAAACTTAACATCTACCTTACTAACTATTAATTAAGCAGTAATTAGGAGTTTATTGAGGCAAAAGTCGTAGTTAATGGTTAGTTAATAGTGAGAATTGGACCCTAATCTAAAGTGTGACTGCTTTTTAAAATTGAAAAAGATTAAAAAGAAAAATTAGGGTGACTAAATAAATTATGAATAATGTATTGCCATTGTGTGAATATGTGGTCCTGTAATCAAAAAAAATAACTGTAGTCTGATTACAAGTATTTTAATGTAATATAATCTAATTCAAAGATCTTGATGTTTGGAATCTAGTGTTTACCACATAAATTTTGTGTTATCTGTGGTGGGTGGACAACTGGCCATTATATACAGGCGTTTCTTTAACAGAAAACTTATATTAATTATTCACAGCTGTCCAGAAAACTTACACTAAAATGGCTGATTTGAAAGGGGCATGGATGTTGTACAAGGCTGTTGGTAAGATGATTAATTCTTCTATCTTTATGTACATTGTCTATCAGCAAATTTACTTTACTTAAAGGGGGGGTACAATGGTGTTTCATGTATTCAGAGTTGTTTACAGTGTTAAAGAGATGGATTCTCATGCAAAACATGGCCAAAGTTTTAAAAAAATATTTTGGACGAATAACGGAGAATTTCTGTGCCGAAAATCTTACTTCCGGGTTGGTACAAGTTTCGGCTGATTTTTTTCGATCGTGGATCTAATGATGTAGACGAGAGTGGAACTCCTTATATGAGCATTTCTCTCGGAAAAGCTCGCCCGTGCACACGTCGACCAGAGGAGAGCGAGACCGCGCACATCAACAGGAAATCATCGGCAGCGCTGCATAGGATTTGTTCAAGAATGTCTCCAAAGTGTGTTTTTGGATGTGAGGGAAAGCTTACCGTGTTCAGCTTCCCAAAGAACCCAGCGTTAAGGGAACAGTGGATGCAGTTTGTTTTTCCAGTTGTGCAAGACTGTTTGTTCCCTGCATTTCGACGATGATTGTTTTATAAACAAAGCCCAGATCGACGGATTTGCAGACCGTCTAATGCTTAAGGATCGAGCAGTCACAACGATAAAGGTTTGCGGTCGTGGTTGGAACCGCAGGCGGTGAGTAAAACTGCTTCAAATGTCTCTGTGTGTTGTTAGCTATTAGCGCGTCAGCACAGCTTTAGCTCCGCCCACACGGCCCGGCTCCGGCCGCTCGGTTTTTTTTCGGAAAAACTCGGTACAGCCTATCTTTCTTTTATAAATATAATAAAACTAAAGACTTTTTGGAGATTAGAAGGATGCAATACTACTCTATAGGTACTCAAGATTAACAGGAGATTGAGTGAAAATGAGCATTTCACCCCCCCCCCCCCCCCTTTAATATTGTACAATATTAAATGTTTGTTTATTTTTTCTTGTAGGGGGATGTGGACAAAGAAAACTGTGTATTGTGCCCGCTGAGGCAGAAGGTTATTCGGGTGTTTACGTAAATGCAGTTGCACGTGGGAAGTCAACTCTGTTCATTGTACCATTGCAAGGAGCACTTGATTTAACACCACTTCCTCACTCTTCAAAGGAGTTCGAAAAAATGCCAAAAGCAACATGCCATTCCTGCTTAGAAAACATGCCAGTCCAGTTATTAGCCGCACATGTGGCATCTTGTGAGACAGTGAAGGTCTCAACTGACTGCGATGAACAGGCAAGAATATTTTACCCAGAACAATTGCTCTAAATAAATGAATTAATGAGATTTTATTTATCCTAATATGTTTGTTTTGTTTATTTGTTTTTCTTGCAGACTGAACATTTCCCGGGGTCACCAGATAATGAAGACCTGCCATCAACCAGTCTTGCCATTGACATGCCATCCATTGACAACTCTCCAGATGACACTCACAATATTGGCCTGACTGTGACAGTAAGTTGTTAGAAACTCAAATATAAGTAAGCAATAAGATACGAGAGGCTGTGCTGTATCGTGAATAAGTAACAGCTGAAGGGTGTTGTTAGGCACGACGCGAAGCGGAGTAACCCCTTCAGCCGTTACTTATTCACGATAAAGCACTTGCCTCGAGTACTTTATTGCTTTTATAAAACGGTTGCCACACAATACAAATATTAAAGCCGAAAAATATTTATCTATGCAACTTTCATGAAGTAAAATAACTAAAAGCATTCCTTCTGCTGGAAAAAAAAAAAGTCCCTGACCATAAACAGCAACAGAAGCAGAGTCTATGAACGGAGGTTACATACATTATTTCGCCAATAGATGGCGGCAAAGACTGTCTTATGAATGAGTCAGTCGGCAGAGAAGACTTTTATATTGAAAAGACTCAAACTTGTGTTCACGGAGAAGGAAGACGCAACAGGCCCTATGCACAGCTGCACTTCTTCCTGAACTTCAGCCAGCTCCTTTGTTTCCTGTCTGCCATTATTGGACAAACTGATTAATCCAGGTGTGTCTGACCAACAACAATAATCAGACACACCTGGATTAATCAGTTTGTCCAATAATGGCTGACAGGAAACAAAGGAGCTGGCTGAAGTTCAGGAAGTAGTGCAGCTGTGCATAGGGCCCAGGCGGGAAGGAAGTCAACCGGAAGTTGAAGCCGGCCGCGTGCCGCCATCTTGTAGCAGAACTTCACCTGCAGTTAGCATCCCATTGACTCCCATTCATTTTGGCGTCACTTTGACAGCGAATAACTTTACATCTGAGGCATTTGAAGACTCCATTTGTCCATTATTTATTTCTAAAGAAACACGACAATGTATAAAATGCTCCATTACCTTGTAGCTTATGTTCTCTTGGCACAGCTACTAGAAGACAGACGGGTTGCTCACGTGGTCCGTGTAACGCTTTGCTCAGTTTGAGTCTGCGCGTCAGGAAAGGAAGTGCTAAGAAATCGCTAAAAATGGGCTTCACTTTCATCGGAGTTCCAATGGGGTCGCTGTGTCCATTTCTTTTACTGTCTATGATAGGGCCTATTGACAGATGACACGGGAAAACCCCTTAACGGTTAACTCTTAAAAGGACAAGATATCGCAGCGGACATTCAAACGGAATATTTTATTATGAATATAGGACTGACCTGAAGGAAAATGCAATGTCTACTGTGAATGCAGGTAACTTTACACTCGCTTTTTCGATCTCTCACAATACTCCACTATAGCTTCAATGGACAATATCAATGAGATCGCACATGTGTTAAAGTTGCTAAGAGTGGTTGCTAGGGGTGTTGTAGTGATACATAGAACCATTGGGTGAAGCGGTCATAGCCGAGTTTTATCGTGAATAAAGCACAACTATTGACCAATCAAAATAAAGGATTGAAACTAACCGTTTTATAAAATCTGATATATGTTCCAAATTAGATAATAATTTACTGTTAAAAGTTTACTGTTCATAATTGTTACACTCTAATTTGTTTTATCACTCATCTTACTTTTAAAGGACTCCACAGATTTAGATCTTCTTTCATGTGTCAAGGTTCCTGACGTCCAAGTAAGAAAAAAACGGTCCATGTCCAAGGCATGCAATGAATACAATTTTTCTTACAATTTAAAGGGATAGTTCACCCAAAAATGAAAATTCTGTCATCATTTACTCACCCTCAAGTTGTTCCAAACCTGTATAAGTTTCTTTGTTCTGCTGAACACAAAGGAAGATATTTGACAAAATGTGATATCAAAAGCAATAAAAAGAGTCTAAAAGGCCCAGTAACATTATCTTCTGGACCAAGTTGTTAGACTGATGAAGGAAACGGCTGTCAAAAATAACGACTTCATAATAATTTCTTCACGTCTGTGCCATGATCTTTAGTTTAGGACTACCCTCAGGCAAAATATTTGTTGTGTACAATATTAATATTTTTATTAATACTGGGCTACATTTTAGACGGCTTGTCCAATTTGTGAGCGGTTTTACCCCAGTGACTTTGTTGAAATCCATGCAAGCATCTGTGGTGAAAGGTATTTCTCAGTTTTCTCATGCATCATCATCTTCTGAAGCATAATTTCAAGTAACAAACAGTCGTTTGATCCTGTTATGCTGAAATACAGACTATCTCAATCTTTTAGTATGACTAAAGCATGTATTCCAACAGATCTTATGATGAAACAGAGACCATCAACTTAGATAAAGAAACTGATGGAACAGAGAAATGGCCTCAAAAACGATTTAAGGCACATCAAGAGATTAAAAGGTACTTTCAAAACAAAACTTTCTACAGAAATTTTTATTAATTTGACAGTAATGATATGTAATTTCCCTAACTCCTTTTTTTTCCTTCCCAATATTAAGCATTGCTGATGTCATCAAAATCCTTACTGAAAGGATGGATGAAACCAGCATCTTCAGCATTTGTGTTACAAGGGATCAGATGCTTGAAAGAGGCTTAAAACAGTGGCAGCGACAGAAAAAATCTTCACCAAAAAATCCCCTTAGAGTTTCTTTTATTGGAGAGGCTGGCATTGACAATGGGGCTCTGAGGAAGGAATTTTTAACCGGTATGGCTTTTTTTTTTTTGTTATCTACCAAGAACTGAACAAATTATGCAGTTTATTTTTTTTATTTTTTTATGTTCTCTATTTCCATATTCTGAAAAGAAATGATGGCAGGAATAGAGAAGCGGTTCTTTGAGGGAGGGGATAACGGCAAAAACCCCAAGTATTCAATGACGGACATGGACAAACACAACTTCAAGTAGGTTATAAAAATTGTAAATAGAAATTACATAGTGACACTTTTCTATATAAAAGTGTCCATGTCAGCCTAACATTTCACACTGACTGTTCACATGCACACAGATACTTGCATTACAAGAAGTGTGTTGTTTTAAAAAGATTAACATTAGATGGACTATATGTAATGAGTTTTACATACAAGTAGGGGTGTAACGATAACCTCATGCCATGATTCGATACATATCAATACTGAACTCATGATATGATACTATTGCGATACTGAAGTAATATAACACAGTCCATCAGGGCAGGGGGACGGGTGAGCAATCAAATTACCCTAAAACTCAAAAGTTTCATTTTGTTTAATTTAATGTTTAGGTGGCAAATGTTCAAATATCATCATTATTAATTCCATACTTTCGGTCCATAATGATACGTAGTTCCAAAATAACAAAAGGACCCTTTTTCTTGTAAACTTAATTTAAAGTCTCTTATTTCAGGTAGACGTTTAAGTGTGGTTTTGTGTGTTTTAAAGATTAAGGCAGCTGACGATGCAACCCTGATGGTGTGCACAGACAGGATTTTGTCATGTGGATACACAGGGGCAGTGTCCATACAAAGAAGGGAAGACATTGTGCGGTAGGACATTTCCTTTCATTTTAATTCAAATTCTAGAATTGGTCTTTTATTTATTTTTATTTTTTTTTACTTTGTTACAGCTCTGTGGTTCTGCACGCTACAGTGAGGTTACTTCCCATGCTGCAACAAATCTGCTCTGGAATGAAACTGTATGGGCTCCTCAGCTTGGTCCAGCAAGAAACCGACATCTGCAGACAGCTGTTTGTTCCTGGATCTTTTTGCAAGGCAAGCAATTAAAATACCATCCATTATAAAATCGGCATTGAATAATTTTTACCAAAACTTTTTCTTTTTTTTTAACACTGGATGACTTGCTTCTCTTTTGCAAACTTCAGGTGGATGCCGATTTTCTAGTAAAGTCTCTTTCACCCATCTTCAGTGAAAAGGGTACAATGAGGCGTCAGAGAGAGTCCAGAGTGGTCAACTTTTTGCAGGACTTTGTACAGGACATGGAGGATGAAGGTGAATAATTTGTACAAATTAACAATGTTACCATACTAAATTAGAGAACACTAAAGGCACTAATATACTCACGACAAAGTTTTTTCCCGTTATTCGTTTAGAGGTAAAACGAAGTTCGAAATACTCGAGCAGCGATATACCTCATAACACACCTACCTATTACATAATCGCCACGGACCAATGGTATTACGAAGGTGTTTACCAGCCAGGGGTGCGTTTCCCGAAAGCATCGTTGGCCAACTATGGTCGCAAGTTCCGTCGTTACCAATAGAGTTCAATGGACATTGCGATGAACTTGCGACCATAGTTGGCCAACGATGCTTTCGGGAAACGCACCCCAGAGCGAGCTTTTCCTGAAAGTTCACTTTGACAAGCTGTTTCAAATTCCCAAAACAAACTCCAAATAAAGTTAGTTTTGCCCTGATTTTGTTCGAAATTACGTCATATAACTTTGTTCTTTTATTTGGTTTGAAGTATATTGGGGCCTTAACTTTTCTGCCAACAATTTATAAATTATTTTTTTATTTTGTGGAGGAAACAAGCTTCCTTACTTTAGAGCCGGTCATAATGTATTAAAAAGTAGCAACAGTATTCAACAATACTACACGAACTAAAGTACAACTAGCAGTAAATGTTTGACTAATAGTATCAGCAATACCAAAAGTAGAATTATAAGCAGTTATACCACGTGTCAAACCTTTAAAAGTTATTTAACAATCTGTTAAGGAGTAGCAACATTTTACAGTCTTACATTTACAACCGGCCCTTTGAGGGCAGCCATAATGCTGAAGTGGCCCTCACTGAAAAATGAGTTTGACGGGTGTCAAAATGAGTTTTTTCTGAGTTATACAGTAGAAACAGAAGGATTAGTGGTTATATCAGTAGTTGTAGTAAACACTGGTGTTAAAAGTAAATTAGTTTATATTAGTAAACTAGAAGTAATGCTTTCCTGTTTCATAGCAAACAAGGAACTATAACTTGATTATCTTATATTGGCAAGTTATGATGCTTTTAATCATCCTTTAAATTAACTTCATTCACAATGATTTTATATAACTTTTTTCAGAAGAGGGCAACAGAGACGACATGCCTGAAGAGAAGGGTGAAGATGAAGATGTTACGGCAGAAACACGTATCAATGACATGAACATTAACGTTGGCAGGTTCTGCCAGTGGCTGACAGGACAGGCTCATGTTCCACTAATTCATGCAGACCGTGAAAATTTCAAAATTGTCATGGAGTTTGACCATGACTGTCATGTGCGCTATGGTACACATAGTATATGCTATCCTGTGGTTAATTCTTGTTCCCGCTCAGTGACATTCCCAGTTACACACCTGACGACTTATGCAGCAGAGTTCAAAAGTGTCATCTCTCAGGCCATTGTCCATGGGTATGAATTTGGCCGCTGTTAGAAAGGAAGTGAGTTGGAGAATTCACCGTCTCATTGTTCATGTTTATTCTAAAGACACTTGTCAGGTACAGAAGGTATAAAATGATAAAATTTATGTCAGAATTTTCATTCGAGTATGCACTCATAAAACCTTGTAGTTTTCATTAGTACTTTATTAGCAGTATTAGTATTTATTAATATAAATGTATTGAAATTGTACAATAAAAAAATGTAAAAAAGAAAAAGTGTTTGCAATATTTCATTACAAAACTGTTGTTCAAACACAGACAAACTAAAACTTAGACTGCTAAGGCAAAACCTACACAATGCAACGTGTTTGCAATGATTGGAACATCAGACCTAAAGAGGTTAACTGTGTGTCCGCAGCCGTTTTATGTGTTGATAGCAGAGAATGTATAGCTCTTCATCAGTAATGTTTGGATCAGCTGGATCAACCAAAGATTGGAGTTCCGTCATCTCCTCTTCAGTCAGAGGGCACTCATATTCAGGCACTATAACACCAGTTTCTGAGTCAGGGCCATCAAAGTCAATAGCGGTGTCCCAGTCAATGTCTGGCTCTTGAAGGTCCTATGAATGCATCAAGGCAAGCTGTTAGTAAATCTGGTCCCAAGTCGTATAAATTTTCTTCTTCAAAAAAAAAAAACCACTTACTGCAAAGTTCTCTGAATGTACATTGGTGTTTAGCATCCGAGCAATTTCCCAAATCTGTGTCGGACTCCGGTTTCCCTCAGTACGTAGTGGATGGTGGTTCCAGCCTTCAGTGAATATCTCCAAGTCTCTTTTGAGTCTTGGAAGAATTGCATAATGCACACAGAATATGTCATCTGTACATGAAATGTCCAAGAGGTCATCTTCTTCAAGGGAGTGCAGAAGATTGTAGTACTTCGATGATACTAAGATCCACACATCTCGCCATAAGCGTTCTATCCTACGAAGGTTTAAAACAAAATTATCTTGAGTACACTGTAAGAAAACAACATTGTGCCAAAGTCAAGCAGGCAATACATTTCTAATTGGAAAACTATGTTGGTGCATCACATACTTCACTTCTAATACAAGATTGCAGTAAACAAATCTGTTGTATTAACACTTACTTTATGGAGAACAAGACAGATGAAGACGCATTACTTGAAGGGATAGTTCACCCAAAAATTGTATTCTGTCATTTACTCACCCTCAAGTTGTTTCAAACCTGTATGAATTTATTCATTCTGCTGTACAAAGAAAGCAAAAAAAAAAAAAAAAAAAAAAAACTATGCAAGTCAATGATTTACATCAACCGTTTGGGTTGCCCACATTCTTCAAAATATCTTCTTTTGTGTTCAGCAGAAGAAAGAAATTCATACAGGTTTTAAACAACTTGAGGGTGAGTAAATGACAGAATTAAAATTTTTGGGTGAACTATTACTTTAAGGGAAGCAGTACTTAAAGTCAAGCCAAGTCACCTTTATTTGTATAGTGCTTTTTACAGATTGTTTCAAAACAGCTTTACAGTGATAACAGGAAATTAATGCAACAAAGACTGAAGTCTTTCAATTCTTTTTTTGTTTGTCATTTGTATAAGATGCCTCACAAACCTGACCATAAAGGTAAACTGCAATAAAATATGAGGACGAGTATGAATATCAGGAAAAAACTATGCAAGGTAAGAAATTAATTGTACCTTTGGTTGTGCACACTTTTTGCCGAGATGAAGCTTCCCCGATCAGTGCCACGGACAGTGAACATAAACCGGGCAATGTCCACGTTCTCCACTCCCTGGTCAGCTCTTACCCTGAAATCGCAGTAATTATGGTACCAATTAGGCCTAACTGAACTACTTATTTATATTTTTGATGATGGTTCTGTAATTTCTTAGATTAATAAACACATCCCTCAAGAAGTAGTCTATAGTGATAAATGTCATCCAATATAAACCCACAACCAAGGATGATGAGTGTGTACAATGGTATGAGTGAGTAAACAGAATAATTATTTTGTAATGCCATGTTGCTTTTAGGAAAGTGTTGATTAATCTAAATTTTTCCATGTAAGATGAAGCTCATATTAAACTATTTTAATTTTCCCAGCCTATTTACCTACAGTACATAGATAACACTGTAGCTTTTTAACTTTCTAAAATACACTACCTTGAAAGTAAACCATGCAGGTGAGTTGCCTCAAGGAAGAAGTGAAATGCCGTTGATGCACAGTTATTTGTGGCTGCATTCAAGTACATTATCTACAAAAAAAAAAACATTTTGAACAATTAAAAGGCATCAAAGTTAAAACTGATAGGGTTCCTTCTCAGGAAGCATGAGTATGCGCAGCAAGCAAAGCACACTGACCAAGTTATATTATGAAAATTGTTTGTCATGTGCCTTTTACTTAAAGGTAAATTATGTGAACTTTGTATGCAGTTTTTTTTATTAACCGGTTGAGTGCCAATGCATCTTGCGGGAAGATGATTGTAGCCAGAGCTACTTCTCTCTGTTTATGTCTATAGACTTTAAATGAATTTAAGGTCTGAGCATTACAAGCGTTTTATTTAAAAAGTTATGTAAAAATCTTTATTCTTAAGAATGTTTACCAAAGGCACAAGGTCTATGCTGGTATATAGCCCGTGTTCAACATGTGGTATTACTAAAATGTCAAAAACCAGCAACAACCAGTTACCTTCCTGGAGAAACCATCCACTCCTCCAAATATCACAATGTTGTATCTAGAACGCAATTGGGCATAAAATATCAAATTAAAACAATTTCAATGTGTATTATACAAATTACCCAATCCAAAATGAATTAGCTATCCAGTACTTTAAATTATTAACTTCAAATAAACTTGACTTTAATACAAACCTGATTAACTTGTGGTTTGTGTCCACGTGTACCAGAGACAAGGGTCCTGGTACAGAGTAAACTCTGCGTACAACACAGCCAAGACTTGACAGCCTTGAGATGATGCCCACAGAATCAACCCTATGCATGGAGGCTGCAATTCTTCTCCACTGAACCCTATGGCCTATTGACTCCAGTCTCCCTCTGACCATCCTGTAGCCAGCGTTTGGTAAAGGATTCTTGATTGAAGCAACCAAATCGTCAAGTTCATCATTACTGATGGAACTATACATGTTCCTGACAGAGAGCTCGTACTCTTCCATTCGTCTGAAGACTGTGCTTCTTGAAACACCCATCAGTCTAGCAATGCACGACACAGGAAGTTGAGTATGGAGCATTTCTTTCAGACGCTGTTCTCCATTCAAAATTTTGGGTCGTCCTGTGGTACCAGCAGCAACTTCCACCGTGATACATGGGTCTGGACGTTCCAGTTGTGCCTTCACAAGGTCAAAGAGATCTTGCAAAGCCTGGGAGATATCAGGATGTACTTCTACATGATTGGATAGGGCATGTAGAAGATACAGCTCCTGACGACAAATGAATTCGAAGTAATCCAAATTCAGTGGTGTTGTGTTGAATCCTTGTTCTATTTTATGTAAAAGCCTCTGATAAATGTGATTTCTTAGCTGTTGCAAGACAGAACAAAGTATAGTTAATAATGTCTCATGGTCACACACACACAAATCACTGTTTAAAACTTGTCGAAAAAAATTTTAATCACGAAAATAATGTATGTATTTTTCCAAATTAGCATTCGCAGGTTTGTACGCTAATAATTTTACCAATTAACAAATGACTGCATTTCTAAAGCTAGCTACCCCTTAGGTAAAACCGCTAAATGTAAATAACTGGAAGAAAATGCAGAAATTGGTTAATCTTCCAGTTTTTTAAACATAACAGTTTTAGCTAAAGGGTAGCTAGCTTTAGCAAATTTCTGGAGGGCAGAAAACTTCTGCTATTAGTTTTACTAACGACAAAAATGTAGCTAACTTGCAAAATTACAGCGCATACAGGAAACGAAAATCAGTATCATCAAATAATATTACAATAGATCTCTGAAAGATGTTAAATTTGTGACTTACTTGTTCCGACATGTTTTTTTCTCTCAACCTCTCATCGTCTCTTGACTGCACCTGATCGGTGTTGAAAGTGACCAATCAAATGAGCGGAGAGCGGAGACATCAGCCACTGTTCCCGCCACTGTTCCATGCCACTGTTCCCGCCTCCAAAGGAGCGCGTAGAGATGGTCGAGCGAGAGTGCGTCACAGCCCCATGCCCGCACGCGGTTGCTTTCTGAGCGCTCGCGGTGCAGACACGCGCCCGCGCGAGGATGGCATTTTTGCGCGCGGATGCTGTTCTTTGCCCTCGTATCCTGTGCATGCGCCTAGATTTTATGTGCGCGAGTTTTAATAATAATAATAATAAATTTTATTTGGAAAAGCGCCTTTCAAGGTACCCAAGGACACTGTACAGTTTGGATAGGCAGAGACAAGGAAATATAAAGACATAAACATAAAGAACATACAGGGTTTAAAATGTTATCATGCACACACAAGACATAGAAATACACTGCGCACAAGGTGTAAAATCCGATCAATCTAGTCAAATTATGGGACTGCCAGGAAAGCTAGGCTAAAAAGATGGGTTTTTAATTTAGTTTTAAAAGTGGATAAACCTGTGCAATGGCGCAACTCAAGTGGCAGAGCATTCCACAGTTTGGGGCCTACCACGCTGAACGCCCTGTCGCCCATGGTGCGGAGGCGAGATGTGGGGACGTATAAGAGGCATGTATCAGTAGAACGAAGGGTGCGTGAGGTCGTGTATGGGGTGAGAAGATCAGATAGGTAAGATGGGGCTAGATTATGTAGGGATTTATAGACAAGTAGAAGGTTTTTGTAGTGTATGCGATAGTGGACAGGAAGCCAGTGTAATTGCTGAAGGATAGGGGTAATGTGATCCCAGGGCCGTGTGCGGGTGAGTAGTCTTGCAGCAGAATTTTGAACATGCTGCAACCTATTGAGGGTTTTTTCCGGGATGCCGTAAAGTAGGGCATTGCAGTAGTCTAGCCTTGACGTTATAAATGCATGTATTAGTGTTTCTGCTGCAGATGAATTGAGGGAGGGGCGGAGTTTGGAGATGCTTTTGAGATGGAAGAAAGATGCTCTGGTGATATTTTTAATGTGTGACTCAAAAGAGAGGGTAGGATAAAATATTACTCCTAGATTTCGAATTTCAGAATTTGTTGTAGTGAAATAACCAGGAATAGATACCTGCACATTTTCAAGTTTCTTAAGAATGTTGGGTGTGGAAATAAGAATAGCCTCTGTCTTGTCTTGATTGAGTTTGAGAAAATTTTGAGTCATCCAGTTATTTATGGCGTTTAAGCAATGAACCAGATTGGATAATGATAGTATATTGGCGGGTTTGGTGTGAATGTAAATCTGTGTGTCGTCAGCATAGCAATGAAAATTGAGACCATAGTGTTGTATTATCTGGCCAAGGGGAAGGATGTAGATTGTGAAGAGCAGGGGGCCGAGAACAGAACCCTGGGGGACACCATGTGACAGGGTTGAATTTGGAGATCTGTAATTCCCAATCGAAACAAACTGTTGTCTGTCAGTAAGGTATGATTTGAACCAAGACAGTGGAACAACAGTGATACCGAGTAACGCCTCCAGTCGATAAAGTAGGAGGTTGTGGCAGATAGTGTCAAAGGCAGCTGTGAGGTCAAGGAGAATAAGAATACTGACATGGCCAGAGTCAGCAGCCAATAGTAGGTCATTGACTACCTTAACAAGGGCAGTCTCAGTACTGTGCATGGCCCTGAATCCTGACTGAAACTTCTCCCAAAAACCATGACAATTTAGGTACTCTTGGAGCTGTTTTGCAACCGAGCGTTCAAGGAGTTTTGCAAGGAAAGGTAGGTTAGAAATGGGCCGATAGTTCTTATAATCCTCAACGGCTGCTCCAGGACTTTTCAAAACAGGGGTGATAGCTGCCTTTTTGAGAAGCACAGGAACAGAGCCCGAATAAAGGGAGGAGTTTATTATTTGTACCAGGAGGGGTGAGATGGCAGGAAGGCAGACCTTAATCAGTGCAGTCGGCATAGGGTCAAAGAGGCAGGTGGTAGGCCTAGACTTACTGACAAGGTCATGAACATCCCGTTCGTCAACAGGTGTAAAGGCAGAGAAGGACCTGTTTAGTGTAGCACAGGGGGAGGGGGAGGGGGAGGGGAAGGGGGAGGCGTCATCTTGGGGGGAGTGAGTTGTTTGAAGCTGTTGGTATATCAAATAAATTTTACTGTTAAAGAAAACCAGAAATTCACAACACAGTTCAGTGGATGGGGTAAGTGGAAAAGATTTATTCGGTTGGGTTAGCTTATTAATAGTGGAAAAGAGGGCTCTCGAATTATGACGACCTTTGTCTATGATGGAGGTGTAATACAAGGTTTTAGCCCGGTTAAGAGACTCTTTGTAAGTAGTGACATGGTCATTGTAAGCCAGGGCATGAACCGTTAGGCCAGTCTTCCAACTAAGTCGCTCCAGCTGACGTCCAGCCGCCTTTATTTTACGAAGCTCCGGTGTAAACCATGGGGCAGACTGAGTAAAGGAGACATGGCGTGTCTTCAGGGGTGCAAGAAGATTGAGGGAGTCAGCAAGATGTGTATTGTACATCAGGACTAAGTCATCAGTACAGACATCCAATGACTCTGAGCTGAGTTTTGAATTTAGAGTGTATAAGAGGGCAGCTGAGTTGATGTTCTTTGTGTTCCTATATGTGATGGAACGAGAGGGACGTTGGCGATGGAGAGGCTCAGGAACAGCAAGTTTGAACATAATGGCTCTATGGTCGGACACAAAAAGATCTTTGGGACATACGTGAGTTGGCATGATGCCAGCAGTGCAGACAAGATCTAATATATGACTTCTTGAATGGGTAGGGAAGTCAACATGCTGAGTGAGATCGAAACAGTCCAGCAGGTTTAAAAAGTGTTCAGCAAAATTACAGTTTCCAGAATCAACATGTATATTGAAATCACCAAGCACCAGGATGGATGAGTACATAGGACTAACAGATGAGAGTAACTCTGAAAACTCGTTAATAAAAGCAGAGGACATTTTTGGAGGTCGATAAACAAGTAATAACAGGAGCGGTGCTCCACCAGTGAATTTCAGAGCAAGACATTCAAACGATAAATAGTCCTGGACAGGCACTGATAGAACCCTATAGCATGAGCGGAAGATCACAGCAAGGCCACCACCCCGGCCAGTGAAACGTGGCTTAGCAACAAACTCATAACCAGAGGGGGTAGCTTCATTCAATGTAATAAAATCATTTGGTATCTGCCAAGTTTCAGTCAAACTAAATACATCAATACCAGCATCAGTAATGACATCATTAATAAAAGTTGCTTTCTTGTTCAGAGACCGCACATTAAGCAGACCAAACTGGGTATTTCTGAAAGTAGGGTAGTCTGAGGAGGCTTTTAACAGTTTTATGGCGTGTAGGTTCTCAACGTCGGCAGTTCGCCCCGCAGCAGGCCTCGTCTCTCTACGAGACAGACTCCATAGTGAATCGATGTTGTTCGTGTGGTTGAAGCGAGCAAACTTCCGACCAGAGCCCCTGTGTAAATATTTAGGAAGACGCAGCAGACCAAGATGTTGGTGCGCGCGGAGAACATCTGGAAATTTGTAAACTTTGTTTCCAAGGCAATGGAGATAGGATGACGAGTATCTTAATGCCATGTCGGATTCAAAGAGGTGCCCGTTCGAGTGATTAGGCTCTCTGTAGTATAAGCAGTCTGGCCCATAGACAAGAGACCAGAGCAGCGTCACGATTGTTACATGCATTAGGAGGGGGTATGATTTGAGCACCATCTGGCTCAGTCCAAACAAGCATAACGTTACCAAACACAACAGCAAACAGCCACACACTCAACCTAGCCTCTGTAAACTCAATACTTTAGCCAACAGGGCAACCACTTTTGCACTCAAGGGAACAGCAACGGAGGTAGCCAAACCAAAGAGTAGCGACAGCAGTTCAAATAGGCAAAACTCAAGCAAACTCGAACAAGCAAGCAGAGACTTACCAGCGAACAGTGTTAGTGGATCACTCCTGAGAGGGCTCGCATAAGCAAAACAGGGAAAGGGGAGGCACAGCAGCTGCCCGTCGGTTTGGCAAACACTTAGCTAGCAGTCTTGCTCAAGTCAGCAATCCAAGATGATTGATTTATAATAATTCCACATTTAGGTACTAATCAATATGCGTGACAGGGCCGAGTGACAGTAGCAGACGTTGATCCGGTAGCCAGTAATCCAGCATGAGATAAACCTCCAGGGAAACTGGGCTCAGTCCAGTGTCTGCCGTTTGAAGTAACTTGAAATGTCACACAAAACACAAAGTGTAATCCAGTAATTAAAACGTTATCCAGCACGAAATAGCCTCCAGGGAAATAGGGCTCAGTCCAGTGTCTGCATTTTGGATTGACGGAGCGCACAAAACACAAAACACAAAACAAGCGTACTGAGAAAAACAAAACAAGCAGAGCAAGCCGGCGAGTAGCGGCAGCCAAACGCGCCAGCGTTCACTCGTGACCCGGAAGTTTTGAGACTAAATAAACGCCATACGTTAAGCTCATTCTTTAGACAGCGTTCAGACGATAGCTCTGTGGTCAACGCAACAACATTCTCTTGGTCGGCGTTACGTCACAAATCATGTGACTTGCATAGCAACAAGCCGCCGCCATGTTTGAAGGGTAAAACAAACCGAAGGCAAAGCCCGAGGCAAATCAAAAAGGTATCTATTCACAGAAGTTTTGCTGTGGATTATGTCAGTTATGGATACTAACGGACTACTTTATCTATATCTGTGTATGCGAATGTATGTCGGTGGTGAGAAGTGAATGTAATAAAACACTCATGTAAAGCACTTTGTGACTAACTTAGCTAACGTTACATATCTGTGAAAGGCGCTAAGTTATATCAGGGGTCTGGAAACTTTTTGACCAAAGAGACATTTTTTCATTTTTGGATAATGCATTTTAGTCACAGTAAAAAAAAAAAAAAACGGTCCATATTCATCAAACAATACATAAGTTGCAATATGGAATTAATTGTGCAGGGCTTTCACTGTGAGGTTGAGTTACCAAGTGATGAGCATAAATCCTCTTTTGTGTGCGTGTGTGTGTGAGAGAGAGAGAGTGAATGCACACAGTAACAGTTACTTACATCAGCTGTGTTTACGTGAATACTCGACTTGGCATTTTGAAATATTTCTGTTTATTTGGCCGTTTAGGCGCGCAACCGAAGACAAAGGCTACTATGGTTGTCCGTGTTGCGCTCGGAGCGCGCGCACAGCATCAATTCAGTTCTCTTTCGCGACTTATCGCGCTTTTAATATTTATTTTCAATATAAAGCACATTCTTTTCTTTCTCATTAATTCATGTTTTGTTATTAATAACTTTAAACAGAATCGTCAACTGTGAAATCTGCGCGGATTATTACGACACATGTATAGGACATAAAGGGTCTCTGAGGCAAAAGTGAAAGTACCAGCGGTCAGCGGGTGAAATGTCTCTTTGCGCAGTAAAAGTACCCGTTTCAATAAAATTATATATTAAAATTTATAAAGTCTACTTTTACATTTTCGCCAGTGCAGGAGCTGTAGGTTACCAGAAACGTAAGTGGTTAGCTGATTGCTGTGGTGACTCGTGACTCTCGCGAACAGCACTGAAGACACACTTTTTCCGGTACAACTTTAATATTATTATTATCATAAACTTTTCATTAACTTTAGTAGGCTGTACTAGGCTACAACAAGGGAATTGTAATTGGTTGCTTTTTCTGCAGAGAGCCGATCTTTGTTGATGTGTCTTAATTGTTTCATCGATAGTTTGTTGGTAAAGGGTGAGAGACCTTGCGAGCCACATGATTTATGCCAAAGAGCCAGATGTGGCTCGGGAGCCGAATACAGATCTTCTTCTTCTATTACAGAATGTCTTATCAGTATATAGACAACAACAGAACAGTTTTTCGGCATGATTTGCCGAAGGATTTGCGCTCGTTTGTCTTCCGCTTCGTGTTGCCTAATGGCTGGCGCTTGTTTGTTTTACCCTTCGCCGCGTTGCTATGCGCGCGCAGTGCATTATGGGAGTAAAAGTCCCGGATGTCCGACCTCGAGAATGTGCCTCGCGGACCATCAAGCGTTGCGAGATAGAATCTCAGCTTTACCAAAGCCATAATTTTGTCTCTAGTTAAATATTTGTCAAAAAGAACAGGCGTTTTTCGTTGCCTCTCACTTGCGCTGGATCTCTTTTTAGCAAGTTTCTTTTGTCTCCCTCACTGCGCGCGCCGGGTCTTTCTCGAAATTAAACATTTCAGGGTAAAAACACATCATACAGCTGATAATACTGTATGTCGCTGCGTGTCATCCACACAAATCACGAAAAAAAAAACCTGTAACAAATTATTTAGCCTTTGTTGCTTCAAAGAAACAGAATGCCTTTTTGAATTCACCTTACAATAAAACGAGGTTGATCGCGAATTAAAGAGCTCTGTATCTGCTGCTCACTCGCATTCGTTTCGTCAACAGTTCATGTTTAGATAATGCCAGATTGTTGACAATCATACACACTGCTCAAACATTCTAAAACTGTACAAAACCAGTTGAAACAACTGGATTGAACACTTCAATAGAAGTTTTGTGTGAAAAACCTTTAAATACAATAAATAAAACTACAATATTTAGGCTATAATTTAATAAGGGCCTACATTTGGATGCATCGAGAGATTTATCTTTAAAATAATTTTGCCTTTGCCTGCTCATCAGACTGGCTATCCGACACTCTCCATTTAAAAGAGGGGCGATTAACACCTATTGTCCTGCACCCCCACGATAAAGGCACTAAACTGCTCCTCCAAACCCCCCACAGGCTATCTGAGTTTGAGACTGACTTAAAACAAAGAGAAGTCGCTATTCACACTTAAACGCTATTCTAGACATTAGCATTATGCTATTAAAGTGTTGATAATGAAGGAATTAAATAATTTAGGCTACATGTAGTGATATTTTTGTCATAAAAGTTTATTAACTAAATATTTTATTATTTCAATAATTGGAGAATTAAAACGCTACTTCGGTTTGAGCCAGCTTTTTCCAAGCAAAACTAAATACAATCTTCAAACGCATGTTCATGTTGTCATGAACAAAATGTTCAACTCAATATTAAATTCCACATGGATCTTTGGATCCTTGTCCTTTCCTCATTGGGAAGCACTCACATGATTGCTAAACATGTTTGAGTAGATCCTCTGTACCTCTCGATTTCATGTGGATTACATAGCCTAATCAGATAACATTTATTAAATATTTAGACATTTAAAGGCTTTAAACATAGCCGATTTCTTTACGTGACTGAGCTGAGGCAAGTGGCTTTCGGTTCATTTTTGTGACGCGCAGTTCCCGGAGACAGAGACGACAAACAAACTTTTGTCGTTAGTCTAATATGAATTAGATCAGTTTATCTATATCAGTTTAATCAGTTTGTTTGCTCGTTTCCAAGGCTGCAATACATTGTGTTTCCTGCCAACTGGCATCCCGGGGTGTCGAAATAGAATTTTTTTTTTTAATAACTGGCTGTAGAAGTGTTTTTCAGAGAAACGAGTATATGAACTTAGCATGTTTCCTAAATATCTGCAAACATATTATGGTATTTTTATGCTTTAGTAGAGTAAAAAAGTTACAACCAGTACCTTTAACTATCACTTTGACTGACTCTTTCCAGTGCTCTGACTACTGAACTAGGAAGCTATTTGAGGGCGTTTACACCTGTTACTGAGATGCGTTTTGGTCACAAGTGGACAACACTAAATACAGGTGTATACAGGGTCTAAAACATTTTGAGCTTGTCCACTTTCGACCACTTCCAGAAGAAGTCAACTTAGTGGGTTCACGGACAAGTGCCCATGCTTTCGTAGTGTAAACAGTCATGTGGTCGAATGCGTTTGAACAGCTGCAAAAAATCACCTACTCTCTGCCTACTGACCTAATACGTAAACATTATGGGAAAAGCGCTAGCCAGACGGGATTTAAACTTTGTTGACTGAAGACCCAAGTTTGTTTTGAAGACGAAAAACGTACCAAGCACAATGTTCTCTCCGCATTCCTGATTTCGAACACACACAGCGTTCTGCGTGGTTTTGTGGCTGCTGAAACGAAAGCTGCTGCTCTCCATATGTTTTTTCCGTCGTCTCTGGGCGCTTTCACATGTAAATTGCGTGAGCTTATTTCGTCCATGAGATCGAAATACTTGAAAAAACACATACATTTACCCGTCCATAGACCCTCCCCTTGAAGAAAAAAACAAAAGTGGTTAAAAGTGGACAATAGAGATGGGATTAAACCACCTGGGGCCTCTTGTATAAAACTTTCCGTAGTTTTCATCCTAAACCTGTGCAAAATTCCCTTTATAAAAGCCAGTCAGCGGAAGATTGTGCAGACATGCAACTCCACCCCGTCTCCTCCATGAAATAACCATATATGGAGTTTACAATGCCCAGTTTAACCATGCATAACGTCATCTGCATATAATTTCCATTCATATTCCTATCCACGTGATACCATGTTTAACACAAGACATTATGAAAATATGAGATACTGACTATGTTACGTCAGATTACATCCCTAAAAATCATTCAGTAACCATGCCATGTTGTTTTAGAATAAATAAATCAACATTGTATAAAATACATTACATAGAAAGGTTTCAGTGTAGAGTTATTCTCAATCTATTCCACTGGCCAAATAGTATTTATTTAGTATTTAATTACTTTAAACAAATTAAATGTATGCAATTTTGCCTATAATTTTATGATGTTTGTTTATATATTTTTAATGGAAAAGATAGGCCTTGTTTGCAGTGTAAATAATTGTCTGTCACAGCGCATCACTGACAAAACTTTTTAAAAATAATGTGCATCTACCGTTTCCTACTGTCTGTCTGTGCACAACAACTACTGCGTCATCGGACCAATTCAAACCGGCCAATGTCCACTACAAATAGCCTATTTCTATTTAAATTCATATGAAAATGTTGTCCCTTCTGAATAATGATTTCATGAAATTTCAGTGCTTAACTCCATTAATGAGAGTGACATATTTAATTTAAATGTGTATATCAATCAAATGTAAAACAGTTTAAATCATTGTTTACTTTGCTCACTTAAGTGAAAAAGTGCGTGCGCACGGTCTAGAGTGTCCCTGCGGCGTGCACATATTTACAGCTAGTTTATATATTTATTTATAAATCCCGATATGTGCATGGAAAATTGTGTACGCACATTTCAATGGCTTTTTTGTGCGTACCCAACGTTTATACATCAGGCCCCTGGTGTAAATGGGAATGTGTCTCCCTCGCCGTGTGATCCTATCGACCAAAACGCATCTTAATATCAGGTGTAAACAGGGCCTGAGATGCACTCAGAGATTTTGTTTGGATTTATTTTTCTCTATGTTAATTATTCTCATCTTAAACAGGACAAAACACAGAAAAACTCCTGGTGAAGCGACTGAGATCCATATGACACACTATTATAAAGATGGCATGTATTAAAGTGGAGAGTGAAGACATGAAGATTGAAGAAACATTCAGTGTGAAACAAGAAGATACCGAGGAACAAATAAATATGACGATTATTAAAGAGGAGAATGAAGACATGAAGACTGAAGAAATATTCAGAGTAAAACAAGAAGAAACTGAGGAGCAAAGAGGTTGGTTTCATTCTCAAAGCTGAACTCAGTCATTTTATCCTGTTTAAAATGTCCAGCTCTACAGAAATTAATGATATTTTTGAAGAATGCCATATGATTGTCCCAATTAAAGAGGTTTTATTTGACATGGAGCAGATCGCCTCGCGGACAGATATGTTGAGATCACATGACCAGATTATTAAACTGCCTTGACGTGCATCTATGTAGCGACTTTGTCATGTTCTAATTTAAATCTAATTTATTTGCTTTGTTGGCTGCTGCAGAACAAGGAACAAAACAAGGAAGATCACATTGGATAAGAAATGCAATCTTTTTGGCCAATGAGGTGTGTGGATTGATTTTGCCTCCAGGAGTTACAGGCCACTCTACTAAGTAACTCCTGGAGGTTTAATTCCGGGTGCTGCTTTAAGAGAATCTTTGTAGGACATCTGTGTGGTGGCAGGCTAGTCCTCTTTGCACACTTTTGTCAGAATTTTCTATTTAAATATGGATTTTACTCCTGGTTATCAGGTTTTATCTGTGTGAACAGTGGTTGTTCATATATATGTTGGTCTGTGCTGTGGCACGGGTTAGTTAAATAGCAGTCCCTTTTTGCATGGCATGGTTCAATACCATTCCCAGAGAGTTTGAAACTTTTTCAAATTGTGAGGAATTACACAGAAAGCAAAAGAGCACAAGTAAAGAGCACTCATTTTATTATCATTGAAGCTGTTGGTCAGTTCAGAATGATACTATAGAAGAACAATGGCATATGTAATAAGAGTAGAATATTACAATTTTCCCTATAAAAATTAGGTTGCTGTTTAAATTTAATTTTATCTGCATCTCAACTCAAGCTCAGTGCTTTAGTGTCAAATGTGTATTTCCAAGAAAATAAACGTGTAATAATATTAGCACCTATGCAAAACAATAGTAATTTTATGATTGAATTGCTTTTATGATTAACAAATCAGGTGCTGACACCACCATCTGTAGAACTTAGTTGCACTGCTTTCAAATGTTAGTCTAGAGCCCTGGCCTCCAGGAACAGGGTTGGAAAACACTGGTTTAAGTGCTAGAGCGAGCCCATCTCTGGCTCAGCACTAGTCAAAGTGAAAAATAGATTTGAATTTAGTAATTCATAACATTATGCACTGAATGTTCTGATCATAGTGGTGTGATTTTACTCTCCAGGGAGCAGCCTAGAGTGATCACACCAGTGTGATCCTACATGTCAAAGGGTAATGAGAAAGACGTACAGTCTCTGCTACAATGGGGGTTAAACATCAAAGTACCGCAAGAGCGATTGAAAACCATACGGAGCGTCTGCTCTCTAATCTCTCTCGCTGTATTTGGATTTCATTCATTGATCGGTCTGTGCAGCGCCGGTTTAAGTCGAACAAGCCTAAAGTTTCCACCCTCAGCGAGTTGTACACTATCTGCCATTCTTTCTGTTCTTGAACAGCTGTAGTGTTCAAGCAGTCCCAGTGTTCCGTTGTTGGATGTAAGAGTGAACATATGAGTCTTCATTTTCTCCCATCATCCGAGCCACTGAGGATGCAGTGGATTAGTTTTATTTTTGAAGGTAATAATTAGTAATATTTTAATAATATCAAATTTAATTATAAATAGTTTGAATTAAACTATATCTGTTCTATCTCAATGCAGCATGCATTCTCTGGCTCCGTAGGCATCATTGTCCGACTCTAGTTCGAACTGAACACCGCTAGTACAATTTCTGCAATTTATTTTGTATGAGATTGTCCTGTTTTGTTGCCACTGGAGCATGAGCTCTTCACACAGAAACAGCTCACCCCCCAAAAATGGCAATTTTAACATGCTATAAAAAATTATCTGTGGAGTATTTTGAGCTAAAACTTCACATATACACTCTGGGGACATCAGAGACTTATTTCACATCTTGTAAAAAGTAGCATAATAGGTTTCCTTTAATGTCTCATACCCTGTTGGGATAAAAATGCAGAAACGTGGTGGATCTGTTAATGTCTCATTCCCCACCTTGCAAGCACAAACCTTGCAAGAATCGGAAATGAGTTAGTTTCCCATAGACTGGAGTGAGACCATAGACATCTCTCAAACTGTCGCAACCTTTTTTGGCATGACCTATGCCTGTAGTGCCTTAGCCAAGTGAAGCAGCAGTGTGGAGCACACATGAACCGAACATCTCTTCCGCTTTACCAGTTTATTTTAAAGCACGAAATAAACATGAATGAACATCAGAAGGTATGTTACAGTACAACTTGTAGTTACAAAATTTAAAAAGTGATAAAAAATGGGGCCAGATTAAACTGTGTGAGGTTGGGAGTGTTTAAAAATAATGTATTACAGTATACATGTAATAATGGTCTGTTCTATTTGCAGCGCGTTTCTGTATTTGGTTGTGTTGTGAGTATTTGGAGCACACGTGTGTTGTGAAACTGATGAAGATGTTTTCTGAATTTGCGGGTGTTTTTCTATTTGCATGTGTTTTCTTCAGTTGCAGTGCGTTGAGCTCTCTCGGCCACCGTATGGCTAAAACAACATTTACACATTAAAACTCTAATGCACATAAAACTATTATAATATATAGAGCAGGGTAGAACATATGGGGCCTGTCATAAATCTGTGGCCCTGGATTGTTCTGGAATATTCTGTTAACTATACTGAAAATAAATGAGAGAACACTATATTTTAGACCTAAATGGCAGTTTCGAGATTGGTCTATAATTAACCAGTTATCCTGGGTCAAGCGGCTTTTTTAAATAAGGGGCATAGTAACTACCAGCAGGATTTTGGGACGTGTCCTAAAGAAAGCAAAGAGTTATGAATATTGAGAAAAGGTTCTGAGATTACAGGTCGGACCTCTTTCAGTAGTTTAGTGGGTATAGGACTAGTGATCGACCGATGTATCGGTTTACCGATATGTTCCCCGATATTTAAGCATTTTCCCATAATCGGGTATCGGTTTTGTAATATTGGATTCGCCGATAAACGGCGCCATCTTGTGGCCGTTTTGAGAATTCCGCCATTGCAGCCCGCATCTGAGTAGATCAGTCAACAACAACTCTGTGCACAGGTAAAGTATATGTTCTGCTTGCTTTGCTTTAATTATTCAACTTTATTTAACATAACTGAAATGCAGAAATGAGATTTGAGACAAATGCCTGATATAGTTTATTTATGCAGCTTGGTTCTAAAAAATTGAGACAAACTCATGGAGTCACGTAGCATAATCCGTCATGTCCTGCCCCAATAAAGACGTAACTTTACATGAATTAAATAAAACAGACATGAATGAGTGCATGTTGAAAATAAAAGCGCTGAATATAATTCTCTATCTGTTGTATTTGATCATCATTAATCTAGGAAAAAAAGTTCGTTCGCTGAGCACTCACTGGGTTGATGATCAGGAATGCTCAAGCACGGCCACTGAATGAAACTTTTGACAAGATTATCTCGTTTAAACACCCTAGATTATATTATAATTTACTACATAGCAATTATTTCGCTAATACACATCTAAATATACCGCTTTGTGGAAATTATTTATTATCTCCACGCGCGATCGTGGTGTAAGTTATAGTTCTGTGTAAATGCAAACAGCACTTTGTCAGTTGGCATTTCATGATCTAGATTCAATCTAGATCATGAAATGCCAACTGACAAAGTGCTGTTTATATAGTCTTGAAAAAAAATGTTTGTTCATATTGCTGAGCACTCACTGGGTTGATGAACAGGAATGCTCAAGCACGGCCACTGAATGAAACTTTTGACAAGATTATCTCGTTTAAACACCCTAAATTATATTATCATTTACTACATAACCATTATTTCGCTAATACAAATCTAAATAAATACCGCTCTGTGGAAATTAATTATTTATTATCTCCACGCGCGATCGCGGTTGAGTAGCCTAAGTTATAGTTCTGTGTAAATGCATAGATAAACAGCACTTTGTCAGAAAGCATTTCATGATCTAGAGTAGACCGACAAAAACATTATTAATAATTAATAACATACTAGTTGGAAAATGCAGTGATGTATATGCTGTTTTGTTTGTTACTTTTCTGACGATGTTATATTCCAGCTAATATTATTCAGTGAATTAATATTACCCAGTGAATTATTCCTCACTCTTTAAACCTATTAAACGGCACATAAACCTTCTAAAACTGTTTAAAATGAATTACATTAATAAATAAATATCGGTTCTGCATATCGGTTATCGGACACATAAACATGCGAATAATCGGTATCGGTTATAAAAAATCAATATCGGTCGATCACTATATAGGACCTAACATACCTGTTGTTTGTTTTGATGCTTTAAATGCTTGGATGTCTGTTTGGATGTCTGTTAACTTGTATTTGTGTCTTTATGCCTTAGACCCGATGGCACTGAAAGTGGAGAGTCAAGAACTAAATGAAATGGAAGAGAAAGATCAGTATGGGAAACGTGATGGTTTCATAACTGGAAAAAAATTTGCTTGTTCACAGACTGAAAATACTTCCTCACAAAAAAGAGCTCATAAGACTGGAACTAAAAGTTATTTCACTTGCCAACAGTGTGGAAAGAGTTTCATCCTAAAAGGACATCTTAAAGTCCACATGAAAATTCACACTGGAGAGAAGCCTTACACCTGCCAACAGTGTGGAAAGAGTTTTACTGAAAAAGGACATCTTAAAGGCCACATGAGAATTCACACTGGAGAGAAGCCTTTTATCTGCAAATTGTGTGGAAGAGCTTTACTGAAAAAGGACATCTTAAAGTCCACATGAGAATTCACACTGGAGAGAAGCCTTACACCTGCCAACAGTGTGGAAAGAGTTTCACTCAAAGAGGAAGTCTTACAGCCCACATGAGAATTCACAATGGAGAGAAGCCTTTCACCTGCAAACTGTGTGGAAAGAGCGTCTCAACAGAACTAAACCTTAAGTATCACATGAACATTCACACCGGAGAGAAGCCGTTCACATGTGATCAGTGTGGAAAGAATTTTAAATGTAAATTAACCCTTAATTACCACTTAAGAATTCACTCAAGAGAAAACTGTTTTGTATGTAATCAGTGTGGAAAGAGTTTCTCAGACATGAACTGCCTTAACAGGCATGTAAAAATTCACTCTGGAGTGAAGTCTTTCACCTGCCAACAGTGTGGTAATAGTTTCTCTGAAAAAAGACGCCTTAAAGTCCACATGAGAATTCACACTGGAGAGAAGCCTTACACCTGCTCTCAGTGCGGCATGAAATTCATATATATACTAACTCTGGATTCCCACATGAGAGTTCACACTGGAGAGAGCCCTTACACCTGCAAACTGTGTGGGAAGAGCTTCTCATGAAGAGGAAATCTCAATTATCACATGAGAGCTCACACGGGAGAAAAGCCATTCACATGTGATCAGTGTGGAAAGAGTTTCACCCGTAAACTAACTCTTAAACACAGTTATAAGGAAAGTCCAGATTATAAAACATTTAGCATTATGCAAAATAGCCAAGTTCCATCTACAGAAACAGCAACTGCTGAGACAGCTGCAATCAATTAATCAGTTGTCACCTGTGAACCTGTTGTCCCCAGTGCATCAGTTGCCATCAATGAACCAGTTGCCACCAGTGAACCAATTCTTCCCAGTGCAGTAGTTGCCTTTAAGCAGTAACAACAGTGAAAATGTGCCTGTTCTCTGCACTGCAAGTTGCACTTGACAAAGAATTCTGAAAATGAAAACAAAATATATTTGAATTTTAATGTAAATAAAGGGATAACAACACTTTACTGAAAGTGGCATAAGTCCGTTGTGGTAATGTGGGCATGATAGAACTGATTAAATTAACAATTAATGTATTATTTGGATTATGACTATATTACTTATGAAATAGGCTAATGTAAGAAGCATGCTAAAAAAGGTCAACAATATGTTATTGTATTGTTCAAGCATTAAAACACTATAAGGCTAACATAAAACAAATTAGGCTAATAAGCAACCGATAACATCAGCAAAATAATATTAATATTAACAACATTCATAATAATGAATAATATTAACAATGACTTTGAATACAAAAAATCAATTCCAGCTTGCCTTTATGCTGTACTGCCAAAGATAAGTGGTTGCAGACATGATTCTCCACCACGTGAAGTTCCGTGGTGTGTTTAAACACTTTTGGTCCGCAGAACGGGCAATGATAATTATCTTCTTCTCCCCTTTCTCCCCTTCAGATCTACGCACGCAAGGTATTCTATTCATCTTTTTTGGACTAGTGTCTGGCACTACGCTTTTCCATTCTCTCCACTTAATTTTATTTTCATGGGAAATATGAACCGTTGTCCATCATTTGGCAATTGGTGATAAGAAAAATGTCACATCACAGTATTGGAAACGTTTACATTTTAAACCATGAAGACGAGCAATCTCACACAAGCAATGTGCAAACTTTGCGTGAGAGTTATGCTTGTGAAGAAGTCTCAAACCCCAGTCAATTATTCACCTCAGAAAATAATTAAGTAAAAACTGACAAGCTTTTGGTGCATATTCTCTCAGAGACAACAAGAGATAAATCCTACTTGAACTTATGCTGATATAGCGGTAGGCTACATAACTGTCTTCATTAATTTTCTTAATATCTCTGTTGTGGCCCATAGTCTATATGTAGTATAAAAAAAAAACTTGAGTATTTCGTGTTAAACAAATTTTTTAAATAAAGCTAGTCTTAATATTCATTGATGACTGATTATTGCAGGTAATATATAGAATGTTTTTATAGACATATTATAGACCAGGGGTGCCCAACCCTGTTCCTGCCGATCGACTGTCCTGCACAGTTCATCTCCAACCCTAATCAAACACACCACCTGCCTTTAATTTTCAAGCAATCCTGAAGACATTAATTGGTTGCTTCAGGTGTGGAGATAAACTCTGCAGGACAGTCGATCAGCAGGAGCAGGGTTGGGCACCCCTGTTATAGACTGTTAATAATTTTAATTATAGGTCTATAATTCATTGTAAAATCAACCTAAATCATTTTCAGTGAGGAGTAAACTAATCTATCTGTCACAGTGAGGCTCTGTGACTAGAGACTCTTATTTTGTAAAATGACTCTTATTATGACACTGGACTGAGAACATACATGCATACATACACTTTTCATACTAACATAACATTATCTGTTTTGCGCAAAGTTTTAACAACAGTTAGTTAACACAGATGTGTGTGTCACTGATTGTTTATTGTTAAGTGTTGTTCCTGTCCTCACCATGCCCTTTTTCTTTAGTTTAACATTTAGTGAGTCATTATTTTCACTATGTGGATTTATATATTGTGTTATGTTAAGTAGTGATGGCAATTTCAAAACACTGCTTCATGAAGCTTCGAAACATTTACAAATCTTTTGTTCCGAATTAATGGTTCGGAGCGTGTATCAAACTGCCAGAGTCACGTGATTTCAGTAAACAAGGCTTCATTACGTCATAATGGTTTCGAAAACACTTCTCAATGTTTTTTCAATGGTTCACCGCTGGGGGTGATGATCTGTCAACTCATGAATCATGAGGAGTCACTGAGAACCAATGACCAAGTGTCTGTGGGTTTTACCTGATTTCTGATCAGTTTTATACATTTGTAGACATTTTAATTAGACATTAGTATAATTAAAATGAATAATGGTAGTTAATAGTCTCTTATTGGCCTGTTTAGCTGAGCCATTCATAGAACAAACAAAACAAATCCTGACAATTGATAAAAGAACATATAGACACTTGATAATCTTATAAGATAATTGCATTTGAAAGATTTTACTTTCAATAAAAAAAAATTGCAATTACAATAGATTTGTAAAAGGTGTTATGCATGGTTGGCCTGGGTTTATGTTGCATTTACACTGTTCTGACCATTAGGGGTCACCGTGGAGACTGGTGTCGGATTGTTTCGAAGCCTCGACACAATACGGCACATTTGCTTTAACTGTTTCAGTGTTACATGAAGCCTTGATCTGCCCACCACTAGTGTTAAAGGTTAGTTCACCCAAAAATGAAAATTCTGTCAGTAATTACTCACACTCATGTTGTTCCAAAAAGTAAGACTTTTGTTGATCTTCGGAACACAAATGAACAAATTAAGACTTTGTTAAAATATTCTAAGTATATTCAGATTTCATCAAAAATATCTTAATTTGTGTTCCGAAGATGAACGAAAGACACACGGGGTTGGAACAACATGAGGGTAAGTAATTACTGACAGAATTTTCATTTTTGGGTGAACTAACCCTTTAAGAAGTGAAACAAGACCAGTAACCATGTTAAATGTTTATTGTTTTCAGTTAACCACTTACATAATATAGTCATACTTGCATACTGGAACATTTTCCCATACCAAACAGACAAAACCAGGTCACAGTAACTGCCACCATTTTTTAAATATTTCTTTCCCGCCAATAGAAGGCACAGTTAATTATTCTCATGTGTGAGGGGGAGATTGGTGTTCTGTTTGATT
Source organism: Squalius cephalus (assembly GCF_949319135.1). NCBI lineage: Eukaryota > Metazoa > Chordata > Actinopteri > Cypriniformes > Leuciscidae > Squalius > Squalius cephalus. The sequence continues at coordinate 24,566,372 of NC_137125.1, forward strand.
CTTTGTTAAACATTAATAACTAATTGAGTTTGTTTTGTTTCCAGTATTTATATATTTTTGTATTATAAGTGTCTCTTTGTTACTCTTAAATCACATTTTTTGTCTTTCTTAAATTTCTTTATTACCTTTGATTACTAAATGGTTTAGTCCAGGTAGGAGGGGCTTGGCCTTTTTAAGAGGGCCTCTCAGAGTTGTTTGGAAGCTCGTAGAGTGAGTTGGTTTGTAGTTGTTGCTCAGTTTTGGGTCAATTTATTGGCATAGACAAAAGTTTGTTTGCGAATAACTTTGAAGAGTTTATTTTATTTTTGTTTGTTCTGTCTTTTTTTGGATTTTCACTGTAAATACCATTTGCACTCTATTGGAAAACCTTTATTTTTTTCACTTATTGGAATATATATTGAACTTTTGATGTCATCATGTCATCATTTTCACGCCTCCATATGCCGGTACATTCAGAGCAGTGGTACTGCTCAGTGATGCGCGGGTTGATCCGAAATGAGCGGATGCCTGCGGTCACCCGCGGTTACCCGCGGTTACGAGTCATCCAAAAATATTTTTAATGATATTCGGGTCGCGGTCGGTCGGGTCGTTTGAAATAAAGATGCCAATTAAACCTTTGTCATTTATATAGTTCTAGACACAATTTTCTATGAATACGTTTTAAATTTAATTTACACTTTTGATACACACTATTGGCTGAATAACTGGCGCGAAGATGACGCACGAGCTCAGTCTGCAGGTAGAGATGGAGGCGGCAAGAGAAAATAGGTGAAGACTGGGGAGTGGAAGCTCCGCAAATACACAAATAGAAAGAGCAAAGTGTGGGAGACATTTGCCGAAATAATGAAAGATGATGACCAAAGTGCTGGCTTTGTCATGTGTAGGCTACTTCTTGCGATGCTATTTACACATTTGATAACCACAAAACTGCCACGACCAACCAGGCACGGCGCCAGGATTCCAGTTTTGGATAAGCCAGACCAATTGTGGGTGGGCCTTAAATTAAAAACGTTAAATAAAATAAAAATAAAAAAACGTTATCCAATCACTGCTTAACCTAATAAAAAAAAATATTGACTAATATAGCCTACTGTTATATTATCTGTGCGTATACATAATATAGATTTTAATAGCTTGATGCTCTTTAAATATTGTGTTGCATTGTAAAAGTAAATCCTCGATCGCTCTCCATGGTTCTGACCACAGAAGAGAGCTTTGGAATCTCCATTATGCATATACCTGGGCTGCATTTTCCGATAACATTGTCTCTTAGTGCGCTGCGATAACTTAACTAAAGGTATACTACCAGTAAAGGTATATCATTGCTAGGCGTCTTCAGGGCTATCATCCACTCGTGAGGCAGAGGCGCTGAGAGGCAGAGGCGCTGACGCCCTCCTAGCAACGGCGCTGTTTTTGGTAAAACATGATTTTGACGACTTCATTAAGTTTTGTTTTATAGAAAACTCTTTTAAAAGATTTTCGTTTTGTAAAAATTGTATCTTAATTTTGATCAATGTTTTATCAATCAATTGCCCGTATTTATTAAATAAGAAGCAAATATATAGCAGACAAAATAAGGCGCCGGTACGCGATCACTGCATGTGAACTGGAGGGCGCCGAAACTCAGCTTGTGCCTCACAGATTTGATAAATATAGGCTATATATTACAGAAAGCTTGAAATGTCTACTTTTAAACGAAAATATTCAAACCAAAATAAATAGGCTATACTCTCTGATTATGTAGGCTAATGTGCATTTCTCTCTGGCGTTCATGGCGAGTCCGCAATCTCCGCATTGTCAACTTCATCTTTGCAGCGACACAGAAAACACCAGTTTATTACTAAACAATTAAATGTCTCCTTGCTAATTTAGACACATTCATAATCATTACTTTAACCGGTTCTTTGTGGCAAGCTTTATGTGTGCGGTCATTACGCTTATTCCTGTAGGCTAGCCTATTTAAGTAATTAATTTAATATAAAGGGGCGATTTGTCCACGAATGGCTTAAATGAACAACTAGTCGACTAGAAAAAAAATTAGTCGGAGGCAGCCCTTATTCCACATATTTTCGAACCAGCAGGCCATCTGGGTTGGGCGAGCGACCGTGAGCGGAGCGGAATATTCAGAAATGCGCTCTCCGCTCACGAGCTCTGATCGGAACAAACCCGAACCTCACTGTCTGCTGAACTTGCGCAGAAACATCAAAATAGACATAGCCAGCAAAATTGTTTTTAAAACTAAACATTTTGACTATTTTAGTAGGCTACAAATTATGAGCTTATATTGACGATTTTTTATAATTCTTGACAAAATTAGAATATTAAGTTATATTAAGACGCTACGATGAGCATTATAGCTACTTTTAAAAAAATGCGGGTCAGGAAGCGGGTCGGGTACAATATTTTCTTTTTCGTTTTTTGCGGTCCGAGTTGCGGGCGGGTTAGTTGAAAACGTCGGTCGGGTGCGGTTTGTTTATACATTGACCCGCGCATCACTGGTACTGCTACTGTTTGAAACATCTTTGGGGCCCTCTTTGTGGCAGTTGGCACACTCCTGACTCTATTACACTATCTAATCTTAATTTAAGGAAAATAAATATTCAAAAGTAAAAAACAATAATTTAGGGATATTTACATGACTTTCATGAAGGCAGATAAAACTTAAATAAGGTTTTGATACATTAACATGGCATTTATATGGGCAAATAAATGTTCTCAAATAAAAGAACAGTCATTAAATGTTCTAAAATAAATAATAATTATAAAGGACCATTTATATAACCGTTATGTAGGCAGGTAAACCTTTTGAAATAAAGAACAATAATTTTGGAATAATTACATGGCCTTTATTAAATGCAATTAAATATTCATTAAAGGGATACTTCACCGATTAGCGTTAAACTTTGTATCAGTAGAAACCCGGTAGTATTTTCGAATGACCATGCTTCCCTCCCTCATGTCCCCCTGAGACAAGAGATTTCTGTATTGTGTGTCTAGAAAAAAAAAAACTCAGATGACACAAAAATCGTCCTTTTGCGCCATCGGAGGCTTTTTTGTCCAGAGGCTAGAGACCACAGCCAGTATTAGGAGCTAGTTCCGCATGTTGTCAACCCGCCCATAGGGGGTGGGATCTCACGATAAAACAGCGTCTTTTCAGTTTCGAGTCAACTAGTGGCCTAGTTGTATCATTTCTTCCAATACTGCCCTCTGTAACTGGTAGGCGTGGCTTGGGAGTGGCCTCGTAGGGCAGCGAAGCAAGTGCATTCTGGGAGTTGTTGTCTTTCATTCACATGAGCCAAAAATACATTTTTCTGGCTTTTCTCAGTCTAGAAGGCACCAACTTCTAAAATAATTTCACATTTCTACTACATAATATGACCCAATTAAAATTTCCAGCGGTGAAATATCCCTTTAATAGAAAGAAACAAAGGACATTTACAAATAAATAGTTATTTACAGCGAAAGCTTTTCTTCATTTCTTCTCTCCTGCAGCCACTCTTCCACAGGCTTTCCCTCTGCTGTGGCACAGAAGAAGAAGCTGCCCACCCTGGTGTGCCCAAACTCTTTTTTTCTGGGCTGCCCACATCGACTGCATGTGTAATCGTACATGTTGCTGTGGAGGGTGCAGCCCTTGCTTCTGAGCTAAAAACTCTTCTGCCTTCCTCCACAAAGTTGTTTTGCTCAAGGATGTTCCTGTCGGTGGAGGAGAGAAGGCAGCTGGCGGTGGAGCAGAGAGAGCGGGTGCTGATGCGGGGGGAGGACGGCGCTGCCCACGTCGTATGGCCTGACCTCACAGGTCAGGGTTTACGGTAAAGGGGAAAGGTGGAAGTGCTGATTGAGGTGCAGCGGGCACTGACGTCTTCTGCTTGGCTACAGGAAGCAGGGTGTGAGACACCACGCTGATCTGAGGTAAGGGCACACTCAGAGCCAGCATATCTGCTTCCTGTAGTTGTTGTACCTGTTTAAAATGGCACAATTAATAGGATGAACAGAATATGAGAATTGTAAAATTCCTTTTATAGCTGGGTTTAAAATGAAACTACTTACCAGACAGAAAGCGTCCTCTGATTGACCTCAAACATCTGAATCCTTGCCCGTCTCTTCAGTGCTGGACAGTTTCCCACCAGCCTCTGTATGGCCTGGTAGTCTTGTAGAATGGCAGCCCAGCGGTTAAATGAAACGCCCCACTTCACCTTCCCCGCTGGATGAATGAATGGATGAACCTCCCCCTAAAGGGCCTATCAGCTGAATAGGACTGTGAGGGAACTAGAAGAAAGAATGTTAGGAGATTTAAAGTTTTTTTTTTTTTTTTTTTTTTTTTTTTTTATTTACAACACAACATAATCCAAATATACATAAGGGTAAAAAGGCACATTATTAAGTGCACTGATCTAAACCCAAGAGACTTGAACAGCCACACACCTTTGGGCCATTCCTGAAACAGTTCCTGTTCAACATACCTCTCGTTTCAAAGGTGTTTGCTTTTTCTTTTGCCAAAAACTACCATGTTCATGTAGAATATCAGTCCAGTGTAGCTTGCTGATGTTGGTACAGCGCTCTCAGAGAAATACAGTTTGTAGAGACTTGAGTCAGCAGGACTCATCAGTGACATCTGGTCCCTGTATAAAAAACAAACAACAAAAATAACTGTGAACTAGGTATGGGTGATATATTATCATTTGCGATATACTGGTAAAAATTCTCCTTACGATAAGAATTAGTCTGCCCGCGATAATAACGATAAAGCCTAGTTGATGACATATTTCTGTTTGGGACCCATTCGTAGCTTGCGTGCAATGCAAAAACAAATATGTCGGAAGGCGGATGTGAAGCTGAGGTGGAGTTTGAGAGTTTTAGCTCTCCGTGAAGTGCACTATTTCAGTTAATATCAGTGGATGCAGTGTATTTGATTTTGACGCACAGTAAACACTAGTGTGAGGCGCCGTTGCTTTGCTGAGAGCGCTCAGTGTTTCTCACATACACAAAAAGAGAGCATGAGAGTTTATTTATACATGGTTACCAAGTTTTAGTTATACTTACTTAAGTTCTATCATTAAATAATGCTTGATTATTTGCACTCTTGTAATTTTGTGAAGACATGGTAGGAAATGTAACTTTTGCTGTGTGCACTATATTTTGCCACTGTTTGCACCATGAGAGTATGAATAAATACAGAATCTGTTTTAACATTTCAAACTTGTAAGTGATTTGAATTACTATTGTGTGTAATTAAGGGAGCAACTAGGGCTGCACGGTTTAAGGGGAAAAAAAAATGTGATTTTTCTGGTTAAACTTTTTTTTGGGGGGGGGGGGGGGGGGGATGCAGGCGCCTATATTAGAAAGGAACACTTCAGTACACTAAAGAAAAATATATGGATTATCATATGTATTGTCTCCATCATGTTTAGTCGTATTGAGTTCAAGGACTTTTAGTTTGTTTTCATTCAGCATGTCTGTTTCTTTGTCTTTGTTTTCCCACCACTGATCAGTCACCATGGACACCTACACAATCACCACAACTGTTCGTCATTGTCTCATCATCACTGTGCATTTAAGTTCCTCTTGAGTTCTCATTCATTGTCCGATATTATTCGTGTTACATGTTTACACGCTGTCTCGCATGTTGGCTGTATATTTTGATCTAGTGACAGTAAATAAACCCTGTTATGTACATCATCTTCGTCTTTCGTGGATTTGAGCGTTACATGTATACTTCCGATGTTTTACATTTTTACCCAAAATAGGGTGGTGTGAGCATTATTAAAGCACTATAAACAAATGCAATGTATGTTTCATTCATACTGGAAGCCGGAGGGTGCCCTCACGCAGAAAGTCAAAATATACCTCACATAAGTAATGTGACATGACTTTCCAGGAAATCCCTAATATGTACGAAGGCATCCAGCTATGAGATATCGCTGTAGCTGAATAAAAAAAAAGAGACAGAAACACTCTGACTTATAAATAAATGTATGAAGACAAACACATGACTGTGACAATATATGTGTGCCAAGCAGGACAAGGCAGAGAGCTGTGGGAACGAGCGGGCCCCGGTGGCTCTACATTTGAGCAGATATCCACAAACATGGTATTTGACAGTAAACACTGGTCTAAACATTCTAAAATTCATCATGTTAGTGTAAACACTCATATTACTTTTATATCATGTTGCATTTTATATTATCGAGTAGGGCTGGGTAAAAAATATAGATTTCTCGATTTTAATTAATTCTCATTTTTACGAACCAATATCGATTCTTAAATCCCAAGAATCAATTAGTCATCCTGTTTTCAGTTGATTAATGAATGGAACATTGTAGTGCGGATTCCATCCAATAAATCGCAATAATCTTTGTGCTTTGTTACTATTGATATGAAACAAAGTCTCAGATTTTAAATTACGTCAATTTTCTTATGAAATTCAAAAACATAAATACCGTTTTGGTGCTGTGGTGTGAGATCGCTCTGGCGCAGCTCAGCTCAAGAAAAGCAGCAGCGTGGAGCGCACATGATCTTCTCTTCCGCCTTAATAATACCAGTTACAGCGCAAAATAAACATCTGAAAGTGTGTTAAAAGATTGTTTCTCAAAAGATTGTTTCTCAAGGAAACAATTGTTTTCCTTGAGAAAATTTGCCATGTATTGTACCTGATATCCAAAATAATCAATATTGAATCGAATCGAATCAGAATTGAAATCGAATTGCAAGCTTGTGAATCGAAATCGAATCGAATTGTGAAATCTGTCTCAATACCCAGCCCTATTATAGAGCATAAAAACATCCTTGTGTTATACATTTATATTTGTTTAGCATTGAAAGTTTGCTTACCTAACTTTATTTCATATGTCAACATGTTTCCATTTATATTTACACATTTTAGTCTAGCAATAGTTTAACTAGTAAACTGTTCAAGTTTATTTAACAAGAACACGTTACCAAATGTAAGTGAGAATAAGTTACCTCCACTGGATCAATAGCATTCTTCTTCTTCTGAGGTAAATTCAAGGCTTATTCCTCACAGCACATCTTCTCCCAAACTTGATGAAAAGCAGAGGAATGATGAAGCTTGATGCTTTGTTTATCGAGGTGATGGGGGGCATCACATGGCTAATGTGGACGATTACCGTATGAATAGATTGCACTGCGCATGGGTGTGTTCACATTAAAACATTGCACCTCTTGTTGGTTTCATATTGATTACATAAACAGAGAATATTTGTTGTCTATATGACTTCCTTTAAATGCAGACACTTCAAGCTTTCTAAAGACATATCTCTCATGTCTCTTTAGCAAGTATTCGCTGAGTTTCAGTTCATTTTTGTGATGCGTTTGAGAAAGAAGTTCATAGAGACTGAGAAGGCATAATGTGCACACTATTTGTTTTCTTTATTTTACAAAAGCACAAAGTTTTGTTATTGTGTGTGTATGCAAATAAAAATAGACCCTTTACAGATTCAAATGATTTATAACTTGTTTCTGTATGACAAAGTTCTTTCACCGTTATCAGGAAAAATTTATTGCTGATACCTAAGGGTTAAAACACTTTCCACACAGAACACGCATAGGGTCTCGCATCTGCATGACTTTTCAGGTGTATCTGTAAGTCTGATGTCAAAATATTTTTTATTACACTGATCAAAATTAAATGATCTCCCTCCAGTGAATGTGTAATATGAAACTGCTCTATTTTGTAAACATCTTGCTACACTGAGGGACACATCAATTTATTTCCAGAATGAGTTTGCAAATGTTGTTTTAGGTCTCTTTGATGTGTGAAAAACTTTTCACACTGAAGACATGCAAAAGGCTTCCCTCCAGTGTGTGTTTTCATGTGGACATTAAGGGTTGGTCTGTGTGTAAAACTCTTTCCACATTGAGGGCATGTGTAAGGCTTTTCTCCAGTGTGAGTTCTCATGTGGCTTTTAAGGCTTCCTTTTCGATAGAAACTTTTTCCACACTCTTGACAGGTGTAGTGGCTCTCTCCAGTGTGAATTCTCATGTGGACTGTAAGGTTTCCTTTTCGGCTGAAACGTATTCCACACAGTTTGCAGCTGTAAGGCTTCTCTCCAGTGTGAGTTCGCATGTGTGCATTAAGGGTTGGCTTATGTGAAAAACTCTTTTCACATTGATGGCAGGTGTAAGGCTTCTCTCCAGTGTGAATTCTCATGTGGCTCCTAAGACTTCCTTTTCGAATGAAACTGTTTCCACACTCTTGGCAGGCAAAAGGCTTCTCTCCAGTGTGAATTCTCATGTGGACTTTAAGGCTTCCTTTTTCAGTGAAACTTATTCCACACTGTTGGCAGGTGTTAGGCTTCTCTCCAGTTTGAGTTCTCATGTGAACTTCAAGATTTCCTTGTTGATCAAAACTCTTTCCATACTGAAAGCAGGTCTGTGAGCAACTAGTAGATTTTTTTTCAGTTTTACAATCATAATGTTCATCATAATGATCTTTCATTTCCATCCCATTCAGTTCTTGACTCTCCTCTTTTAGCCCCATCCAGTCTAAAGTGAACAGAGACAAATACAAGTTAGCCTCAGTTTAATGTCACAAAGCAACAGACATCAAAACATTTATGGAGTTTTTTCACTGGGCTGTGGTCTAAGTCCGAGCGCGATTGTTCCTGCCGCCCCCTGCAGTGTTGGTCTGGTTTCACACTCAACTTGACTCTATCGAACCCATTTGCGTTCATCTTACGGAGCCATTTTACAACTTTACAGCAGAAAAAAATGTTTACAGCCTGGTGCAAAAAGTTTTGGTCTATATAGCTACTTTTGCCTTATAACTCATCTGTGAAAATTATATTGAGCCTTAAAGTTCTGCATAATTTAGGGGGCGTGGACACTTGAGTGACATGTGGATTGCCGGTGATGTCACTATTAGCCGTTTGTCTGCTGTCTGTTAGCAGTCACGTCACCTCAGCTAATTCCAGCCGCTGAACTTGGCATCCCTGCCATGTTTGTGCCTTTTTCAGGATTATTTCTTACAATTTAATACACACATCGGCATTATACCTTCGCCCACGACGTTGGATTCCGTCGTTGTCGAGTATCAAGAGAACAACCAGTGCTGTTTTTCAGTTGTTTGCCTCTGTGAACATGCACTCGTGGATCTCTGACAATTTCGTTGCTTTTTGGAGTTCAGATTTAAAAACGTCTATAGATATAGACTACACTCATTCTGCGGTACCATTGCTCTCATGGAACAGACAGACTATATATGCTTATTTAACTTTTTAGAGTTAAATAAAAAGTACCGTCAGATGAAATCCTGTCAGTGCTTTCTCGCCGTCCATGCAATAAATGCACATCCTTGAATGAGCGTGGATTTCCAGTGCATTTACTTGAACTTCTGAGGTAATATCTTTGGTTTGACCCATTTGAGAGACGGCCCAAAATCAGAATTTAAAATGGACTGAATAAAGCTCTCTACAAACTTGATGTGCGATGCGGCGCTGACTGACATGTATGCACATTAAAGTCGGCATGAAACGGAAGTTGAGATTGTCATTTTTGCCTTGTTGTGACGTATATCCGAGTGAAGCGGCTTCTGAAATTCGGAAAAAATGTAGGGCGGGGCTTGATTTCGTCCTTCGGGAATTGATTGGATCGTTGGAGGTTGGGCGTGCAAACAAAATGGAGGCAGATTTGAATGCCAGTTTACATTCAGTTATGGAGAATTTCTCTCCACCGGACTCCCCACCGTTACCCTCCCATGAAGGATTTTTTATTGAGGAGCCCGGCGACGAGAACGAGGAAGAGCAGCTAAATTTTCAGGCAGGAATCAGCCCATATTTATATGAGCCTCCCGCGAACCAAGATGACAGAAACGAGACAGACACCGATAACCGCACCATCATCGGCTCTGGCCACACCCTTTCGCCATGGCACGTGACCGAAAGAGAAGAGAGGTCGTTTCGAGGGGGGAGGGAAGGGGTAATGTATTTGATAAAGATTATAAGGGTACATGAATTTTAAAAAAATAATGAAGTGCACAGATAAATCATTTATAATAAACACTACAATATTACATATAAAAAGATTTGTCAAATTTGATTTCATGCCGACTTTAATATCACTATCACACGCACATGCTCAGAGAAATATTGTAAGTTACTGCATAATACATTTTTAACTAGCAGAATACAGCATCACAATACACACAGTCTCACTTTTAGCTATATCTTTTAACTATTATAGTATTTTGAAGGGAAAAAAACAAACTTAAACTATTGGCTTTACATCAAGTCAGCTGTCACTTTAGCGCAAGGCCCTGTGCGGTCACACACTTGGTACTGCCAGTAGCATACAGAAGCTAGGCGGGTGTGGTTTCAACAACCAGGCTCCTAAGCTCCACCCACTTCCCTCTTTGCCCATTTTCTGTTATCAGGGAGTGACGTACGGTAATGCAGCTACTTGTAGTTTCAAAAATGCTCTTCAGAAACCTACGGGTGACGTCACGGACGTAGATGTCCATATTTCTCTACAGTCTATGGGTCAAGTCAAGTCAAGTCACCTTCATTTATATAGCGCTTTTAACAATATGGACTGTTTCAAAGCAGCTTTACAGTGATAAGGAATTAAAGTAACAGAGATTATTTTGGCTTTACAGCAGCTCTAGAATAAAGTTATTGCCCAGCTAAAGTTAGTTTTGATCGATCCACTTCTGTTGCGAAGATCATTGGTTATTAACTTAGGGGGCGCTAACGTGACACCGTTCTAACAGAAAACCCTTAAGGCGCTACGGCCTGCTCATCCGCACAACAACAGTGCTTGGTGGCTCGAGAAGGCAAACCTTGAAATAGGTTTCAAGATGAAATGAACAAAGAATCAACGTTGATAACGTGGTGTTTATGTCAATTAAAAGTAAATTACACTAAAAATTTGAATTAAAAATATCAATATAGCTTTTTTTTTAAGCAACACAAAAATTGCGTTTGTTAGTATAAGAACGCTGGCAATTCCGATGACGTCACTGGCATGGTAGGACCTGCGAAGGTATATAGGCAGCTGCAGCTGCAGGTCCTATATACAGACGAAAATGAGTAATTTTAATGGCATGGGTATCTGACTACCACCACACGCCCGGCCCGACACATTAACTGTAATTATGAACCCGAGCCCGATTTAAACCCGACCATTTTTTAATACGTGGGCTGTTATAACCAGAGGCGGCGCCAGAGAATTTTTTAACGCAGGTGCTGAGGGGGTGCTAGATATATTATATATAAATAGTATTAATAAATGAGCAAACATAGGCCACTTAATATTTAATGTTCAATTATTTTAATTATCATTTTAATTAAAGTATTAATTTTTATTCAATTGAACAAGCACAACATTCAGCATTCAATCAAATATTCTTATAGATTTATTATTATTAATAATGATAATTAATAATTAATTATTTCAACATAATATCTCGTTATTTCGTAATATGTACATAATATGTGTGCGTGCAACAAGCAAAATGTGCATTTGTAAATCCGGTGACGCGCGTGCATTGATTTTTATTAATAAACACTGTGTAGGCTGCAAAAATGAAGTTGACGATCGCCATATCCATAGTGAACGCGCCTATAGAGAGAAATGCACATCATGGATTACATAATCAGAGAGTAGCCTATTTATTTTCGTTTTGAATTGTTTCGTTTAAAGACATTTCAAGCTTTCTATATTTCTCATGTCTGTGAGGCATACACTGAGTTTCGGTTAAGTTGAGATGCGCTCCAGTTCACAAGCAATGCCAGTGACCGCGCAGGCGCCTCCATGATTATATTGTCTGCTATATTTGCTTCTTATTTATTAAATACAGGCAATTCGTTGATGAAAAAAAGTTAAAATTAAGATACAATTTATACAAAACGAAATTCATTTTAAAGAAAGGCTTTCTACAAAACAAAACTTAATGAAGTGGTCAAAATCATGTCTGACCCACATCTCTCGATATATTGCGCATCCTATCTTACTCATGCTGTTCACTTTTTTATATTCAACATAGATGAAAAAAAACCCCATAATATTTTAACAAATATGAAACTAAATGAGCTTATTTAATGGCTATAAAACGTATAGTAGGCCTACAGACTCTCTATTTGTACAAATTGCTGCACATTCATTTACTTCTGAATTTTGCACACACAAGTTGAAAAGCATTTGTTTTTTGCATAGTAAAACATCTGCAACATTTATCAAGTTAACGGATAATTGTGCGTGCATTTATTAATTATTATCTTAATGAATAATGCAACAAGGATGAAGCATGTAAACTGCATTGTTTGTTTATTCAGAATGGAATGGATCACAATTGGATCCGAATGAAGAAACGTAAAAAAAATAAATAAAAAAAAATACGTGAACTCCCTCTGCATCAACAATGTGCCCTGAGACGATGAACATCAGCTAGCTTCAGGGTGAGTAGAGAGGGACATTGGAATCTGTTTACAGACCTGCTGTGGTTTATTTAGCAGCTAGTAAACGCATTATTATCGATCTGTGATATCGTCGGAGACGAGTCATGATTTATACAGTTTATATGGTCGGAGTGGTGGCTAGCTTGTGGAGTTTGACAAAAGTGCTTCCAACGTGTTTAGCTGCTAGCCCTTTCCCTAGGTTGGATCGTTTGGTATCTAGCTTGGTTTTGTGACTCAATTTCAATTAATGCTGAGTGTGTCAGTCTCAGGTTTGTTTAACGCTATAAAGCCTAACGTTACACGTTATGTGCGTGTAAGTGAATATGTACATGTTTTGTGTATGTGACAACGTTACATCCAGCCCTTTGCTTAGTAACTTGCTAGCATGATAACAGTTAACATACTTATCTGTCCTCTGCCTGACGTGAGCTTTTCAGCGCCCTGTCTCTGCGGTAACATAGATAGCATCGGTGGTGTTAGTACTGGTCTGCCCTGTACTATAGCCTGAAATGTTTAACATTGACGGAATGGCCTCAGGTTTAACCCTCACCAGTGAACCCGTTGTATTGAAAGTACAACTCTCTAAATAGTCTGTCGCTAAAAAATGCTCACTACAGACTCGAAATCCAGGGGAAAATGGCTGCTCTGCTAGTGTTGGTTAGCAACGGAGTAGCTTACCATGCCAATGACGTAGCCGAATGTTGAAATCCAACATGGCGGCACCCGTGTAACAACAACAACATTTTCAACGTACCATTTTATCCCTTTTAACAAATTCTGCCACTTTAATAATTGTACCAATGAAAATAAATAAAATACATCTGTTATATCACCTTTACTCAAAATTCCAGTTCAGTTCATCTTTCAAGGTGCAAGCCTTGAGGAAAAAAAAAAAAAAAAGACACAGAGGTTATTTTTATAGTGCATCTCATAGACACTGGTAATTCTGTTTCACTTTTCCCGGCAACGCAACCTCAAATATAAAAGTCTTGTTCACTTGGAAGATAAAATTCACAACCTTTTAAAACCAGTGTCATGGTCTTTGTAATATTGTGAAAAAACAGAGATTTTAGACAAGAGATGGGTTATGTCCTGCTCATTTCCAAGGACAGAGCAGAATATATGGCAACATTTTTCTTTGAGGGGATATATAATTGAACTTGGCTTAATGCCAAATTATCATGCAATTTCTACACTGCTTTCAATATGTGGGGTATTGAAATCGCTTTTTAAGTTCGTTTTCAAATTTGTAATCACGTGTATAGGGAGCGGCGGTACTGACAGTAAATTTTACAAAATAAGATATTTATTAAAGGTCCCGTTCTTCGTGATCCCATGTTTCAAACTTTAGTTAGTGTGTAATGTTGTTGTTAGAGTATAAATAATATCTGTAAAATTATAAAGCTCAAAGTTCAATGCCAAGCGAGATATTTTATTTAACAGAAGTTGACTACAAAAAACGGCTGGATTGGACTACATCCCTCTACATCCTTCTTTAATGACGTCACTAGAACCGTGTTTTGACTAACCTCCGCCCACAGGAATACAGGCGTATTGATGGCGAAATGTCAACAGACGTGGTTGATGTTTATCTATAAGCGGATACCGCAAAAGTTTAATTCGAAGTTGTTAGTTTGCTCTGTCCATTTCACCACGGACTGTTTTTCTAACCTGGGATAATATCTAGCAGGCTTCTCTCAGCGTTTCATACTGACGAAGGGGACAATTTCAACTATATTCCAGCAAGCGATTTACTATGGAAGTAGCGATCAACTTCACATCGTTTCTCTTAGTAGGATGAAAATAATCTTACTTAAACTGTGATTAATATACAGAAAGCGATCAAAGAACAATCCCTTTCCAATCGCCCAAGCTGTCAATCACACAGCGCGAGTTTATCTGGACACTTGCCAAAACTCGTTATGAAATCAATGACGCTGTTACACTGCACAACAAATCTCTTACTGTATATTTTTTTACCTCATGTTTGCATTGGTGAAATCATTAGTGAGTGCAGAAACTGCGTTGCAATGATAAGATCTTTTTTCACGCGATCAACAGGCTGTCATCTGCTCAGTGCTCATCACTGCAACCTTTTATGTGATGGGATTAGATCTAAATACTTAAACTTCTCACGATTCGTTAATCCCGATAGCTGTAATAGTAAAAACGTATAATAGCTGTAATAGTAAAAGTTTTCCAGATAGTTCCACATGTAATGCCAGATATTTCATATGCAAGCATTTCAGCCAATCACAGCAGTGGGCGTTTACATTGAAGTCTCACAGCAGACACGCCCCTTCAAACAGAGCGTTCAAATCAGGTGATGAAATCAGGCTAGGAAAAATGCCTTTTATTTCTAAATTATAAAAAAATTTGATCTAAAAAACATACTAACATTATAAGGGCACCCCAGGAAACATTATAAAATAATAAAATAATCCATGGAATGGGACCTTTAATGATGCTCACAATCTGTTGCGCACCAAATCATTCTGTCAGTCATCTCTCCTTACTCTCTTCACGTGACAAGTGAAAACTGATGTGCTGTAATGTAACCAGCTCCGTAGAATGCATTACTTATCTTCCACACCTTTCCAAATTCTGTATTTGGCTTCGGCACATCCCTATTATTTAGGCACACAGACACACATTTGTGCGACAGTAGGTGGCGCTATAATAAGGCTATGTGTTTTGCATCATAATTTTGAAATAAATTATTTTTACCATGAATCCTTGAGTCAATCAACCAAATTAATTTACATCACAGCCATTTTGAATTTTCTCAAAAACCTATGTTTTCAAACTCCTCCAAGGCTGTTGACCCGGTCTTCACTAAATTAGGCACACAGCAGCTAGGCAAGGGATGGTCCTGTCAAAAAGTTATCAACATAATTTTGATTTGTTAAAGGGGCATTCCACCCATTTGAACATTGTTTTTTATTTAAAGTGGGTCATATATGTAGTCGAAATGTAAAATAAATTTTGAATTTGGTGCCTTTGTGACCGAGGAAAGACAAAAAATAACTTCAGGACGCATTTGTATGAAAGACAACAACTCCCACAATGCACCACATTGCACAGCTCCGCAAGCCACTCCCACTAATCCAGAAAGCGCATATCTGCCTATAAGAGAAATCACTCTTCCGTCTACAAGGCTAGCTACCACCAGAGCTTGAAATTCATTTCACATTCACACAAAATGTCTAGTTAGTTGGCGAACTCATTAGTGCATTACTCCTCGTTTGTATTTCTTTCGAAAAGGTGAATTATTGCATGGTACCTGGATGTTCAGTCAGAACATATGCGGTGCGAAACTAGGATAGTTCTCAACACAAACGTCCGTGTCCTCGTCTGATTCAGAGATTTCGTCCAGGAGAAATTGTCATCTTTGAAATTCTTTGCCGCAGACGGACTCTATCTCTGTGTTCGGAGTTGCATCTTACAGTCTATGAGTTGCATAGTGAGATCACCGGCGCCACCAGTCCGCCCTAACTCGAGCCAGTCCGGGCTCCTCGTCCGCGGCTGGCAGGTCTTCTGCCTCGGCTGCTCTTCGCTATAATGCGGCTTGTAAAGGTAGCCACAAACACCTGATTCAAGCATCAGACTTCTGAAATCCTCTTCTTCTATATCATATTGAGCACTCTCCTCCGCTATTGTCATAACTGTACATCTGTCTCCACAGCGTCTGTTAGCTTAGCTTCAAACAAGATGGAGGATATTGCTTTCAGTTTCAGAGAGTTAAGTCCCACCCACTGATCTGTAATAGGTCTGTAGCGTGAGCGGGTCCCGCCCCCTGGGAAAGATGAGGAACTAGTGCTTGTAGTCTCAACAGAAATCCCCCCTCTTACACTTCCTCCTACAATGACGCAAAATGACGATTTTTGCGTCATTGTAGGAGGAAGTGTAAAAGGTAAATAACGGATTTCTCCCGTCTCAGGGGAAAATGAGAGAGTGTTGCACGACCATTCAATAGTATGACTGGGTTTCTAACAATGCAAAGCTTAATGCAAATGGGTGGAGTGTCCCTTTAAAGCAGGGGTCACCAAACTAAGGCCCGCGGGCCGACTCAGGCCCGCCACCCCCCTTTGACTGGCCCCCCAGCCCCTCTGCCCCCCACTACTTGAACCGGCCCTATGAGGCAATCCCCAAAAGTCGTCATGGACGGTACGTCATGGTACGGGTGCACAGTTTGGTGCATACATTTACACGGAGAATACACGGTATAAAAATAAATGAAACTTGCGTGCAATTTAATTAATGTAATGCAGAACTACTGTTAGATACGCGGATTCTTAGGGACACCTAATCTGTAGCTCCGCCTTAGCTCTGAAGCTCCGAAGCAGGCTGCGAGGTAAATATTGCTATGCTGGAATATGTTGAGAGAGAGGTGTGGGCGCGATCGAAAAGTCGTAAAGTGTTTCCTCATATTTGTGTGTGTGTGTGTGTGTGTGTGTGTGTGTGTGGCGCGGCCGCGATCGAACAGTGGAAACATAAAAACATACTCCGTCATTTAGTTTATGCAGGACATCATTCAAACTGCAAAGTGTTTAAGTTACTGTTAATT
The DNA here is from genome assembly GCF_949319135.1 of Squalius cephalus. Lineage (NCBI taxonomy): Eukaryota > Metazoa > Chordata > Actinopteri > Cypriniformes > Leuciscidae > Squalius > Squalius cephalus. The sequence goes on from NC_137125.1 coordinate 24,583,349, forward strand.
ACATTTTTTAAGGAAAACAAATATACTAATCTGAAATGTAGCAGATTAATTTTCAATTAATTCAGGTACAATTACCAAACATATCAATGTATTTTTATTAATTTAATTAATGAACTAATTATATAAAACTATTGTCAGTGCACTAAAAATAAACTGGTTCTATGCCTTTACTTTATTAATAAAACTTATTTAAAAAAAATACAAGGCTTAAGACATTTATTTTTCTTTTGGTGGTCCAGCCTGAAACATGCACAAGCCTTCTGCATTTTTGTTTAGCTTTTCCCTTCACTGTACCCAACCGTGATGTCTGAACCGAGGTATGAACCGAACCGTGACTTCTGTGTACCGTTCCACCCCTAAAAGAGAGTGCAGAGTTTTCAAAGAACAGTGGACCAACGATTATTTGTGAAGAATAACTTTAAATAAAACAAAGTGTGAAGACTCGATTACAACTTTTGCAAACCACTAGTAAAGATAAACAAATATGTGCCAGGAATCAAGTGTTGATATAGTAGTGGGGATGGCTGTGCCAGGCTAGTAATCTCTACTACACAATGAGGCCTGCTGGTGGTCATTTTGGTCTGGGTCATACAATTCTATGTTATATAGCTGACCCGGCCCCGGCCCCCCATCACAGTCAGGAACGATAATGTGGCCCCCAGAGAAAAAAGTTTGGTGACCCCTGCTTTAAAGCATTGCAAAGTTACTAGTGAATTAAATGGCCTGGTGTCATTCATTTTTCATGAATTCACCTACATCTCCTGAACGCAATGTCCATCCTGTCATCGTTAAGATCAAAATGCGTTTTCCTTCTCATTCCTTCAGTGCCCCCAAATCAGTTGCTCATATGCATATCTACTGCCATACAAAAACTTTGCAACCACTGTAAGTTTTTGAAAAACCTACTTTCTCTACCTCATCTTAACTCATAGTTGTACGAAAGAAATTTACACCTGCTCCGTACCACGTGTAAATGATGCGTAAAACATTCAAACGTTCTGTGTTCTTTTAGGCAAACTGATGACACTGGCATTACGTACCATAATTATATTTTACAAGTTAATTTGCCCTGTCTTTTTTTTCTTTTTTTCTGACAGTTCAAAACTTTGTTCAACTTTGGGTAAAACGCAGCGCTCGTCACTGTCACTTTTTACCCAGCCATCCAATCACAGTGGAGGAGGGGCGGGACAAATACCACACTGACCAATCATCCTGTACAACAGCTGAACAATGGAGAAGTTAATATTGCTGGTTACTCCATTTTTATATTCAGTAATATTCTTTACAATGAGATACTCTTAACAAAGTTACTGCCGTGGATATTCCAAATCATAGCAACCAAAGCGTCTCAGCTGGAAAAATGCTGCGCCTCAAAGCGCACTCAAACGCCACCAGCTGGCTGTTTTCTGAAGAGCACCAGGCATTTTTTTCCCTTAAAGGAATAGTTCACTTAACAATGAAAATTCTGTCATAATTAACTCACTCTCAACTTGAGGGTGAGTAAATGACAAAAAAAATATTTTAAAGTGGACTATTCCTTTAATTGAATATTTATTTTCAGGCAAATTGCCTATTACTCTCATTTGCATTTATGCAATATACTAGAGACAATCCTGAGAATGAGTCCAAAAGATTCCACAGTGTTCCTGGACACATAATTCATTCAGACACCTGCAAAGGACCACACGGTCGTGAAGTAAAGTAAAATTCATGTTTTCACTTGCTTATATGTATGTCCCGAAATATTAGGTAATTCGGTACAACCGCTATAAAACAATTTTTACAAATTACAATTTGTAATTGTAATTTGTAGACTGTCTCCTGTCAGGATTTGGCATTCCGATTTTCCTTTGAATCAAGACTAAATTCTCGAAATATGTTGTACATTAAAATATTAAATTATTGATATCTGCTATACATTCATGTTGGTTCTGTTCTGTTTACCCTAAGGGGGGTTATTGCTGCTCTCCCTGCTCTTATCCATGCTAGGCTGCCCAGATCAGAACCAGACCGCCAATCCAAACTGTATGCTAATTGTCAATCGTATTTGATGATAGTGGTCCTTACAGAAATGTTTTCATGTTTGATGTACTTTTTTACATTAATATTATATTAGAAATAAAATGTGCTTTTGTAACTATTTTTGTCTGTGTATTGTCTTAAATATTCATAATGTCAAGGGCAGCAGACATAGTCATTCGGTATAACCAGCCTTGGTCATTTGGTGAAACCTATATAGAGTAAATATTGAAATAGAATAATATTGTTTTTAATAACTTAAGGAACTACAATAATACAAATATAAAGAAGATTATGCTTTTTTTCTACATTCCCCCTTTTCTCATTTTCCCAGTTTCCCAGTAAAACATTACTTGAATATGTAGGAGGGTTTAGAGTAGTCCAATACAATTATTACATTTATGAGATCAATGATATGTTATTTTATATTTCTTCCATGGTTCACATGGTTCACACTATAATCTCAACATCAATGTCAAATCAGGGTTTTTTTTTATGAATAATTATCTGCAAATTAATAATTTTAGATATATTCATGGTTAAACCAAATGACTTTTTTGGTGACAAATTTTGTCCATCTTGTAAAAAATTACATAAGCAGTGTTAATTGATTGTAAAAAAACACAATCTCATTGTTAACACTTAGTAAAACTAAAAAATGGTTTCAAAATTAATTATATCTCGATTCCTATTTATTTTTACTTTTAAATACCTTATTCGTCAATGACCCACTAATGACTATATTAGTTATTCTAAAAAATTGTATATATTAAAAAAAGTTAATTTCAACATTAAACTCTCACCATTTATGCAATTGTAACTGCTGTGTAAATGTAGTAAAACTAATTGACAACATATTACTCAATTGTTATTTTGAGTCTTTGCGAACAATGTGAAATTTTAAATGATAGATTACCAGTGGAAAGAGTCTGCAGCTTTAAACATATGTGGGGACTCGATATTTCACCCACAGGAGACAAGGAGCAGAGAAACAGGAGCTTCACTGCAGGTGAAGAAAGACTATATTTAATACATAGCTAAAACATGCTATCCATGGACTAAAATGTCACTAATGTTTCTAATCTTCTTTTTCTTTCCTCTGGTGTTAAAATCCACTTGTTACTAAAGATTCATCAAGAGTTTGTTCGTCATATTCGTTGTGGGTCTTACTGTGAAGAAAATCTTAATGTGAAAAATTCACTCATCCTAGATCAACTTGCGATGCTTTGCGACATTTGGGTTTAATGTTACTCAAAATTATTGTTTTGTTTAGGCTACTTCTGTATTCTTTTTCCTAATTAAATGTGTGACATGTTGTAATATTAAACGGCCAATGTGGAAGTAGGATCTTCTCATGTGACATGCATACAGGGCACACACATGTACTCAACATATCTGTCCACTCGAGGCGACCCGCTCCATGTCAAATAAAACCACTTTAATTAGGACACTCTGATTAATTTATGTAGAGCTGGACATTTTAATGGATTAAATGCTTTGAGAATGAAACCAACCTGTTTTTTCCTCAGTATCTTCTTGTTTCACTCTGAATGTTTCTTCAATCTTCATGTCTTCACTCTCCTCTTTAATAAACGGCATCTTTATAATAGTGTCACGAGGATCTCCGTCGCTTCACCAGGAGTTTTTCTGTGTTTGGATGCTCTGTCAGGATTAAGATGAGAATAATTAACATAAAGAAAAGTAAATACACACTAAATCTCTGTGTGTGTCTCAATCTGCTCTAGTTCAGTAGTTCGGTGCACTGGTAAGAGTCAGTCAGAGTTAATGGTAAATCACCTGATAAGCCAAAAATCAAATCAAAAACAAATACGAAAATATCCAAATTATATACTTTTATATTTAGGTTTTTATGATTTATAGTTGGTATCCAATCATTTATATACATTTAATATTACACTTTCAAGAAAACATTTGCAGTTTGTTAAAGTTGTAATCACAGGTTTGTGTTCTCGTTGCATTTACAGTGTTTTGACCAGCATGTGACGTCAGCGAGCGGCGATCACTAGAATGACATTCTATAGATCAGTGGCGGCGATTCGAATCAATGAATCATTTTGCGAAGTAATTGACCGTTCGCAAAACCCCGCCCTCGAACGGTCCTCGTCCAATCCTAGCTTAGCAACTGTAACTAAGGAGAAGGACCTCCGTCAAACATTGCGATTTCAGCACATGGTGAAACGATGCGCCTATGGCACCTGCAAGTCTGACACTAGGTACCCCAAAAGTTTAGAGGGAGGGGTCGTTTTTTTCGCCTTTCCAAAACCCAAGACCCAAGCGGAAAGATGCCGACAATGGATTAAGCAGTGTGGGAGACCTCACTCACAGCTAAATGCCTCGAAGATTAATAAGCATACATATGTCAGCATATATAATATATAAGCGTCAGTCACGCCCGTTTCACATATACTCCGTAGTCCGTTTACAGTGCGTTTTTTTTCCGCACCCATGTTAACAGGTAAAGCTTTCACACTGCACCAGAGAATGTAGACGGGCTCTGACTGCACGCGGATGCTGCAATCGTTTCTGCACCGAGTCTATTTTGCTGTAACGTTACTGCACGCGCTGAATTAAAGTGACAGCGCATGGTTCTTGGTCAAAACGATCACAGATTGACATGAAAATATAATAATCTCACCATAAATGCATTTAATAAAATAAAATGTAGTAAACTCACCATAGCCTAAATGTATTTTTGGACTTGCAGACTTGGAGGAGTTCCGTTTGCACACAACACAAGCACACACACACACGACTTGTTTAAATACATTTATATTAATAAATAACAATAAATTGTTGTTGTACCAGCAATATCTTCAAGTTTTGTTTTTCACTGTATTAATCTCAAATGTCATGATTTTTTGTTTCTCCATCACTGCTTGCCAGTGACCGAATTACGTGTTTATGATAAACTGATTCATGATATAGGGCGCGAAATGAGACGCACCTTTCTGTTACTCCTCTGTGGATGTGCTTTATTAACAAAATAACCTTTATTAATGTTAGATTAAGTATTACAATGGTATATTTAATAGCAGGTAATTAATTTAACATCGCTTGTTAAAGATCTAAAATAGACAGAACATTTGCATCGCTTAAAAACACAAACCTGTCTTCAGCCGAATCACAACCTTTTACAGTCTATGATCACAACATATGTGGGAGCGCAGCGCAGCTTTATGACGTCACATAGCCACACCAAAATAAAAGTTCTGTTCACACTGTCTAAAATCATATAAGTGCATCGAAATGTACAAAAACACACACAAGCAATACAACATATTTAAGAGGTATTCATATTTGAGTCTTTGTGAGATACATATTTAAATACATGTTAAATCGTGCTGAAAATAATGTGAACAAGCACATCTAATATGCAAGATTCTAAAAAGCACAGTATGTGTGTATGTGCACAGTATGTGTCATGTTTGAGTGCAGAAGTCCTGTTTATCAGTAGTTATGAAACTTTTTTATTTTTTCTTAATTTTTTGATTGATACATTCTTCCCAAAAGAGCCATATCAAAAACTAGTTGACTATTTTAGAGTCAGAGACTACTTTAAGACAGATCCTGAGCAGCTTAAATGTTTCAGGATTAGTTTAATTCAGAGGTGTATTTACAGACTAAATACTGCTAGCCTGACGTCGTCATACTCGGATTCTAGTCAGAATGTGAGTCTGATACTGGTCCATTGAGCTTTGATTATAGGGCGTGTTTCAACCGAACCAGGAAAGAAAATGCCTCTGCACTCAATTGGATAGACCTACAACCAATCAGAGCAACGGAGTAAGTTTTCATTCATGTTTCCGATCGACAAATGCCTTGATCGCGGTTCTCTTTTCCTCTTTTAAAATTAATGCGCTGTCGATATCTTCTATAACAGACGCGATGGCGGAATTTACACATGATGTTTCATAAACATAGTTCGGGAGGAGCACGTTCACATAATCAATCCAATCAAGTTGTCATCAAACACAATGTCTACACTATCAGCATGAGAGGAAGCATATTCACTCTGTCAACTCACCTAACATTCCTTCCTTGACAGTTCTCAGCTTGTCCTTCCACAGCCAGGAATACGGGGGGGGAGTAGCCTACTTTGGGTTCGGGCCGAATACCGAGCCCGAGCCCGATCCTCAGACAGCACGCCAAATATGGATTTATTCTATCTGACTTATTTGTAAGCGTGAACTCGTGAAATCTCAATTCTCCAGCGGCAGTCTTTTTTTTTTTTTTTTTCTTTCCTTTTTTTATTTATTTATTATTATTTAATAGATGCACAGATACAAAAAAAAAAAAATCACAGTACATATAGTATAGATTGCTGTATACAAATTGAGGTTGAGAAAACACAATAAAAAAATAAAAAATACCCAGGGACATTGCAGATATTTTTATCAAAAAAACAAAACAAAAAAAAACCCACACATTTAGAGAGGAATATATCAATCTGTCATAATGTTGCTGAATAAACATAAAAGTCTGTCATTCTTCTTGTTATTTCGTACATTCCTAAGTGACTGAAGAAGTGAATCAATCTCTAACTTAAAGCTTTTGAAGCAAGGCAGCTTTTTTTTGCCATTTTTGTTTGTGAATAAAGAATTTTGCTTGTAAAATAAAAAAGTTAACCATGCATTCCATTGATTTATCCGAGTTCTCATAACCAATGATGATATATTTGGCTGTGAGGGAATAAGGATTTTTTAATTTTTCAGAAAGAAAATTATTCAGACTATAGAGAAACAATTTGGTTTTTCCACATTCAACGAAAAGATGCAACAATGTTTCATCCACACTCTCACAAAAGGAACACTTGGGGCTTATATCTATATATTTAGCTATACTCGTGTTGGTAGGGTAAATCTTATTATATGAAGAATCTTGAAATGTACCTCCTTTACCTTGTTTGTGATGCAGTACTTATAAGGTAAAAGCCATGCTTCCCTCCACTGGATATCATTAAGTAGAGATGCCCAGTAGAACTTGCCCCTCGGTGAAATTCTGTGTTTAAGTTCAAATATTTGACGGATATGTTTGTTGTCACATTTTTTATCAAGTATATTAATTCCATTAAGTAAAAGTTGTGTCGGACTACTGGTTGGTAAACCATAAGAGAGATGGCATTTAAATGTTTGTGTTAGTCCTTTAGGTATAGCCTTAATCAGTAAACTGAATTCCTTGAAGGGCACTGGGAAGCAACAGCGGGACAGAAATTGGTCATAAGTCAAAATTGAACCAGAACAGTCAAATAAGGAAATAATATTATGAATACCTTTTTCAAACCATCTAGGGTAAAATATAGATTTCTTATTAATTGTGATCAATTCATTATTCCAAATAATCATTTTATGAGGTGAAAAATTGTGGATGAAACAAAGTTTCCAGGCAAGCAAACATTGCTGATGAAAATTAGATAATACAACAGGCAGTCTATTTGGAGCAATTTGACACTTAAGCACAAAGGAAAGGCCTCCTATTTGGTTGAATATGTGATTAGGAATGAAGAACCATAGGGAGTTGCACATACTAATACATCTTTTAATCCAACTAATCCTAAATGTGTTAATGGTATCAGTGAAATCCAGAAAATCTAAACCACCATTCGCCCTACATCCTGTAAGCACTTCCTTTTTGAGCTTATGAGGTTTGTTTTTCCAAATAAAGTCTAGAAATATTTTGTTGATCTGTTTTATTGTTTTATCATTAATAAATAATGAAAGTGATGGGTAAACAAAATGAGAAATTCCATCAGCTTTAGATAACAAAATTCTGCCAAACATACTGAGGTCACGTTGTAACCATGAATTCAGAATACTTTTAGTTTGAATTATTTTCTCTGTAAAATTTAATTGTTGTCTATTTTTATAATCTTTAGTAATTTGAATACCCAAATATTTAACTGTATGTTTTACTGGTATATTGTTTATGTTGGTGTCACTACACTTTTTTAAGGGTAATAATTCACATTTGGCTACATTTAATCTCAGACCCGAGGCATTAGAAAATTGCTCAATAATATTTAGGCCACGAGCTAGTTGGTTTTTATCGTGCAAAAACAAGATAGTGTCGTCTGCCAATTGTGAGATTTTAATTTCCTTGTCAAAAATTGTTAATCCTTTTAAGTCAAGATCATGTTTTATACCCAAAGCTAGTAGTTCTGTTACCAATAAAAACAGGAAGGGTGAAATAGGACATCCTTGCCTTATGCCTCGTTTGATACTAAATCGTTGAGTTGTGTTATGATTAACTATAATAGAGCTATTAATATCTTTATAGAGCATCTCGACTATATTAATAAAGGGTAGGCCAAATCCAAATAGTTTAAGAGATTGAAACAAAAATGTATGTTCGATAGTATCGAAGGCCTTATAGAAGTCCAGAAATAATATGAGGGCCTCAGATTGTACAGCATCTCCATAATCTAACAAATCAAGAACTTAGAGTCTTATATTATTTGTTATATGTCGGTTTTTAATAAATCCTGATTGCGTTTCTGATACAATTTTGTCAAGGCCAATTTTTAACCTTCTGGCATAAACTAAAGCTAAAATTTTGTAATCAATTGTTAATAATGAAATTGGACGCTAATTGTCAATAAGTAAAGTATCTTTTCCTGGTTTAGGGATCAGCGATATCACTCCTTGTTTCATAGTAGATGTCATTTCTTTTTGTCTAATGCATTCATTAAACATATAAAATAGTGGACCCTCTAAGTATTCCCAAAAATGTGAATAAAATTCTACAGATAGCCCATCGATGCCGGGACTCTTTCCTTTCTTCATTGAGTGAAGAGCATCTTTTAAGTCACTAGTACTTATTTTAGAGTCGCAGGCCTCCTTATAAAATGTATCAATGATTGGAATGTGTTCCTTTATTTTTTCAATGTAATGGATACTTGCATTCTGATCAAATTTAGAGCTATATATTTTTTCATAAAACTTAGTAATGTGTTCTGAGATTAAGCTAGAGTCTGTACAGATTGTGCCATTTATATTTAAAGATGAAAACGTTTTCCTTTGTCCATTTCTTTTCTCTAATGCAAAGAAATAATTTGAGTTTTTCTCTCCTACCTCTAACCATTTGGCTCTTGAACGCACAAAAGCTCCTTTCGCTAAATCTGTATAAAGTTCGTCAAGTTTTAGACTAATTTTTTTAATCTCTAATTTTTCTTCCTCTGTATTATTCACTTTGGTTAGCAAGTCAAGTTTTTGAAGGAGATCAGTCTCTGACTGATTTCTGTTAGCTTTAATCATTTTGCATCTCTTAATAGCAATATGTCTGGTTTTATACTTGAAAAATTCCCATTTTTCGTTGTACCATTCAGTGCAGCCAGAAAATATATTCTTTACAAGTTCCTTGATTGAGTCATTAAATTCTACGTCATTTAATAAGGCGTTGTTTATTTTCCAATACCCCCTTAATGTTGGTGTATTTTGCTGGTTTCCCAGCTTGAGAGATATTAATTTCTGGTCCGATAACGGTGCTACTGAATGTAAAACATCTTGAACAAAATGTAAAGCAGATTGTGAAATTAAAAACATGTCTATTCTTGATTTAAGAGTTAAATTATTATTGGACCATGTAAAATCTATAGACTCTGGGTTGAAAAAATGCCAGGTATCTATTAATGACAGATCTGATCCCAAAGACAAAATTAGGTTATTCGTAATGGATCTTGGATCCAACTTAGAAGGAAATCTATCAACACTAGTGTCAATACACTCATTGAAATCACCTCCCAAAATGACATATGAATCTTTATATTTGCCATTAAGATGTTTAACATTACTAGATATTTGGCCAAAAAGAATTTTGTTGGATTGACTTGAATTATAACCATAAATATTGCCTAAGACATAAGTTGTATTTCCCTGTTTGACAACCATTAATATCCATCTTCCTTCAGATGATCTGATCAGCTCCAATACTTCTCCTTTAAATTTATACAAAAGTATTGCAACACCTGCTGAGTGACTGCTCCCATGAGAATAATGTATAGTATTCCCCCACTGTGATTTCCAAAATTTTGCTTCTGTTTCAGTTGAGTGTGTTTCTTGGA